>NC_090444.1:188962767-189267112 GCF_031143425.1 Pleurodeles waltl | reverse complement strand
ATTCTGGGTAACAGAACCTGGTCAGAGCCCCACAAGTCACCCCATCTTGGATTCCCCTAGGTCTCTAGTTTTCAAAAATGCACAGGTTTGGTAGGTTTCCCTAGGTGTCGGCTGACCTAGAGGCCATAATCTACAGGTAGGCACTTTGCAAAAAACACCTCTGTTTTCTTTCAAAAAATGGGATGTGTCCACGTTGTATTTTGGGGCGTGTTTTGTCGCGGCCGCTAGGCCTACCCACACAAGTGAGGTATCATTTTTATCGGGAAACTTGGGGGAACGCTGGGTGGAAGGAAATTTGTGGCTCCACTCAGATTCCAGAACTTTCTGTCACCGAAATGTGAGGAAAACGTTTTTTTTTAGCCAAATTTTGAAGTTTGCAAAGGATTCTGGGTAACAGAACCTGGTCAGAGCCCCACAAGTCACCACATCTTGGATTCCCCTCGGTCTCTAGTTTTAAAAAATGCACAGGTTTGGTAGGTTTCCCTAGGTGCCGGCTGAGCTAGAGGCCAAAATCTACAGGTAGGCACTTTGCAAAAACACCTCTGTTTTCTTTAAAAAAATGGGATGTGTCCACGTTGTGTTTTGGGGCGTTCCTTGTCGCGGCCGCTAGGCCTACCCACACAAGTGAGGTATCATTTTTATTGGGAGACTTGGGGGAACGCTGGGTGGAAGGAAATTTGTGGCTCCTCTCAGATTCCAGAACTTTCTGTCACCGAAATGTGAGGAAAATGTGTTTTTTTAGCCAAATTTTGAGGTTTGCAAAGGATTCTGGGTAACAGAACCTGGTCAGAGCCCCACAAGTCACCCCATCTTGGATTTCCCTAGGTCTCTAGTTTTCAAAAATGCACAGGTTTGGTAGCTTTCCCTAGGTGCCGGCTGAGCTAGAGGCCAAAATCTACAGGTAGGCACTTTGCCAAAAACACCTCTGTTTTCTGTAAAAAAAATGTGATGTGTCCACGTTGTGCTTTGGGGCATTTCCTGTCGCGGGCGCTAGGCCTACCCACACAAGTGAGGTATCATTTTTATCGGGAGACTTGGGGGAACGCTGGGTGGAAGGAAATTTGTGGCTCCTCTCAGATTCCAGAACTTTATGTCACCGAAATGTGAGGAAAATTTGTTTTTTTAGCCAAAATTTGAGGTTTGCAAAGGATTCTGATTACCAGAACCTGGTCAGAGCCCCACAAGTCACCCCATCGTAGATTCCCCTAGGTCTCTAGTTTTAAAAAATGCACAGGTTTGGTAGGTTTCCCTAGGTGCCGGCTGAGCTAGAGGCCAAGATCTACAGGTAGGCACTTTGCAAAAAACAGCTCTGTTTTCTGTAAAAAAATGTGATGTGTCCACGTTGTGTTTTGGGGCGTTCCTTGTCGCGGCCGCTAGGCCTACCCACACAAGTGAGGTATCATTTTTATTGGGAGACTTGGGGGAACGCTGGGTGGAAGGAAATTTGTGGCTCCTCTCAGATTCCAGAACTTTATGTCACCGAAATGTGAGGAAAATTTGTTTTTTTAGCCAAATTTTGAGGTTTGCAAAGGATTCTGGGTAACAGAACCTGGTCAGAGCCCCACAAGTCACCCCATCTTGGATTTCCCTAGGTCTCTAGTTTTCAAAAATGCACAGGTTTGGTAGGTTTCCCTAGGTGCCGGCTGAGCTAGAGGCCAAAATCTACAGGTAGGCACTTTGCCAAAAACACATCTGTTTTCTTTAAAAAAATGGGATGTGTCCACGTTGTGTTTTGGGGCGTACGTTGTCGCGGCCGCTAGGCCTACCCACACAAGTGAGGTATCATTTTTATTGGGAGACTTGGGGGAACGCTGGGTGGAAGGAAATTTGTGGCTCCTCTCAGATTCCAGAACTTTCTGTCACTGAAATGTGAGGAAAATGTGTTTTTTTAGCCAAATTTTGAGGTTTGCAAAGGATTCTGGGTAACAGAACCTGGTCAGAGCCCCACAAGTCACCCCTTCTTGGATTCCCCTAGGTCTCTAGTTTTCAGAAATGCACAGGTTTGGTAGGTTTCCCTAGGTGCCGGCTGAGCTAGAGGCCAAAATCTACAGGTAGGCACTTTGCAAAAAACACCTCTGTTTTCTTTCAAAAAATGGGATGTGTCCACGTTGTGTTTTGGGGTGTTTCTTGTCGCGGCCGCTAGGCCTACCCACACAAGTGAGGTATCATTTTTATTGGGAGACTTGGGGGAACGCTGGGTGGAAGGAAATTTGTGGCTCCTCTCAGATTCCAGAACTTTCTGTCACCGAAATGTGAGGAAAATGTGTTTTTTTAGCCAAATTTTGAGGTTTGCAAAGGATTCTGGGTAACAGAACCTGGTCAGAGCCCCACAAGTCACCCCATCTTGGATTCCCCTCGGTCTCTAGTTTTAAAAAATGCACAGGTTTGGTAGGTTTCCCTAGGTGCCCGGCTGAGCTAGAGGCCAAAATCTACAGGTAGGCACTTTGCAAAAAACACCTCTGTTTTCTTTCAAAAAATGGGATGTGTCCACGTTGTGTTTTGGGACGTTCCTTGTCGCGGCCGCTAGGCCTACCCACACAAGTGAGGTATCATTTTTATTGGGAGACTTGGGGGAACGCTGGGTGGAAGGAAATTTGTGGCTCCTCTCAGATTCCAGAACTTTCTGTCACTGAAATGTGAGGAAAATGTGTTTTTTTGCCAAATTTTGAGGTTTGCAAAGGATTCTGGGTAACAGAACCTGGTCAGAGTCCCACAAGTCACCCCATCTTGGATTCCCCTCGGTCTCTAGTTTTCAAAAATGCACAGGTTTGGTAGGTTTCCCTAGGTGCCGGCTGAGCTAGAGGCCAAAATCTACAGGTAGGCACTTTGCAAAAAACACCTCTGTTTTCTTTCAAAAAATGGGATGTGTCCACGTTGTGTTTTGGGGTGTTTGCTGTCGCGGCCGCTAGGCCTACCCACACAAGTGAGGTATAATTTTTATCGGGAGACTTGGGGGAACGCTGGGTGGAAGGAAATTTGTGGCTCCTCTCAGATTTCAGAACTTTCTGTCACCGAAATGTGAGGAAAATGTGTTTTTTTAGCCAAATTTTGAGGTTTGCAAAGGATTCTGGGTAACAGAACCTGGTCAGAGCCCCACAAGTCACCCCATCTTGGATTTCCCTAGGTCTCTAGTTTTCAAAAATGCACAGGTTTGGTAGGTTTCCCTAGGTGTCGGCTGAGCTAGAGGCCAAAATCTACAGGTAGGCACTTTGCCAAAAACACCTCTGTTTTCTGTCAAAAAATTTGATGTGTCCACGTTGTGCTTTGGGGCATTCCCTGTCGCGGGCGCTAAGCCTACCCACACAAGTGAGGTATCATTTTTATCGGGAGACTTGGGGGAACGCTGGGTGGAAGGAAATTTGTGGCTCCTCTCAGATTCCAGAACTTTATGTCACCGAAATGTGAGGAAAATTTGTTTTTTTAGCCAAAATTTGAGGTTTGCAAAGGATTCTGATTAACAGAACCTGGTCAGAGCTCCACAAGTCACCCCATCTTAGATTCCCCTAGGTCTCTAGTTTTAAAAAATGCACAGGTTTGGTAGGTTTCCCTAGGTGCCGGCTGAGCTAGAGGCCAAGATCTACAGGTAGGCACTTTGCAAAAAACAGCTCTGTTTTCTGTAAAAAAATGTGATGTGTCCACGTTGTGCTTTGGGGCATTTCCTGTCGCGGGCGCTAGGCCTACCCACACAAGTGAGGTATCATTTTTATCGGGAGACTTGGAGGAACGCTGGGTGGAAGGAAATTTGTGGCTCCTCTCAGATTTCAGAACTTTCTGTCACCGAAATGTGAGGAAAATGTGTTTTTTTAGCCAAATTTTGAGGTTTGCAAAGGATTCTGGGTAACAGAACCTGGTCAGAGCCCCACAAGTCACCCCATCTTGGATTCCCCTAGGTCTCTAGTTTTCAAAAATGCACAGGTTTGGTAGGTTTCCCTAGGTGCCGGCTGAGCTAGAGGCCAAAATCTACAGATAGGTACTTTGCAAAAAAACACCTCTGTTTTCTTTCAAAAAATGGGATGTGTCCACGTTGTGTTTTGGGGTGTTTGCTGTCGCGGCCGCTAGGCCTACCCACACAAGTGAGGTATCATTTTTATCGGGAAACTTGGGGGAACGCTGGGTGGAAGGAAATTTGTGGCTCCACTCAGATTCCAGAACTTTCTGTCACCGAAATGTGAGGAAAACGTTTTTTTTAGCCAAATTTTGAAGTTTGCAAAGGATTCTGGGTAACAGAACCTGGTCAGAGCCCCACAAGTCACCACATCTTGGATTCCCCTCGGTCTCTAGTTTTAAAAAATGCACAGGTTTGGTAGGTTTCCCTAGGTGCCCGGCTGAGCTAGAGGCCAAAATCTACAGGTAGGCACTTTGCCAAAAACACCTCTGTTTTCTTTAAAAAATGGGATGTGTCCACGTTGTGTTTTGGGGCGTTCCTTGTCGCGGCCGCTAGGCCTACCCACACAAGTGAGGTATCATTTTTATTGGGAGACTTGGGGGAACGCTGGGTGGAAGGAAATTTGTGGCTCCTCTCAGATTCCAGAACTTTCTGTCACCGAAATGTGAGGAAAATGTGTTTTTTTAGCCAAATTTTGAGGTTTGCAAAGGATTCTGGGTAACAGAACCTGGTCAGAGCCCCACAAGTCACCCCATCTTGGATTTCCCTAGGTCTCTAGTTTCAAAAATGCACAGGTTTGGTAGCTTTCCCTAGGTGCCGGCTGAGCTAGAGGCCAAAATCTACAGGTAGGCACTTTGCCAAAAACACCTCTGTTTTCTGTAAAAAAAATGTGATGTGTCCACGTTGTGCTTTGGGGCATTTCCTGTCGCGGGCGCTAGGCCTACCCACACAAGTGAGGTATCATTTTTATCGGGAGACTTGGGGGAACGCTGGGTGGAAGGAAATTTGTGGCTCCTCTCAGATTCCAGAACTTTATGTCACCGAAATGTGAGGAAAATTTGTTTTTTTAGCCAAAATTTGAGGTTTGCAAAGGATTCTGATTAACAGAACCTGGTCAGAGCCCCACAAGTCACCCCATCGTAGATTCCCCTAGGTCTCTAGTTTTAAAAAATGCACAGGTTTGGTAGGTTTCCCTAGGTGCCGGCTGAGCTAGAGGCCAAGATCTACAGGTAGGCACTTTGCAAAAAAACAGCTCTGTTTTCTGTAAAAAAATGTGATGTGTCCACGTTGTGTTTTGGGGCGTTCCTTGTCGCGGCCGCTAGGCCTACCCACACAAGTGAGGTATCATTTTTATTGGGAGACTTGGGGGAACGCTGGGTGGAAGGAAATTTGTGGCTCCTCTCAGATTCCAGAACTTTATGTCACCGAAATGTGAGGAAAATTTGTTTTTTTAGCCAAAATTTGAGATTTGCAAAGGATTCTGATTAACAGAACCTGGTCAGAGCTCACAAGTCACCCCATCTTAGATTCCCCTAGGTCTCTAGTTTTAAAAAATGCACAGGTTTGGTAGGTTTCCCTAGGTGCCGGCTGAGCTAGAGGCCAAGATCTACAGGAAGGCACTTTGCAAAAAACAGCTCTGTTTTCTGTAAAAAAATGTGATGTGTCCACGTTGTGCTTTGGGGCATTTCCTGTCGCGGGCGCTAGGCCTACCCACACAAGTGAGGTATCATTTTTATCGGGAGACTTGGAGGAACGCTGGGTGGAAGGAAATTTGTGGCTCCTCTCAGATTCCAGAACTTTCTGTCACCGAAATGTGAGGAAAATGTGTTTTTTTAGCCAAATTTTGAGGTTTGCAAAGGATTCTGGGTAACAGAACCTGGTCAGAGCCCCACAAGTCACCCCATCTTGGATTCCCCTCGGTCTCTAGTTTTAAAAAATGCACAGGTTTGGTAGGTTTCCCTAGGTGCCGGCTGAGCTAGAGGCCAAAATCTACAGGTAGGCACTTTGCAAAAAACACCTCTGTTTTCTTTCAAAAAATGGGATGTGTCCACGTTGTGTTTTGGGACGTTCCTTGTCGCGGCCGCTAGGCCTACCCACACAAGTGAGGTATCATTTTTATTGGGAGACTTGGGGGAACGCTGGGTGGAAGGAAATTTGTGGCTCCTCTCAGATTCCAGAACTTTCTGTCACTGAAATGTGAGGAAAATGTGTTTTTTTGCCAAATTTTGAGGTTTGCAAAGGATTCTGGGTAACAGAACCTGGTCAGAGTCCCACAAGTCACCCCATCTTGGATTCCCCTCGGTCTCTAGTTTTCAAAAATGCACAGGTTTGGTAGGTTTCCCTAGGTGCCGGCTGAGCTAGAGGCCAAAATCTACAGGTAGGCACTTTGCAAAAAACACATCTGTTTTCTTTCAAAAAATGGGATGTGTCCACGTTGTGTTTTGGGGTGTTTGCTGTCGCGGCCGCTAGGCCTACCCACACAAGTGAGGTATAATTTTTATCGGGAGACTTGGGGGAACGCTGGGTGGAAGGAAATTTGTGGCTCCTCTCAGATTTCAGAACTTTCTGTCACCGAAATGTGAGGAAAATGTGTTTTTTTAGCCAAATTTTGAGGTTTGCAAAGGATTCTGGGTAACAGAACCTGGTCAGAGCCCCACAAGTCACCCCATCTTGGATTTCCCTAGGTCTCTAGTTTTCAAAAATGCACAGGTTTGGTAGGTTTCCCTAGGTGTCGGCTGAGCTAGAGGCCAAAATCTACAGGTAGGCACTTTGCCAAAAACACCTCTGTTTTCTGTCAAAAAATGTGATGTGTCCACGTTGTGCTTTGGGGCATTCCCTGTCGCGGGCGCTAAGCCTACCCACACAAGTGAGGTATCATTTTTATCGGGAGACTTGGGGGAACGCTGGGTGGAAGGAAATTTGTGGCTCCTCTCAGATTCCAGAACTTTATGTCACCGAAATGTGAGGAAAATTTGTTTTTTTAGCCAAAATTTGAGGTTTGCAAAGGATTCTGATTAACAGAACCTGGTCAGAGCTCCACAAGTCACCCCATCTTAGATTCCCCTAGGTCTCTAGTTTTAAAAAATGCACAGGTTTGGTAGGTTTCCCTAGGTGCCGGCTGAGCTAGAGGCCAAGATCTACAGGTAGGCACTTTGCAAAAAACAGCTCTGTTTTCTGTAAAAAAATGTGATGTGTCCACGTTGTGCTTTGGGGCATTTCCTGTCGCGGGCGCTAGGCCTACCCACACAAGTGAGGTATCATTTTTATCGGGAGACTTGGAGGAACGCTGGGTGGAAGGAAATTTGTGGCTCCTCTCAGATTTCAGAACTTTCTGTCACCGAAATGTGAGGAAAATGTGTTTTTTTAGCCAAATTTTGAGGTTTGCAAAGGATTCTGGGTAACAGAACCTGGTCAGAGCCCCACAAGTCACCCCATCTTGGATTCCCCTAGGTCTCTAGTTTTCAAAAATGCACAGGTTTGGTAGGTTTCCCTAGGTGCCGGCTGAGCCTGAGCTAGAGGCCAAAATCTACAGATAGGTACTTTGCAAAAAACACCTCTGTTTTCTTTCAAAAAATGGGATGTGTCCACGTTGTGTTTTGGGGTGTTTGCTGTCGCGGCCGCTAGGCCTACCCACACAAGTGAGGTATCATTTTTATCGGGAAACTTGGGGGAACGCTGGGTGGAAGGAAATTTGTGGCTCCACTCAGATTCCAGAACTTTCTGTCACCGAAATGTGAGGAAAACGTTTTTTTTAGCCAAATTTTGAAGTTTGCAAAGGATTCTGGGTAACAGAACCTGGTCAGAGCCCCACAAGTCACCACATCTTGGATTCCCTCGGTCTCTAGTTTTAAAAAATGCACAGGTTTGGTAGGTTTCCCTAGGTGCCGGCTGAGCTAGAGGCCAAAATCTACAGGTAGGCACTTTGCCAAAAACACCTCTGTTTTCTTTAAAAAAATGGGATGTGTCCACGTTGTGTTTTGGGGCGTTCCTTGTCGCGGCCGCTAGGCCTACCCACACAAGTGAGGTATCATTTTTATTGGGAGACTTGGGGGAACGCTGGGTGGAAGGAAATTTGTGGCTCCTCTCAGATTCCAGAACTTTCTGTCACCGAAAAGTGAGGAAAATGTGTTTTTTTAGCCAAATTTTGAGGTTTGCAAAGGATTCTGGGTAACAGAACCTGGTCAGAGCCCCACAAGTCACCCCATCTTGGATTTCCCTAGGTCTCTAGTTTCAAAAATGCACAGGTTTGGTAGCTTTCCCTAGGTGCCGGCTGAGCTAGAGGCCAAAATCTACAGGTAGGCACTTTGCCAAAAACACCTCTGTTTTCTGTAAAAAAAATGTGATGTGTCCACGTTGTGCTTTGGGCATTTCCTGTCGCGGGCGCTAGGCCTACCCACACAAGTGAGGTATCATTTTTATCGGGAGACTTGGGGGAACGCTGGGTGGAAGGAAATTTGTGGCTCCTCTCAGATTCCAGAACTTTATGTCACCGAAATGTGAGGAAAATTTGTATTTTTAGCCAAAATTTGAGGTTTGCAAAGGATTCTGATTAACAGAACCTGGTCAGAGCCCCACAAGTCACCCCATCGTAGATTCCCCTAGGTCTCTAGTTTTAAAAAATGCACAGGTTTGGTAGGTTTCCCTAGGTGCCGGCTGAGCTAGAGGCCAAGATCTACAGGTAGGCACTTTGCAAAAAACAGCTCTGTTTTCTGTAAAAAAATGTGATGTGTCCACGTTGTGTTTTGGGGCGTTCCTTGTCGCGGCCGCTAGGCCTACCCACACAAGTGAGGTATCATTTTTATTGGGAGACTTGGGGGAACGCTGGGTGGAAGGAAATTTGTGGCTCCTCTCAGATTCCAGAACTTTATGTCACCGAAATGTGAGGAAAATTTGTTTTTTTAGCCAAAATTTGAGGTTTGCAAAGGATTCTGATTAACAGAACCTGGTCAGACCTCCACAAGTCACCCCATCTTAGATTCCCCTAGGTCTCTAGTTTTAAAAAATGCACAGGTTTGGTAGGTTTCCCTAGGTGCCGGCTGAGCTAGAGGCCAAGATCTACAGGTAGGCACTTTGCAAAAAACAGCTCTGTTTTCTTTCAAAAAATGTGATGTGTCCACGTTGTGCTTTGGGGCATTTCCTGTCGCGGGCGCTAGGCCTACCCACACAAGTGAGGTATCATTTTTATCGGGAGACTTGGAGGAACGCTGGGTGGAAGGAAATTTGTGGCTCCTCTCAGATTTCAGAACTTTCTGTCACCGAAATGTGAGGAAAATGTGTTTTTTTAGCCAAATTTTGAGGTTTGCAAAGGATTCTGGGTAACAGAACCTGGTCAGAGCCCCACAAGTCACCCCATCTTGGATTCCCCTAGGTCTCTAGTTTTCAAAAATGCACAGGTTTGGTAGGTTTCCCTAGGTGCCGGCTGAGCTAGAGGCCAAAATCTACAGATAGGTACTTTGCAAAAAACACCTCTGTTTTCTTTCAAAAAATGGGATGTGTCCACGTTGTGTTTTGGGGTGTTTGCTGTCGCGGCCGCTAGGCCTACCCACGCAAGTGAGGCATCATTTTATCGGGAGACTTGGGGGAACGCTGGGTGGAAGGAAATTTGTGGCTCCTCTCAGATTCCAGAACTTTCTGTCACCGAAATGTGAGGAAAATGTGTTTTTTTAGCCAAATTTTGAGGTTTGCAAAGATTCTGGGTAACAGAACCTGGTCAGAGCCCCACAAGTCACCCCATCTTGGATTACCCTAGGTCTCTAGTTTTCAAAAATGCACAGGTTTGGTAGATTTCCCTAGGTGTCGGCTGACCTAGAGGCCATAATCTACAGGTAGGCACTTTGCAAAAAACACCTCTGTTTTCTTTCAAAAAATGGGATGTGTCCACGTTGTATTTTGGGGCGTGTTTTGTCGCGGCCGCTAGGCCTACCCACACAAGTGAGGTATCATTTTTATCGGGAAACTTGGGGGAACGCTGGGTGGAAGGAAATTTGTGGCTCCACTCAGATTCCAGAACTTTCTGTCACCGAAATGTGAGGAAAACGTTTTTTTTAGCCAAATTTTGAAGTTTGCAAAGGATTCTGGGTAACAGAACCTGGTCAGAGCCCACAAGTCACCACATCTTGGATTCCCCTCGGTCTCTAGTTTTAAAAAATGCACAGGTTTGGTAGGTTTCCCTAGGTGCCGGCTGAGCTAGAGGCCAAAATCTACAGGTAGGCACTTTGCCAAAAACACCTCTGTTTTCTTTAAAAAAATGGGATGTGTCCACGTTGTGTTTTGGGGCGTTCTTTGTCGCGGCCGCTAGGCCTACCCACACAAGTGAGGTATCATTTTTATTGGGAGACTTGGGGGAACGCTGGGTGGAAGGAAATTTGTGGCTCCTCTCAGATTCCAGAACTTTCTGTCACCGAAATGTGAGGAAAATGTGTTTTTTTAGCCAAATTTTGAGGTTTGCAAAGGATTCTGGGTAACAGAACCTGGTCAGAGCCCCACAAGTCACCCCATCTTGGATTTCCCTAGGTCTCTAGTTTCAAAAATGCACAGGTTTGGTAGCTTTCCCTAGGTGCCGGCTGAGCTAGAGGCCAAAATCTACAGGTAGGGACTTTGCCAAAAACACCTCTGTTTTCTGTAAAAAAAATGTGATGTGTCCACGTTGTGCTTTGGGGCATTTCCTGTCGCGGGCGCTAGGCCTACCCACACAAGTGAGGTATCATTTTTATCGGGAGACTTGGGGGAACGCTGGGTGGAAGGAAATTTGTGGCTCCTCTCAGATTCCAGAACTTTCTGTCACCGAAATGTGAGGAAAATTTGTTTTTTTAGCCAAAATTTGAGGTTTGCAAAGGATTCTGATTATCAGAACCTGGTCAGAGCCCCACAAGTCACCCCATCGTAGATTCCTCTAGGTCTCTAGTTTTAAGAAATGCACAGGTTTGGTAGGTTTCCCTAGGTGCCGGCTGAGCTAGAGGCCAAGATCTACAGGTAGGCACTTTGCAAAAAACAGCTCTGTTTTCTGTAAAAAAATGTGATGAGTCCACGTTGTGTTTTGGGGCTTTCCTTGTCGCGGCCGCTAGGCCTACCCACACAAGTGAGGTATCATTTTTATCGGGAGACTTGGGGGAACGCTGGGTGGAAGGAAATTCGTGGCTCCTCTCAGATTCCAGAACTTTCTGTCACCGAAATGTGAGGAAAATGTGTTTTTTTAGCCAAATTTTGAGGTTTGCAAAGGATTCTGGGTAACAGAACCTGGTCAGAGCCCCACAAGTCACCCCATCTTGGATTTCCCTAGGTCTCTAGTTTTCAAAAATGCACAGGTTTGGTAGGTTTCCCTAGGTGCCGGCTGAGCTAGAGGCCAAAATCTACAGGTAGGCACTTTGCCAAAAACACATCTGTTTTCTTTAAAAAAATGGGATGTGTCCACGTTGTGTTTTTGGGCGTACCTTGTCGCGGCCGCTAGGCCTACCCACACAAGTGAGGTATCATTTTTATTGGGAGACTTGGGGGAACGCTGGGTGGAAGGAAATTTGTGGCTCCTCTCAGATTCCAGAACTTTCTGTCACTGAAATGTGAGGAAAATGTGTTTTTTTAGCCAAATTTTGAGGTTTGCAAAGGATTCTGGGTAACAGAACCTGGTCAGAGCCCCACAAGTCACCCCTTCTTGGATTCCCCTAGGTCTCTAGTTTTCAGAAATGCACAGGTTTGGTAGGTTTCCCTAGGTGCCGGCTGAGCTAGAGGCCAAAATCTACAGGTAGGCACTTTGCAAAAAACACCTCTGTTTTCTTTCAAAAAATGGGATGTGTCCACGTTGTGTTTTGGGGTGTTTCTTGTCGCGGCCGCTAGGCCTACCCACACAAGTGAGGTATCATTTTTATTGGGAGACTTGGGGGAACGCTGGGTGGAAGGAAATTTGTGGCTCCTCTCAGATTCCAGAACTTTCTGTCACCGAAATGTGAGGAAAATGTGTTTTTTTTAGCCAAATTTTGAGGTTTGCAAAGTATTCTGGGGAACAGAACCTGGTCAGAGCCCCACAAGTCACCCCATCTTGGATTACCCTAGGTCTCTAGTTTCAAAAATGCACAGGTTTGGTAGATTTCCCTAGGTGTCGGCTGACCTAGAGGCCATAATCTACAGGTAGGCACTTTGCAAAAAACACCTCTGTTTTCTTTCAAAAAATGGGATGTGTCCACGTTGTATTTTGGGGTGTTTTCTGTCGCGGCCGCTAGGCCTACCCACACAAGTGAGGTACCATTTTTATCGGGAGACTTGGGGGAACGCTGGGTGGAAGGAAATTTGTGGCTCCTCTCAGATTCCAGAACTTTCTGTCACCGAAATGTGAGGAAAATGTGTTTTTTAACCAAATTTTGAGGTTTGCAAAGTATTCTGGGTAACAGAACCTGGTCAGAGCCCCACAAGTCACCCCATCTTGGATTCCCCTAGGTCTCTAGTTTTCAAAAATGCACAGGTTTGGTAGGTTTCCCTAGGTGCCGGCTGAGCTAGAGGCCAAAATCTACAGGTAGGCACTTTGCAAAAAACAGCT
The DNA here is from genome assembly GCF_031143425.1 of Pleurodeles waltl. Classification (NCBI taxonomy): domain Eukaryota; kingdom Metazoa; phylum Chordata; class Amphibia; order Caudata; family Salamandridae; genus Pleurodeles; species Pleurodeles waltl. The sequence goes on along the minus strand of NC_090444.1, from coordinate 189,254,699 downwards.
CTGTTTTCTGTCAAAAAATGTGATGTGTCCACGTTGTGTTTTGGGGCGTTTCCTGTCGCGGGCGCTAGGCCTACCCACACAAGTGAGGTATCATTTTTATCGGGAGACTTGGGGGAACGCTGGGTGGAAGGAAATTTGTGGCTCCACTCAGATTCCAGAACTTTCTGTCACCGAAATGTGAGGAAAACGTGTTTTTTTAGCCAAATTTTGAGGTTTGCAAAGGATTCTGGGTAACAGAACCTGGTCAGAGCCCCACAAGTCACCCCATCTTGGATTACCCTAGGTCTCTAGTTTTAAAAAATGCACAGGTTTGGTAGATTTACCTAGGTGTCGGCTGACCTAGAGGCCAAAATCTACAGGTAGGCACTTTACCTCTGTTTTCTTTCAAAAAATGTGATGTGTCCACATTGTATTTTGGGGTGTTTTCTGTCTCGGCCGCTAGGCCTACCCACACAAGTGAGGTACCATTTTTATCGGGAGACTTGGGGGAACGCTGGGTGGAAGGAAATTTGTGGCTCCTCTCAGATTCCAGAACTTTCTGTCACCGAAATGTGAGGAAAATATGTTTTTTAGCCAAATTTTGAGGTTTGCAAAGGATTCTGGGTAACAGAACCTGGTCAGAGCCCCACAAGTCACCCCATCTTGGATGTCCCTAGGTCTCTAGTTTTCAAAAATGCACAGGTTTGGTAGGTTTCCCTAGGTGCCGGCTGAGCTAGAGGCCAAAATCTACAGGTAGGCACTTTGCAAAAAACACCTCTGTTTTCTGTAAAAAAATGTGATGTGTCCACGTTGTGCTTTGGGACATTTCCTGTCGCGGGCGCTAGGCCTACCCACACAAGTGAGGTATCATTTTTATCGGGAGACTTGGGGGAACGCTGGGTGGAAGGAAATTTGTGGCTCCTCTCAGATTCCAGAACTTTATGTCACCGAAATGTGAGGAAAATTTGTTTTTTTAGCCAAAATTTGAGGTTTGCAAAGGATTCTGATTAACAGAACCTGGTCAGAGCCCCACAAGTCACCCCATCGTAGATTCCCCTAGGTCTCTAGTTTTAAAAAATGCACAGGTTTGGTAGGTTTCCCTAGGTGCCGGCTGAGCTAGAGGCCAAAATCTACAGGTAGGCACTTTGCAAAAAACAGCTCTGTTTTCTGTCAAAAAATGTGATCTGTCCACGTTGTGTTTTGGGGCGTTTCCTGTCGCGGGCGCTAGGCCTACCCACACAAGTGAGGTATCATTTTTATCGGGAGACTTGGGGGAACGCTGGGTGGAAGGAAATTCTGGCTCCTCTCAGATTCCAGAACTTTCTGTCACCGAAATGTGAGGAAAATGTGTTTTTTTAGCCACATTTTGAGGTTTGCAAAGGATTCTGGGTAACAGAACCAGGACAGAGCCCCACAAGTCACCCCATCTTGGATTCCCCTAGGTCTCTAGTTTTCAAAAATGCACAGGTTTGGTAGGTTTCCCTAGGTGCCGGCTGAGCTAGAGGCCAAAATCTACAGGTAGGCACTTTGCAAAAAACACCTCTGGTTTCTTTCAAAAAATGGGATGTGTCCACGTTGTGTTTTGGGGTGTTCCCTGTCGCGGCCGCTAGTGAGGTATAATTTTTATCGGGAGACTTGGGGGAACGCTGGGTGGAAGGAAATTTGTGGCTCCTCTCAGATTCCAGAACTTTCTGTCACCGAAATGTGAGGAAAATTTGTTTTTTTAGCCAAATTTTGAGGTTTGCAAAGGATTCTGGGTAACAGAACCTGGTCAGAGCCCCACAAGTCACCCCATCTTGGATTCCCCTAGGTCTCTAGTTTTCAAAAATGCACAGGTTTGGTAGGTTTCCCTAGGTGCCGGCTGAGCTAGAGGCCAAAATCTACAGGTAGGCACTTTGCAAAAAACACCTCTGTTTTCTTTCAAAAAATGGGATGTGTCCACGTTGTGTTTTGGGGCGTCTCCTGTCGCGGCCGCTAGGCCTACCCACACAAGTGAGGCATCATTTTTGTCGGGAAAACCTGGGGGAACGCTGGGTGTAAGGAAATTTGTGTCTCCTCTCAGATTCCAGAACTTTCTGTCACCGAAATGTGAGGAAAATTTGTTTTTTAGCCAAATTTTGAGGTTTGCAAAGGATTCTGGGTAACAGAACCTGGTCAGAGCCCCACAAGTCACCCCTTCTTGGATTCCCCTAGGTCTCTAGTTTTCAGAAATGCACAGGTTTGGTAGGTTTCCCCAGGTGCCGGCTGAGCTAGAGGCCAAAATCTACAGGTAGGCACTTTGCAAAAAACACCTCTGTTTTCTTTCAAAAAATGGGATGTGTCCAAGTTGTGTTTTGGGGTGTTTCCTGTCGCGGCCGCTAGGCCTACCCACACAAGTGAGGTATCATTTTTATCGGGAGACTTGGGGGAAAGCTGGGTGGAAGGAAATTTGTGGCTCCTCTCAGATTCCAGAACTTTCTGTCACCGAAATGTGAGGAAAATGTGTTTTTTTAGCCAAATTTTGAGGTTTGCAAAGGATTCTGGGTAACAGAAACCTGGTCAGAGCCCCACAAGTCACCCCATCTTGGATTACCCTAGGTCTCTAGTTTTCAAAAATGCACAGGTTTGGTAGATTTCACTAGGTGTCGGATGACCTAGAGGCCATAATCTACAGGTAGGCACTTTGCAAAAAACACCTCTGTTTTCTTTCAAAAAATGGGATGTGTCCACGTTGTATTTTGGGGCGTGTTCTTTCGCGGCTGCTAGGCCTACCAAATTTTGAGGTTTGCAAAGGATTCTGGGTAACAGAACCTGGTCAGAGCCCCACAAGTCACCCCATCTTGGATTCCCCTCGGTCTCTAGTTTTAAAAAATGCACAGGTTTGGTAGGTTTCCCTAGGTGCCGGCTGAGCTAGAGGCCAAAATCTACAGGTAGGCACTTTGCAAAAAACACCTCTGTTTTCTTTCAAAAAATGGGATGTGTCCACGTTGTGTTTTGGGACGTTCCTTGTCGCGGCCGCTAGGCCTACCCACAGAAGTGAGGTATCATTTTTATTGGGAGACTTGGGGGAACGCTGGGTGGAAGGAAATTTGTGGCTCCTCTCAGATTCCAGAACTTTCTGTCACTGAAATGTGAGGAAAATGTGTTTTTTTGCCAAATTTTGAGGTTTGCAAAGGATTCTGGGTAACAGAACCTGGTTAGAGTCCCACAAGTCACCCCATCTTGGATTCCCCTCGGTCTCTAGTTTTCAAAAATGCACAGGTTTTGTAGGTTTCCCTAGGTGCCGGCTGAGCTAGAGGCCAAAATCTACAGGTAGGCACTTTGCAAAAAACACCTCTGTTTTCTTTCAAAAAATGGGATGTGTCCACGTTGTGTTTTGGGGTGTTTGCTGTCGCGGCCGCTAGGCCTACCCACACAAGTGAGGTATAATTTTTATCGGGAGACTTGGGGGAACGCTGGGTGGAAGGAAATTTGTGGCTCCTCTCAGATTCCAGAACTTTCTGTCACCGAAATGTGAGGAAAATGTGTTTTTTTAGCCAAATTTTGAGGTTTGCAAAGGATTCTGGGTAACAGAACCTGGTCAGAGCCCCACAAGTCACCCCATCTTGGATTTCCCTAGGTCTCTAGTTTTCAAAAATGCACAGGTTTGGTAGGTTTCCCTAGGTGCCGGCTGAGCTAGAGGCCAAAATCTACAGGTAGGCACTTTGCCAAAAACACCTCTGTTTTCTGTCAAAAAATGTGATGTGTCCACGTTGTGCTTTGGGGCATTCCCTGTCGCGGGCGCTAAGCCTACCCACACAAGTGAGGTATCATTTTTATCGGGAGACTTGGGGGAACGCTGGGTGGAAGGAAATTTGTGGCTCCTCTCAGATTCCAGAACTTTATGTCACCGAAATGTGAGGAAAATTTGTTTTTTTAGCCAAAATTTGAGGTTTGCAAAGGATTCTGATTAACAGAACCTGGTCAGAGCTCCACAAGTCACCCCATCTTAGATTCCCCTAGGTCTCTAGTTTTAAAAAATGCACAGGTTTGGTAGGTTTCCCTAGGTGCCGGCTGAGCTAGAGGCCAAGATCTACAGGTAGGCACTTTGCAAAAAACAGCTCTGTTTTCTGTAAAAAAATGTGATGTGTCCACGTTGTGCTTTGGGGCATTTCCTGTCGCGGGCGCTAGGCCTACCCACACAAGTGAGGTATCATTTTTATCGGGAGACTTGGAGGAACGCTGGGTGGAAGGAAATTTGTGGCTCCTCTCAGATTTCAGAACTTTCTGTCACCGAAATGTGAGGAAAATGTGTTTTTTTAGCCACATTTTGAGGTTTGCAAAGGATTCTGGGTAACAGAACCTGGTCAGAGCCCCACAAGTCACCCCATCTTGGATTCCCCTAGGTCTCTAGTTTTCAAAAATGCACAGGTTTGGTAGGTTTCCCTAGGTGCCGGCTGAGCTAGAGGCCAAAATCTACAGATAGGTACTTTGCAAAAAACACCTCTGTTTTCTTTCAAAAAATGGGATGTGTCCACGTTGTGTTTTGGGGTGATTCCTGTCGCGGCCGCTAGGCCTACCCACGCAAGTGAGGTATCATTTTTATCGGGAGACTTGGGGGAACGCTGGGTGGAAGGAAATTTGTGGCTCCTCTCAGATTCCAGAACTTTCTGTCACCGAAATGTGAGGAAAATGTGTTTTTTTAGCCAAATTTTGAGGTTTGCAAAGGATTCTGGGTAACAGAACCTGGTCAGAGCCCCACAAGTCACCCCATCTTGGATTACCCTAGGTCTCTAGTTTTCAAAAATGCACAGGTTTGGTAGATTTCCCTAGGTGTCGGCTGACCTAGAGGCCATAATCTACAGGTAGGCACTTTGCAAAAAACACCTCTGTTTTCTTTCAAAAAATGGGATGTGTCCACGTTGTATTTTGGGGCGTGTTTTGTCGCGGCCGCTAGGCCTACCCACACAAGTGAGGTATCATTTTTATCGGGAAACTTGGGGGAACGCTGGGTGGAAGGAAATTTGTGGCTCCACTCAGATTCCAGAACTTTCTGTCACCGAAATGTGAGGAAAACGTTTTTTTTAGCCAAATTTTGAAGTTTGCAAAGGATTCTGGGTAACAGAACCTGGTCAGAGCCCCACAAGTCACCACATCTTGGATTCCCCTCGGTCTCTAGTTTTCAAAAATGCACAGGTTTGGTAGGTTTCCCTAGGTGCCGGCTGAGCTAGAGGCCAAAATCTACAGGTAGGCACTTTGCCAAAAACACCTCTGTTTTCTTTAAAAAAATGGGATGTGTCCACGTTGTGTTTTGGGGCGTTCCTTGTCGCGGCCGCTAGGCCTACCCACACAAGTGAGGTATCATTTTTATTGGGAGACTTGGGGGAACGCTGGGTGGAAGGAAATTTGTGGCTCCTCTCAATTTCCAGAACTTTCTGTCACCGAAATGTGAGGAAAATGTGTTTTTTTAGCCAAATTTTGAGGTTTGCAAAGGATTCTGGGTAACAGAACCTGGTCAGAGCCCCACACGTCACCCCATCTTGGATTTCCCTAGGTCTCTAGTTTTCAAAAATGCACAGGTTTGGTAGCTTTCCCTAGGTGCCGGCTGAGCTAGAGGCCAAAATCTACAGGTAGGCACTTTGCCAAAAACACCTCTGTTTTCTGTAAAAAAAATGTGATGTGTCCACGTTGTGCTTTGGGGCATTTCCTGTCGCGGGCGCTAGGCCTACCCACACAAGTGAGGTATCATTTTTATCGGGAGACTTGGGGGAACGCTGGGTGGAAGGAAATTTGTGGCTCCTCTCAGATTCCAGAACTTTATGTCACCGAAATGTGAGGAAAATTTGTTTTTTTAGCCACAATTTGAGGTTTGCAAAGGATTCTGATTAACAGAACTTGGTCAGAGCCCCACAAGTCACCCCATCGTAGATTCCCCTAGGTCTCTAGTTTTAAAAAATGCACAGGTTTGGTAGGTTTCCCTAGGTGCCGGCTGAGCTAGAGGCCAAGATCTACAGGTAGGCACTTTGCAAAAAACAGCTCTGTTTTCTGTAAAAAAATGTGATGTGTCCACGTTGTGTTTTGGGGCGTTGCTTGTCGCGGCCGCTAGGCCTACCCACACAAGTGAGGTATCATTTTTATTGGGAGACTTGGGGGAACGCTGGGTGGAAGGAAATTTGTGGCTCCTCTCAGATTCCAGAACTTTCTGTCACCGAAATGTGAGGAAAATGTGTTTTTTTAGCCAAATTTTGAGGTTTGCAAAGGATTCTGGGTAACAGAACCTGGTCAGAGCCCCACAAGTCACCCCATCTTGGATTCCCCTAGGTCTCTAGTTTTCAAAAATGCACAGGTTTGGTAGGTTTCCCTAGGTGCCGGCTGAGCTAGAGGCCAAAATCTACAGGTAGGCACTTTGCCAAAAACACCTCTGTTTTCTTTAAAAAAATGGGATGTGTCCACGTTGTGTTTTGGGGCGTACCTTGTCGCGGCCGCTAGGCCTACCCACACAAGTGAGGTATCATTTTTATTGGGAGACTTGGGGGAACGCTGGGTGGAAGGAAATTTGTGGCTCCTCTCAGATTCCAGAACTTTCTGTCACTGAAATGTGAGGAAAATGTGTTTTTGTAGCCAAATTTTGAGGTTTGCAAAGGATTCTGGGTAACAGAACCTGGTCAGAGCCCCACAAGTCACCCCTTCTTGGATTCCCCTAGGTCTCTAGTTTTCAGAAATGCACAGGTTTGGTAGGTTTCCCTAGGTGCCGGCTGAGCTAGAGGCCAAAATCTACAGGTAGGCACTTTGCGCAAAAAACACCTCTCTTTTCTTTAAAAAAATGGGATGTGTCCACGTTGTGTTTTGGGGTGTTTCCTGTCGCGGCCGGTAAGCCTACCCACACAAGTGAGGTATCATTTTATTGGGAGACTTGGGGGAACGCTGGGTGGAAGGAAATTTGTGGCTCCTCTCAGATTCCAGAACTTTCTGTCACCGAAATGTGAGGAAAATGTGTTTTTTTAGCCAAATTTTGAGGTTTGCAAAGTATTCTGGGGAACAGAACCTGGTCAGAGCCCCACAAGTCCCCCATCTTGGATTACCCTAGGTCTCTAGTTTTCAAAAATGCACAGGTATGGTAGATTTCCCTAGGTGTCGGCTGACCTAGAGGCCATAATCTACAGGTAGGCACTTTGCAAAAAACACCTCTGTTTTCTTTCAAAAAATGGGATGTGTCCACGTTGTATTTTGGGGTGTTTTCTGTCGCGGCCGCTAGGCCTACCCACACAAGTGAGGTACCATTATTATTGGGAGACTTGGGGGAACGCTGGGTGGAAGGAAATTTGTGGCTCCTCTCAGATTCCAGAACTTTCTGTCACCGAAATGTGAGGAAAATGTGTTTTTTATACACAAATTTTGAGGTTTGCAAAGTATTCTGGGTAACAGAACCTGGTCAGAGCCCACAAGTCACCCCATCTTGGATTCCCCCTAGGTCTCTAGTTTTCAAAAATGAACAGGTTTGGTAGGTTTCCCTAGGTGCCGGCTGAGCTAGAGGCCAAAATCTACAGGTAGGCACTTTGCAAAAAACAGCTCTGTTTTCTGTCAAAAAATGTGATGTTCCACGTTGTGTTTTGGGGCGTTTCCTGTCGCGGGCGCTAGGCCTACCCACACAAGTGAGGTATCATTTTTATCGGGAGACTTGGGGGAACGCTGGGTGGAAGGAAATTTGTGGCTCCACTCAGATTCCAGAACTTTCTGTCACCGAAATGTGAGGAAAACGTGTTTTTTTAGCCAAATTTTGAGGTTTGCAAAGGATCTGGGTAACAGAACCTGGTCAGAGCCCCACAAGTCACCCCATCTTGGATTACCCTAGGTCTCTAGTTTTAAAAAATGCACAGGTTTGGTAGATTTCCCTAGGTGTCGGCTGACCTAGAGGCCAAAATCTACAGGTAGGCACTTTGCAAAAAACACCTCTGTTTCTTTCAAAAAATGTGATGTGTCCACGTTGTGTTTTGGGGCGTTTTCTGTCGCGGCCGCTAGGCCTACCCACACAAGTCAGGTACCATTTTATCGGGAGACTTGGGGGAACGCTGGGTGGAAGGAAATTTGTGGCTCCTCTCAGATTCCAGAACTTTCTGTCACCGAAATGTGAGGAAAATGTGTTTTTTTAGCCAAATTTTTGAGGTTTGCATAGGTTTCTGGGTAACAGAACCTGGTCAGAGCCCCACAAGTCACCCCATCTTGGATTACCCTAGGTCTCTAGTTTTAAAAAATGCACAGGTTTGGTAGATTTCCCTAGGTGTCGGCTGACCTAGAGGCCAAAATCTACAGGTAGGCACTTTGCCAAAAACACCTCTGTTTTCTTTAAAAAAATGGGATGTGTCCACGTTGTGTTTTGGGGCGTACCTTGTCGCGGCCCGCTAGGCCTACCCACACAAGTGAGGTATCATTTTTATTGGGAGACTTGGGGGAACGCTGGGTGGAAGGAAATTTGTGGCTCCTCTCAGATTCCAGCACTTTCTGTCACCGAAATGTGAGGAAAATGTGTTTTTTTAGCCAAATTTTGAGGTTTGCAAAGTATTCTGGGGAACAGAACCTGGTCAGAGCCCCACAAGTCACCCCATCTTGGATTACCCTAGGTCTCTAGTTTTCAAAAAATGCACAGGTTTGGTAGATTTCCCTAGGTGTCGGCTGACCTAGAGGCCATAATCTACAGGTAGGCACTTTGCAAAAAACACCTCTGTTTTCTTTAAAAAATGGGATGTGTCCACGTTGTATTTTGGGGCGTTTGCCGTCGCGGCCGCTAGGCCTACCCACACAAGTGAGGTACCATTTTTATCGGGAGACTTGGGGGAACGCTGGGTGGAAGGAAATTTGTGGCTCCTCTCAGATTCCAGAACTTTATGTCACCGAAATGTGAGGAAAATTTGTTTTTTTAGCCAAAATTTGAGGTTTGCAAAGGATTCTGATTAACAGAACCTGGTCAGAGCCCCACAAGTCACCCCATCTTAGATTCCCCTAGGTCTCTAGTTTAAAAAAATGCACAGGTTTGGTAGGTTTCCCTAGGTGCCGGCTGAGCTAGAGGCCAAGATCTACAGGTAGGCACTTTGCAAAAAACAGCTCTGTTTTCTGTAAAAAAATGTGATGTGTCCACGTTGTGCTTTGGGGCATTTCCTGTCCCGGGCGCTAGGCCTACCCACACAAGTGAGGTATCATTTTTATCGGGAGACTTGGAGGAACGCTGGGTGGAAGGAAATTTGTGGCTCCTCTCAGATTTCAGAACTTTCTGTCACCGAAATGTGAGGAAAATGTGTTTTTTTAGCCAAATTTTGAGGTTTGCAAAGGATTCTGGGTAACAGAACCTGGTCAGAGCCCCACAAGTCACCCCATCTTGGATTCCCCTAGGTCTCTAGTTTTCAAAAATGCACAGGTTTGGTAGGTTTCCCTAGGTGCCGGCTGAGCTAGAGGCCAAAATCTACAGGTAGGCACTTTGCAAAAAACAGCTCTGTTTTCTGTCAAAAAATGTGATGTGTCCACGTTGTGTTTTGGGGCGTTTCCTGTCGCGGGCGCTAGGCCTACCCACACAAGTGAGGTATCATTTTTATCGGGAGACTTGGGGGAACGCTGGGTGGAAGGAAATTTGTGGCTCCACTCAGATTCCAGAACTTTCTGTCACCGAAACGTGAGGAAAACGTGTTTTTTTAGCCAAATTTTGAGGTTTGCAAAGGATTCTGGGTAACAGAACCTGGTCAGAGCCCCACAAGTCACCCCATCTTGGATTACCCTAGGTCTCTAGTTTTAAAAAATGCACAGGTTTGGTAGATTTACCTAGGTGTCGGCTGACCTAGAGGCCAAAATCTACAGGTAGGCACTTTGCAAAAAACACCTCTGTTTTCTTTCAAAAAATGTGATGTGTCCACGTTGTATTTTGGGGTGTTTTCTGTCTCGGCCGCTAGGCCTACCCACACAAGTGAGGTACCATTTTTATCGGGAGACTTGGGGGAACGCTGGGTGGAAGGAAATTTGTGGCTCCTCTCAGATTCCAGAACTTTCTGTCACCGAAATGTGAGGAAAATGTGTTTTTTTAGCCAAATTTTGAGGTTTGCAAAGGATTCTGGGTAACAGAACCTGGTCAGAGCCCCACAAGTCACCCCATCTTGGATTACCCTAGGTCTCTAGTTTTAAAAAATGCACAGGTTTGGTAGATTTCCCTAGGTGTCGGCTGACCTAGAGGCCAAAATCTACAGGTAGGCACTTTGCAAAAAACACCTCTGTTTTCTTTCAAAAAATGTGATGAGTCCACGTTGTATTTTGGGGTGTTTTCTGTCGCGGCCGCTAGGCCTACCCACACAAGTGAGGTACCATTTTTATCGGGAGACTTGGGGGAACGCTGGGTGGAAGGAAATTTGTGGCTCCTCTCAGATTCCAGAACTTTCTGTCACCGAAATGTGAGGAAAATATGTTTTTTAGCCAAATTTTGAGGTTTGCAAAGGATTCTGGGTAACAGAACCTGGTCAGAGCCCCACAAGTCACCCCATCTTGGATGTCCCTAGGTCTCTAGTTTTCAAAAATGCACAGGTTTGGTAGGTTTCCGTAGGTGCCGGCTGAGCTAGAGGCCAAAATCTACAGGTAGGCACTTTGCAAAAAACACCTCTGTTTTCTGTAAAAAAATGTGATGTGTCCACGTTGTGCTTTGGGGCATTTCCTGTCGCGGGCGCTAGGCCTACCCACACAAGTGAGGTATCATTTTTATCGGGAGACTTGGGGGAACGCTGGGTGGAAGGAAATTTGTGGCTCCTCTCAGATTCCAGAACTTTATGTCACCGAAATATGAGGAAAATTTGTTTTTTTAGCCAAAATTTGAGGTTTGCAAAGGATTCTGATTAACAGAACCTGGTCAGAGCCCCACAAGTCACCCCATCTTGGATTACCCTAGGTCTCTAGTTTTAAAAAATGCACAGGTTTGGTAGATTTCCCTAGGTGTCGGCTGACCTAGAGGCCAAAATCTACAGGTAGGCACTTTGCAAAAAACACCTCTGTTTTCTTTCAAAAAATGTGATGTGTCCACGTTGTATTTTGGGGCGTTTTCTGTCGCGGGCGCTAGGCCTACCCACACAAGTGAGGTATCATTTTTATTGGGAGACTTGGGGGAACGCTGGGTGGAAGGAAATTTGTGGCTCCTCTCAGATTCCAGAACTTTCTGTCACCGAAATGTGAGGAAAATGTGTTTTTTTAGCCAAATTTTGAGGTTTGCAAAGGATTCTGGGTAACAGAACCTGGTCAGAGCCCCACAAGTCACCCCATCTTGGATTTCCCTAGGTCTCTAGTTTTCAAAAATGCACAGGTTTGGTAGGTTTTCCTAGGTGCCGGCTGAGCTAGAGGCCAAAATCTACAGGTAGGCACTTTGCCAAAAACACCTCTGTTTTCTTTAAAAAAATGGGATGTGTCCACGTTGTGTTTTGGGGCGTACCTTGTCGCGGCCGCTAGGCCTACCCACACAAGTGAGGTATCATTTTTATTGGGAGACTTGGGGGAACGCTGGGTGGAAGGAAATTTGTGGCTCCTCTCAGATTCCAGAACTTTCTGTCACCGAAATGTGAGGAAAATGTGTTTTTTTAGCCAAATTTTGAGGTTTGCAAAGTATTCTGGGGAACAGAACCTGGTCAGAGCCCCACAAGTCACCCCATCTTGGATTACCCTAGGTCTCTAGTTTTCAAAAAATGCACAGGTTTGGTAGATTTCCCTAGGTGTCGGCTGACCTAGAGGCCATAATCTACAGGTAGGCACTTTGCAAAAAACACCTCTGTTTTCTTTAAAAAATGGGATGTGTCCACGTTGTATTTTGGGGCGTTTTCCGTCGCGGCCGCTAGGCCTACCCACACAAGTGAGGTACCATTTTTATCCGGAGACTTGGGGGAACGCTGGGTGGAAGGAAATTTGTGGCTCCTCTCAGATTCCAGAACTTTATGTCACCGAAATGTGAGGAAAATTTGTTTTTTTAGCCAAAATTTGAGGTTTGCAAAGGATTCTGATTAACAGAACCTGGTCAGAGCCCCACAAGTCACCCCATCTTAGATTCCCCTAGGTCTCTAGTTTTAAAAAATGCACAGGTTTGGTAGGTTTCCCTAGGTGCCGGCTGAGCTAGAGGCCAAGATCTACAGGTAGGCACTTTGCAAAAAACAGCTCTGTTTTCTGTAAAAAAATGTGATGTGTCCACGTTGTGCTTTGGGGCATTTCCTGTCGCGGGCGCTAGGCCTACCCACACAAGTGAGGTATCATTTTTATCGGGAGACTTGGAGGAACGCTGGGTGGAAGGAAATTTGTGGCTCCTCTCAGATTTCAGAACTTTCTGTCACCGAAATGTGAGGAAAATGTGTTTTTTTAGCCAAATTTTGAGGTTTGCAAAGGATTCTGGGTAACAGAACCTGGTCAGAGCCCCACAAGTCACCCCATCTTGGATTCCCCTAGGTCTCTAGTTTTCAAAAATGCACAGGTTTGGTAGGTTTCCCTAGGTGCCGGCTGAGCTAGAGGCCAAAATCTACAGGTAGGCACTTTGCAAAAAACAGCTCTATTTTCTGTCAAAAAATGTGATGTGTCCACGTTGTGTTTTGGGGCGTTTCCTGTCGCGGGCGCTAGGCCTACCCACACAAGTGAGGTATCATTTTTATCGGGAGACTTGGGGGAACGCTGGGTGGAAGGAAATTTGTGGCTCCTCTCAGATTCCAGAACTTTCTGTCACCGAAATGTGAGGAAAACGTGTTTTTTTAGCCAAATTTTGAGGTTTGCAAAGGATTCTGGGTAACAGAACCTGGTCAGAGCCCCACAAGTCACCCCATCTTGGATTACCCTAGGTCTCTAGTTTTAAAAAATGCACAGGTTTGGTAGATTTCCCTAGGTGTCGGCTGACCTAGAGGCCAAAATCTACAGGTAGGCACTTTGCAAAAAACACCTCTGTTTTCTTTCAAAAAAATGTGATGTGTCCACGTTGTATTTTGGGGCGTTTTCTGTCGCGGCCGCTAGGCCTACCCACACAAGTGAGGTACCATTTTTATCGGGAGACTTGGGGGAACGCTGGGTGGAAGGAAATTTGTGGCTCCTCTCAGATTCCAGAACTTTCTGTCACCGAAATGTGAGGAAAATGTGTTTTTTTAGCCAAATTTTGAGGTTTGCAAAGGATTCTGGGTAACAGAACCTGGTCAGAGCCCCACAAGTCACCCCATCTTGGATTACCCTAGGTCTCTAGTTTTAAAAAATGCACAGGTTTGGTAGATTTCCCTAGGTGTCGGCTGACCTAGAGGCCAAAATCTACAGGTAGGCACTTTGCAAAAAACACCTCTGTTTTCTTTCAAAAAATGTGATGTGTCCACGTTGTATTTTGGGGCGTTTTCTGTCGCGGCCGCTAGGCCTACCCACACAAGTGAGGTACCATTTTTATCGGGAGACTTGGGGGAACGCTGGGTGGAAGGAAATTTGTGGCTCCTCTCAGATTCCAGAACTTTCTGTCACCGAAATGTGAGGAAAATATGTTTTTTAGCCAAATTTTGAGGTTTGCAAAGGATTCTGGGTAACAGAACCTGGTCAGAGCCCCACAAGTCACCCCATCTTGGATTTCCCTAGGTCTCTAGTTTTCAAAAATGCACAGGTTTGGTAGGTTTCCCTAGGTGCCGGCTGAGCTAGAGGCCAAAATCTACAGGTAGGCACTTTGCAAAAAACACCTCTGTTTTCTGTAAAAAAATTTGATGTGTCCACGTTGTGCTTTGGGGCATTTCCTGTCGCGGGCGCTAGGCCTACCCACACAAGTGAGGTATCATTTTTATCGGGAGACTTGGGGGAACGCTGGGTGGAAGGAAATTTGTGGCTCCTCTCAGATTCCAGAACTTTATGTCACCGAAATGTGAGGAAAATTTGTTTTTTTAGCCAAAATTTGAGGTTTGCAAAGGATTCTGATTAACAGAACCTGGTCAGAGCCCCACAAGTCACCCCATCGTAGATTCCCCAAGGTCTCTAGTTTAAAAAAATGCACAGGTTTGGTAGGTTTCCCTAGGTGCCGGCTGAGCTAGAGGCCAAGATCTACAGGTAGGCACTTTGCAAAAAACAGCTCTGTTTTCTGTAAAAAAATGTGATGTGTCCACGTTGTGCTTTGGGGCATATCCTGTCGCGGCCGCTAGGCCTACCCACACAAGTGAGGTACCATTTTTATCGGGAGACTTGGGGGAACGCTGGGTGGAAGGAAATTTGTGGCTCCTCTCAGATTCCAGAACTTTCTGTCACCGAAATGTGAGGAAAATGTGTTTTTTTAACCAAATTTTGAGGTTTGCAAAGGATTCTGGGTAACAGAACCTAGTCAGAGCCCCACAAGTCACCCCATCTTGGATTCCCCTAGGTCTCTAGTTTTCAAAAATGCACAGGTTTGGTAGGTTTCCCTAGGTGCCGGCTGAGCTAGAGGCCAAAATCTACAGGTAGGCACTTTGCAAAAAACAGCTCTGTTTTCTGTCAAAAAATGTGATCTGTCCACGTTGTGTTTTGGGGCGTTTCCTGTCGCGGGCGCTAGGCCTACCCACACAAGTGAGGTATCATTTTTATCGGGAGACTTGGGGGAACGCTGGGTGGAAGGAAATTCTGGCTCCTCTCAGATTCCAGAACTTTCTGTCACCGAAATGTGAGGAAAATTTGTTTTTTTAGCCACATTTTGAGGTTTGCAAAGGATTCTGGGTAACAGAATCAGGACAGAGCCCCACAAGTCACCCCATCTTGGATTCCCCTAGGTCTCTAGTTTTCAAAAATGCACAGGTTTGGTAGGTTTCCCTAGGTGCCGGCTCAGCTAGAGGCCAAAATCTACAGGTAGGCACTTTGCAAAAAACACCTCTGGTTTCTTTCAAAAAATGGGATGTGTCCACGTTGTGTTTTGGGGAGTTCCCTGTCGCGGCCGCTAGGCCTACCCACACAAGTGAGGTGTAATTTTTATCGGGAGACTTGGGGGAACGCTGGGTGGAAGGAAATTTGTGGCTCCTCTCAGATTCCAGAACTTTCTGTCACCGAAATGTGAGGAAAATGTGTTTTTTAGCCAAATTTTGAGGTTTGCAAAGGATTCTGGGTAACAGAACCTGGTCAGAGCCCCACAAGTCACCCCTTCTTGGATTCCCCTAGGTCTCTAGTTTTCAGAAATGCACAGGTTTGGTAGGTTTCCCCAGGTGCCGGCTGAGCTAGAGGCCAAATTCTACAGGTAGGCACTTTGCAAAAAACACCTCTGTTTTCTTTCAAAAAATGGGATGTGTCCAAGTTGTGTTTTGGGGTGTTTCCTGTCGCGGCTGCTAGGCCTACCCACACAAGTGAGGTATCATTTTTATCGGGAGACTTGGGGGAACGCTGGGTGGAAGGAAATTTGTGGCTCCTCTCAGATTCCAGAACTTTCTGTCACCGAAATGTGAGGAAAATGTGTTTTTTTAGCCAAATTTTGAGGTTTGCAAAGGATTCTGGGTAACAGAACCTGGTCAGAGCCCCACAAGTCACCCCATCTTGGATTACCCTAGGTCTCTAGTTTTCAAAAATGCACAGGTTTGGTAGATTTCCCTAGGTGTCGGCTGACCTAGAGGCCATAATCTACAGGTAGGCACTTTGCAAAAAACACCTCTGTTTTCTTTCAAAAAATGGGATGTGTCCACGTTGTATTTTGGGGCGTTCCTTGTCGCGGCCGCTAGGCCTACCCACACAAGTGAGGTATCATTTTTATTGGGAGACTTGGGGGAACGCTGGGTGGAAGGAAATTTGTGGCTCCTCTCAGATTCCAGAACTTTCTGTCACTGAAATGTGAGGAAAATGTGTTTTTTTGCCAAATTTTGAGGTTTGCAAAGGATTCTGGGTAACAGAACCTGGTCAGAGTCCCACAAGTCACCCCATCTTGGATTCCCCTCGGTCTCTAGATTTCAAAAATGCACAGGTTTGGTAGGTTTCCCTAGGTGCCGGCTGAGCTAGAGGCCAAAATCTACAGGTAGGCACTTTGCAAAAAACACCTCTGTTTTCTTTCAAAAAATGGGATGTGTCCATGTTGTGTTTTGGGGTGTTTCCTGTCGCGGCCGCTAGGACTACCCACACAAGTGAGGTATCATTTTTATCGGGAGACTTGGGGGAACGCTGGGTGGAAGGGAATTTGTGGCTCCTCTCAGATTCCAGAACTTTCTGTCACCGAAATGTGAGGAAAATGTGTTTTTTTAGCCAAATTTTGAGGTTTGCAAAGGATTCTGGGTAACAGAACCTGGTCAGAGCCCCACAAGTCACCCCATCTTGGATTTCCCTAGGTCTCTAGTTTTCAAAAATGCACAGGTTTGGTAGGTTTCCCTAGGTGCCGGCTGAGCTAGAGGCCAAAATCTACAGGTAGGCACTTTGCGAAAAACACCTCTGTTTTCTGTCAAAAAATGTGATGTGTCCACGTTGTGCTTTGGGGCATTCCCTGTCGCGGGCGCTAGGCCTACCCACACAAGTGAGGTATCATTTTTATCGGGAGACTTGGGGGAACGCTGGGTGGAAGGAAATTTGTGGCTCCTCTCAGATTCCAGAACTTTATGTCACCGAAATGTGAGGAAAATTTGTTTTTTTAGCCAAAATTTGAGGTTTGCAAAGGATTCTGATTAACAGAACCTGGTCAGAGCCCCACAAGTCACCCCATCTTAGATTCCCCTAGGTCTCTAGTTTTAAAAAATGCACAGTTTTGGTAGGTTTCCCTAGGTGCCGGCTGAGCTAGAGGCCAAGATCTACAGGTAGGCACTTTGCAAAAAACAGCTCTGTTTTCTGTAAAAAAATGTGATGTGTCCACGTTGTGCTTTGGGGCATTTCCTGTCGCGGGCGCTAGGCCTACCCACACAAGTGAGGTATCATTTTTATCGGGAGACTTGGAGGAACGCTGGGTGGAAGGAAATTTGTGGCTCCTCTCAGATTTCAGAACTTTCTGTCACCGAAATGTGAGGAAAATGTGTTTTTTTAGCCAAATTTTGAGGTTTGCAAAGGATTCTGGGTAACAGAACCTGGTCAGAGCCCCACAAGTCACCCCATCTTGGATTCCCCTAGGTCTCTAGTTTTCAAAAATGCACAGGTTTGGTAGGTTTCCCTAGGTGCCGGCTGAGCTAGAGGCCAAAATCTACAGATAGGTACTTTGCAAAAAACACCTCTGTTTTCTTTCAAAAAATGGGATGTGTCCACGTTGTGTTTTGGGGTGTTTCCTGTCGCGCCCGCTAGGCCTACCCACGCAAGTGAGGTATCATTTTTATCGGGAGACTTGGGGGAACGCTGGGTGGAAGGAAATTTGTGGCTCCTCTCAGATTCCAGAACTTTCTGTCACCGAAATGTGAGGAAAATGTGTTTTTTTAGCCAAATTTTGAGGTTTGCAAAGGATTCTGGGTAACAGAACCTGGTCAGAGCCCCACAAGTCACCCCATCTTGGATTACCCTAGGTCTCTAGTTTTAAAAAATGCACAGGTTTGGTAGATTTCCCTAGGTGTCGGCTGACCTAGAGGCCATAATCTACAGGTAGGCACTTTGCAAAAAACACCTCTGTTTTCTTTCAAAAAATGGGATGTGTCCACGTTGTATTTTGGGGTGTGTTTTGTCGCGGCCGCTAGGCCTACCCACACAAGTGAGGTATCATTTTTATCGGGAAACTTGGGGGAACGCTGGGTGGAAGGAAATTTGTGGCTCCACTCAGATTCCAGAACTTTCTGTCACCGAAATGTGAGGAAAACGTTTTTTTTAGCCAAATTTTGAAGTTTGCAAAGGATTCTGGGTAACAGAACCTGGTCAGAGCCCCACAAGTCACCCCATCTTGGATTCCCCTCGGTCTCTAGTTTTCAAAAATGCACAGGTTTGGTAGGTTT
Organism: Pleurodeles waltl; assembly: GCF_031143425.1. Taxonomy (NCBI): domain Eukaryota; kingdom Metazoa; phylum Chordata; class Amphibia; order Caudata; family Salamandridae; genus Pleurodeles; species Pleurodeles waltl. The sequence continues at coordinate 189,236,919 of NC_090444.1, read as the reverse complement.
CCCTAGGTGCCGGCTGAGCTAGAGGCCAAAATCTACAGGTAGGCACTTTGCCAAAAACACCTCTGTTTTCTTTAAAAAAATGGGATGTGTCCACGTTGTGTTTTGGGGCGTTCCTTGTCGCGGCCGCTAGGCCTACCCACACAAGTGAGGTATCATTTTTATTGGGAGACTTGGGGGAACGCTGGGTGGAAGGAAATTTGTGGCTCCTCTCAGATTCCAGAACTTTCTGTCACCGAAATGTGAGGAAAATGTGTTTTTTTAGCCAAATTTTGAGGTTTGCAAAGGATTCTGGGTAACAGAACCTGGTCAGAGCCCCACAAGTCACCCCATCTTGGATTTCCCTAGGTCTCTAGTTTTCAAAAATGCACAGGTTTGGTAGGTTTCCCTAGGTGCCGACTGAGCTAGAGGAAAAAATCTACAGGTAGGCACTTTGCCAAAAACACCTCTGTTTTCTGTAAAAAAATGTGATGTGTCCACGTTGTGCTTTGGGGCATTTCCTGTCGCGGGCGCTAGGCCTACCCACACAAGTGAGGTATCATTTTTATCGGGAGACTTGGGGGAACGCTGGGTGGAAGGAAATTTGTGGCTCCTCTCAGATTCCAGAACTTTATGTCACCGAAATGTGAGGAAAATTTGTTTTTTTAGCCAAAATTTGAGGTTTGCAAAGGATTCTGATTAACAGAACCTGGTCAGAGCCCCACAAGTCACCCCATCGTAGATTCCCCTAGGTCTCTAGTTTTAAAAAATGCACAGGTTTGGTAGGTTTCCCTAGGTGCCGGCTGAGCTAGAGGCCAAGATACACAGGTAGGCACTTTGCAAAAAACAGCTCTGTTTTCTGTAAAAAAATGTGATGTGTCCACGTTGTGCTTTGGGGCATTTCCTGTCGCGGCCGCTAGACCTACCCACACAAGTGAGGTACCATTTTTATCGGGAGACTTGGGGGAACGCTGGGTGGAAGGAAATTTGTGGCTCCTCTCAGATTTCAGAACTTTCTGTCACCGAAATGTGAGGAAAATGTGTTTTTTTAACCAAATTTTGAGGTTTGCAAAGGATTCTGGGTAACAGAACCTAGTCAGAGCCCCACAAGTCACCCCATCTTGGATTCCCCTAGGTCTCTAGTTTTCAAAAATGCACAGGTTTGGTAGGTTTCCCTAGGTGCCGGCTGAGCTAGAGGCCAAAATCTACAGGTAGGCACTTTGCAAAAAACAGCTCTGTTTTCTGTCAAAAAATGTGATCTGTCCACGTTGTGTTTTGGGGCGTTTCCTGTCGCGGGCGCTAGGCCTACCCACACAAGTGAGGTATCATTTTTATCGGGAGACTTGGGGGAACGCTGGGTGGAAGGAAATTCTGGCTCCTCTCAGATTCCAGAACTTTCTGTCACCGAAATGTGAGGAAAATGTGTTTTTTTAGCCACATTTTGAGGTTTGCAAAGGATTCTGGGTAACAGAACCAGGACAGAGCCCCACAAGTCACCCCATCTTGGATTCCCCTAGGTCTCTAGTTTTCAAAAATGCACAGGTTTGGTAGGTTTCCCTAGGTGCCGGCTGAGCTAGAGGCCAAAATCTACAGGTAGGCACTTTGCAAAAAACACCTCTGTTTTCTTTCAAAAAATGGGATGTGTCCACGTTGTGTTTTGGGGTGTCCCCTGTCGCGGCCGCTAGGCCTACCCACACAAGTGAGGTATAATTTTTATCGGGAGACTTGGGGGAACGCTGGGTGGAAGGAAATTTGTGGCTCCTCTCAGATTCCAGAACTTTCTGTCACCGAAATGTGAGGAAAATGTGTTTTTTTAGCCAAATTTTGAGGTTTGCAAAGGATTCTGGGTAACAGAACCTGGTCAGAGCCCCACAAGTCACCCCATCTTGGATTCCCCTAGGTCTCTAGTTTTAAAAAATGCACAGGTTTGGTAGGTTTCCCTAGGTGCTGGCTGAGCTAGAGGCCAAAATCTACAGGTAGGCACTTTGCAAAAAACACCTCTGTTTTCTTTCAAAAAATGGGATGTGTCCACGTTGTGTTTTGGGGTGTCTCCTGTCGCGGCCGCTAGGCCTACCCACACAAGTGAGGCATCGTTTTTGTCGGGAAAACCTGGGGGAACGCTGGGTGTAAGGAAATTTGTGTCTCCTCTCAGATTCCAGAACTTTCTGTCACCGAAATGTGAGGAAAATATGTTTTTTAGCCAAATTTTGAGGTTTGCAAAGGATTCTGGGTAACAGAACCTGGTGAGAGCCCCACAAGTCACCCCTTCTTGGATTCCCCTAGGTCTCTAGTTTTCAGAAATGCACGGGTTTGGTAGGTTTCCCCAGGTGCCGGCTGAGCTAGAGGCCAAAATCTACAGGTAGGCACTTTGCAAAAAACACCTCTGTTTTCTTTAAAAAAATGGGATGTGTCCAAGTTGTGTTTTGGGGTGTTTCCTGTCGCGGCCGCTAGGCCTACCCACACAAGTGAGGTATCATTTTTATCGGGAGACTTGGGGGAACGCTGGGTGGAAGGAAATTTGTGGCTCCTCTCAGATTCCAGAACTTTCTGTCACCGAAATGTGAGGAAAATGTGTTTTTTTAGCCAAATTTTGAGGTTTGCAAAGGATTCTGGGTAACAGAACCTGGTCAGAGCCCCACAAGTCACCCCATCTTGGATTACCCTAGGTCTCTAGTTTTCAAAAATGCACAGGTTTGGTAGATTTCCCTAGGTGTCGGCTGACCTAGAGGCCATAATCTACAGGTAGGCACTTTGCAAAAAACACCTCTGTTTTCTTTCAAAAAATGGGATGTGTCCACGTTGTATTTTGGGGCGTGTTCTTTCGCGGCTGCTAGGCCTACCCACACAAGTGAGGTATCATTTTTATCGGGAAACTTGGGGGAACGCTGGGTGGAAGGAAATTTGTGGCTCCACTCAGATTCCAGAACTTTCTGTCACCGAAATGTGAGGAAAATGTGTTTTTTTAGCCAAATTTTGAGGTTTGCAAAGGATTCTGGGTAACAGAACCTGGTCAGAGCCCCACAAGTCACCCCATCTTGGATTCCCCTCGGTCTCTAGTTTTAAAAAATGCACAGGTTTGGTAGGTTTCCCTAGGTGCCGGCTGAGCTAGAGGCCAAAATCTACAGGTAGGCACTTTGATAAAAACACCTCTGATTTCTTTCAAAAAATGGGATGTGTCCACGTTGTGTTTTGGGGCGTTCCTTGTCGCGGCCGCTAGGCCTACCCACACAAGTGAGGTATCATTTTTATTGGGAGACTTGGGGGAACGCTGGGTGGAAGGAAATTTGTGGCTCCTCTCAGATTCCAGAACTTTCTGTCACTGAAATGTGAGGAAAATGTGTTTTTTTGCCAAATTTTGAGGTTTGCAAATGATTCTGGGTAACAGAACCTGGTCAGAGTCCCACAAGTCACCCCATCTTGAATTCCCCTCGGTCTCTAGTTTTAAAAAATGCACAGGTTTGGTAGGTTTCCCTAGGTGCCGGCTGAGCTAGATTCCAAAATCTACAGGTAGGCACTTTGCAAAAAACACCTCTGTTTTCTTTCAAAAAATGGGATGTGTCCACGTTGTGTTTTGGGGTGTTTTCTGTCGCGGCCGCTAGGCCTACCCACACAAGTGAGGTATCATTTTTATCGGGAGACTTGGGGGAACGCTGGGTGGAAGGAAATTTGTGGCTCCTCTCAGATTCCAGAACTTTCAGTCACCGAAATGTGAGGAAAATGTGTTTTTTTAGCCAAATGTTGAGGTTTGCAAAGGATTCTGGGTAACAGAACCTGGTCAGAGCCCCACAAGTCACCCCATCTTGGATTCCCCTAGGTCTCTAGTTTTAAAAAATGCACAGGTTTGGTAGGTTTCCCTAGGTGCTGGCTGAGCTAGAGGCCAAAATCTACAGGTAGGCACTTTGCAAAAAACATCTCTGTTTTCTTTCAAAAAATGGGATGTGTCCACGTTGTGTTTTGGGGTGTCTCCTGTCGCGGCCGCTAGGCCTACCCACACAAGTGAGGCATCGTTTTTGTCGGGAAAACCTGGGGGAACGCTGGGTGTAAGGAAATTTGTGTCTCCTCTCAGATTCCAGAACTTTCTGTCACCGAAATGTGAGGAAAATATGTTTTTTAGCCAAATTTTGAGGTTTGCAAAGGATTCTGAGTAACAGAACCTGGTCAGAGTCCCACAAGTCACCCCATCTTGGATTTCCCTCGGTCTCTAGTTTTCAAAAATGCACAGGTTTGGTAGGTTTCCCTAGGTGCCGGCTGAGCTAGAGGCCAAAATCTACAGGTAGGCACTTTGCAAAAAACACCTCTGTTTTCTTTCAAAAAATGGGATGTGTCCACGTTGTGTTTTGGGGTGTTTCCTGTCGCGGCCGCTAGGCCTACCCACGCAAGTGAGGTATCATTTTTTTTGGGAGACTTTGGGGAACGCTGGGTGGAAGGAAATTTGTGGCTCCTCTCAGATTCCAGAACTTTCTGTCACCGAAATGTGAGGAAAATGTGTTTTTTTAGCCAAATTTTGAGGTTTGCAAAGGATTCTGGGTAACAGAACCTGGTCAGAGCCCCACAAGTCACCCCATCTTGGATTACCCTAGGTCTCTAGTTTTAAAAAATGCACAGGTTTGGTAGATTTCCCTAGGTGTCGGCTGACCTAGAGGCCATAATCTACAGGTAGGCACTTTGCAAAAAACACCTCTGTTTTCTTTCAAAAAATGGGATGTGTCCACGTTGTATTTTGGGGCGTGTTTTGTCGCGGCCGCTAGGCCTACCCACACAAGTGAGGTATCATTTTATCGGGAAACTTGGGGGAACGCTGGGTGGAAGGAAATTTGTGGCTCCACTCAGATTCCAGAACTTTCTGTCACCGAAATGTGAGGAAAACGTTTTTTTTAGCCAAATTTTGAAGTTTGCAAAGGATTCTGGGTAACAGAACCTGGTCAGAGCCCCACAAGTCACCCCATGTTGGATTCCCCTCGGTCTCTAGTTTTAAAAAATGCACAGGTTTGGTAGGTTTCCCTAGGTGCCGGCTGAGCTAGAGGCCAAAATCTACAGGTAGGCACTTTGCCAAAAACACCTCTGTTTTCTTTAAAAAAATGGGATGTGTCCACGTTGTGTTTTGGGGCGTTTCCTGTCGCGGGCGCTAGGCCTACCCACACAAGTGAGGTATCATTTTTATCGGGAGACTTGGGGGAACGCTGGGTGGAAGGAAATTTGTGGCTCCACTCAGATTCCAGAACTTTCTGTCACCGAAATGTGAGGAAAACGTGTTTTTTTAGCCAAATTTTGAGGTTTGCAAAGGATTCTGGGTAACAGAACCTGGTCAGAGCCCCACAAGTCACCCCATCTTGGATTACCCTAGGTCTCTAGTTTTAAAAAATGCACAGGTTTGGTAGATTTCCCTAGGTGTCGTCTGACCTACAGGCCAAAATCTACAGGTAGGCACTTTGCAAAAAACACCTCTGTTTTCTTTCAAAAAATGTGATGTGTCCACGTTGTATTTTGGGGTGTTATCTGTCGCGGCCGCTAGGCCTACCCACAAAAGTGAGGTACCATTTTTATCGGGAGACTTGGGGGAACGCTGGGTGGAAGGAAATTTGTGGCTCCTCTCAGATTCCAGAACTTTCTGTCACCGAAATGTGAGGAAAATGTGTTTTTTTAGCCAAATTTTGAGGTTTGCAAAGGATTCTGGGTAACAGAACCTGGTCAGAGCCCCACAAGTCACCCCATCTTGGATTACCCTAGGTCTCTAGTTTTAAAAAATGCACAGGTTTGGTAGATTTCCCTAGGTGTCGGCTGACCTAGAGGCCAAAATCTACAGGTAGGCACTTTGCAAAAAACACCTCTGTTTTCTTTCAAAAAATGTGATGTGTCCACGTTGTATTTTGGGGCGTTTTGTGTCGCGGCCGCTAGGCCTACCCACACAAGTGAGGTACCATTTTTATCGGGAGACTTGGGGGAACGCTGGGTGGAAGGAAATTTGTGGCTCCACTCAGATTCCAGAACTTTCTGTCACCGAAATGTGAGGAAAATGTGTTTTTTTAACCAAATTTTGAGGTTTGCAAAGTATTTTGGGTAACAGAACCTGGTCAGAGCCCCACAAGTCACCCCATCTTGGATTCCCCTCGGTCTCTAGTTTTCAAAAATGCACAGGTTTGGTAGGTTTCCCTAGGTGCCGGCTGAGCTAGAGGCCAAAATCTACAGGTAGGCACTTTGCCAAAAACACCTCTGTTTTCTTTAAAAAAATGGGATATGTCCACGTTGTGTTTTGGGGCGTTTCTTGTCGCGGCCGCTAGGCCTACCCACACAAGTGAGGTATAATTTTTATTGGGAGACTTGGGGGAACGCTGGGTGGAAGGAAATTTGTGGCTCCTCTCAGATTCCAGAACTTTCTGTCACCGAAATGTGAGGAAAATGTGTTTTTTTAGCCAAATTTTGAGGTTTGCAAAGGATTCTGGGTAACAGAACCTGGTCAGAGCCCCACAAGTCACCCCATCTTGGATTACCCTAGGTCTCTAGTTTTAAAAAATGCACAGGTTTGGTAGATTTCCCTAGGTGTCGGCTGACCTAGAGGCCAAAATCTACAGGTAGGCACTTTGCAAAAAACACCTCTGTTTTCTTTCAAAAAATGTGATGTGTCCACGTTGTATTTTGGGGTGTTTTCTGTCGCGGCCGCTAGGCCTACCCACACAAGTGAGGTACCATTTTTATCGGGAGACTTGGGGGAACGCTGGGTGGAAGGAAATTTGTGGCTCCTCTCAGATTCCAGAACTTTCTGTCACCGAAATGTGAGGAAAATATGTTTTTTAGCCAAATTTTGAGGTTTGCAAAGGATTCTGCGTAACAGAACCTGGTCAGAGCCCCACAAGTCACCCCATCTTGGATTTCCCTAGGTCTCTAGTTTTCAAAAATGCACAGGTTTGGTAGGTTTCCCTAGGTGCCGGCTGAGCTAGAGGCCAAGATCTACATGTAGGCACTTTGCAAAAAACAGCTCTGTTTTCTGTAAAAAAATGTGATGTGTCCACGTTGTGCTTTGGGGCATATCCTGTCGCTGCCGCTAGGCCTACCCACACAAGTGAGGTACCATTTTTATCGGGAGACTTGGGGGAACGCTGGGTGGAAGGAAATTTGTGGCTCCTCTCAGATTCCAGAACTTTCTGTCACCGAAATGTGAGGAAAATGTGTTTTTTTAACCAAATTTTGAGGTTTGCAAAGGATTCTGGGTAACAGAACCTAGTCAGAGCCCCACAAGTCACCCCATCTTGGATTCCCCTAGGTCTCTAGTTTTCAAAAATGCACAGGTTTGGTAGGTTTCCCTAGGTGCCGGCTGAGCTAGAGGCCAAAATCTACAGGTAGGCACTTTGCAAAAAACAGCTCTGTTTTCTGTCAAAAAATGTGATCTGTCCACGTTGTGTTTTGGGGCGTTTCCTGTCGCGGGCGCTAGGCCTACCCACACAAGTGAGGTATCATTTTTATCGGGAGACTTGGGGGAACGCTGGGTGGAAGGAAATTCTGGCTCCTCTCAGATTCCAGAACTTTCTGTCACCGAAATGTGAGGAAAATTTGTTTTTTTAGCCACATTTTGAGGTTTGCAAAGGATTCTGGGTAACAGAACCAGGACAGAGCCCCACAAGTCACCCCATCTTGGATTCCCCTAGGTCTCTAGTTTTCAAAAATGCACAGGTTTGGTAGGTTTCCCTAGGTGCCGGCTGAGCTAGAGGCCAAAATCTACAGGTAGGCACTTTGCAAAAAACACCTCTGGTTTCTTTCAAAAAATGGGATGTGTCCACGTTGTGTTTTGGGGTGTTCCCTGTCGCGGCCGCTAGGCCTACCCACACAAGTGAGGTATAATTTTTATCGGGAGACTTGGGGGAACGCTGGGTGGAAGGAAATTTGTGGCTCCTCTCAGATTCCAGAACTTTCTGTCACCGAAATGTGAGGAAAATGTGATTTTTTAGCCAAATTTTGAGGTTTGCAAAGGATTCTGGGTAACAGAACCTGGTCAGAGCCCCACAAGTCACCCCATCTTGGATTCCCCTAGGTCTCTAGTTTTCAAAAATGCACAGGTTTGGTAGGTTTCCCTATGTGCCGGCTGAGCTAGAGGCCAAAATCTACAGGTAGGCACTTTGCAAAAAACACCTCTGTTTTCTTTCAAAAAATGGGATGTGTCCACGTTGTGTTTTGGGGTGCCTCCTGTCGCGGGCGCTAGGCCTACCCACACAAGTGAGGCATCATTTTTATCGGGAGACTTGGGGGAACGCTGGGTGGAAGGAAATTTGTGGCTCCTCTCAGATTCCAGAACTTTCTGTCACCGAAATGTGAGGAAAATATGTTTTTTAGCCAAATTTTGAGGTTTGCAAAGGATTCTGGGAAAAGGAACCTGGTCAGAGCCCCACAAGTCACCCCTTCTTGGATTCCCCTAGGTCTCTAGTTTTCAGAAATGCACAGGTTTGGTAGGTTTCCCCAGGTGCCGGCTGAGCTAGAGGCCAAAATCTACAGATAGGTACTTTGCAAAAAACACCTCTGTTTTCTTTCAAAAAATGGGATGTTTCCACATTGTGTTTTGGGGCGTTCATTGTCGCGGCCGCTAGGCCTACCCACACAAGTGAGGTATCATTTTTATTGGGAGACTTGGGGGAACGCTGGGTGGAAGGAAATTTGTGGCTCCACTCAGATTCCAGAACTTTCTGTCACCGAAATGTGAGGAAAACGTTTTTTTTAGCCAAATTTTGAAGTTTGCAAAGGATTCTGGGTAACAGAACCTGGTCAGAGCCCCACAAGTCACCCCATCTTGGATTCCCCTCGTTCTCTAGTTTTCAAAAATGCACAGGTTTGGTAGGTGTCCCTAGGTGCCGGCTGAGCTAGAGGCCAAAATCTACAGGTAGGCACTTTGCAAAAAACACCTCTGTTTTCTTTAAAAAAATGGGATGTGTCCACGTTGTGTTTTGGGGCGTTCATTGTCGCGGCCGCTAGGCCTACCCACACAAGTGAGGTATCATTTTTATTGGGAGACTTGGGGGAACGCTGGGTGGAAGGAAATTTGTGGCCCCTCTCAGATTCCAGAACTTTCTGTCACTGAAATGTGAGGAAAATGTGTTTTTTTAGCCAAATTTTGAGGTTTGCAAAGGATTCTGGGTAACAGAACCTGGTCAGAGCTCCACAAGTCACCCCATCTTGGATTCCCCTAGGTCTCTAGTTTTCAAAAATGCACAGATTTGGTAGGTTTCCCTAGGTGCCGGCTGAGCTAGAGGCCAAAATCTACAGGTAGGCACTTTGCAAAAAACACCTCTGTTTCCTTTCAAAAAATGGGATGTGTCCACGTTGTGTTTTGGGGTGTTTTCTGTCGCGGCCGCTAGGCCTACCCACACAAGTGAGGTATCATTTTTATCGGGAGACTTGGGGGAACGGTGGGTGGAAGGAAATTTGTGGCTCCTCTCAGATTCCAGAACTTTCTGTCACCGAAATGTGAGGAAAATTTGTTTTTTTAGCCACATTTTGAGGTTTGCAAAGGATTCTGGGTAACAGAACCTGGTCAGAGCACCACAAGTCATCCCTTCTTGGATTCCCCTAGGTCTCTAGTTTTCAGAAATGCACAGGTTTGGTAGGTTTCCCTAGGTGCCGGCTGAGCTAGAGGCCAAAATCTACAGGTAGGCACTTTGCAAAAAACACCTCTGTTTTCTTTCAAAAAATGGGAAGTGTCCACGTTGTGTTTTCGGGTGCTTCCTGTCGCGGCCGCTAGGCCTACCCACACAAGTGAGGTATCATTTTTATTGGGAGACTTGGGGGAACGCTGGGTGGAAGGAAATTTGTGGCTCCTCTCAGATTCCAGAACTTTCTGTCACCGAAATGTGAGGAAAATGTGTTTTTTTAGCCAAATTTTGAGGTTTGCAAAGGATTCTGGGTAACAGAACCTGGTCAGAGCCCCACAAGTCACCCCATCTTGGATTACCCTAGGTCTCTAGTTTTCAAAAATGCACAGGTTTGGTAGATTTCCCTAGGTGTTGGCCGACCTAGAGGCCAAAATCTACAGGTAGGCACTTTGCAAAAAACACCTCTGTTTTCTTTAAAAAAATTTTGATGTGTCCACGTTGTATTTTGGGGCGTTTTCTGTCACGGCCGCTAGGCCTACCCACACAAGTGAGGTATCATTTTTATCGGGAGACTTGGGGGGAACGCTGGGTGGAAGGATATTTGTGGCTCCTCTCAGATTCCAGAACTTTCTGTCACCGAAATGTGAGGAAAATGTGTTTTTTTAGCCAAATTTTGAGGTTTGCAAAGGATTCTGGGTAACAGAACCTGGTCAGAGCCCCACAAGTCACCCCATCTTGGATTTCCCTAGGTCTCTAGTTTTCAAAAATGCACATGTTTGGTAGGTTTCCCTAGGTGCCGGCTGAGCTAGAGGCCAAAATCTACAGGTAGGCACTTTGCCAAAAACACCTCTGTTTTCTGTCAAAAAATGTGATGTGTCCACGTTGTGCTTTGGGGCATTCCCTGTTGCAGGCGCTAGGCCTACCCACACAAGTGAGGTATCATTTTTATCGGGAGACTTGGGGGAACGCTGGGTGGAAGGAAATTTGTGGCTCCTCTCAGATTCCAGAACTTTATGTCACCGAAATGTGAGGAAAACGTTTTTTTAGCCAAATTTTGAAGTTTGCAAAGGATTCTGATTAACAGAACCTGGTCAGAGCCCCACAAGTCACCCCATCTTAGATTCCCCTAGGTCTCTAGTTTTAAAAAATGCACAGGTTTGGTAGGTTTCCCTGTGTGCCGGCTGAGCTAGAGGCCAAAATCTACAGGTAGGCACTTTGCCAAAAACACCTCTGTTTTCTTTAAAAAAATGGGATGTGTCCACGTTGTGTTTTGGGGCGTACCTTGTCGCGGCCTCTAGGCCTACCCACACAAGTGAGGTATCATTTTTATTGGGAGACTTGGGGGAACGCTGGGTGGAAGGAAATTTGTGGCTCCTCTCAGATTCCAGAGCTTTCTGTCACTGAAATGTGAGGAAAATGAGTTTTTTTAGCCAAATTTTGAGGTTTGCAAAGGATTCTGGGTAACAGAACCTGGTCAGAGCCCCACAAGTCACCCCTTCTTGGATTCCCCTAGGTCTCTAGTTTTCAGAAATGCACAGGTTTGGTAGGTTTCCCTAGGTGCCGGCTGAGCTAGAGGCCAAAATCTACAGTAGGCACTTTGCAAAAAACACCTCTGTTTTCTTTCAAAAAATGGGATGTGTCCACGTTGTGTTTTGGGGTGTTTCCTGTCGCGGCCGCTAGGCCTACCCACACAAGTGAGGTATCATTTTTATCGGGAGAATTGGGGGAACGCTGGGTGGAAGGAAATTTGTGGTTCCTCTCAGATTCCAGAACTTTCTGTCACCGAAATGTGAGGAAAAGAGTTTTTTTTAGCCAAATTTTGAGGTTTGCAAAGGATTCTGGGTAACAGAACCTGGTCAGAGCCCCACAAGTCACCTCATCTTGGATTACCCTAGGTCTCTAGTTTTCAAAAATGCACAGGTTTGGTAGATTTCCCTAGGTGTCGGCTGACCTAGAGGCCAAAATCTACAGGTAGGCACTTTGCAAAAAACACCTCTGTTTTCTTTAAAAAAATGTGATGTGTCCACGTTGTATTTTGGGGCGTTTTCTGTCGCGGCCGCTAGGCCTACCCACACAAGTGAGGTACCATTTTTATCGGGAGACTTGGGGGAACGCTGGGTGTAAGGAAATTTGTGGCTCCTCTCAGATTCCAGAACTTTCTGTCACCGAAATGTGAGGAAAATGTGTTTTTTTAACCAAATTTTGAGGTTTGCAAAGTATTCTGGGTAACAGAACCTGGTCAGAGCCCCACAAGTCGCCCAATCTTGGATTCCCCTAGGTCTCTAGTTTTCAAAAATGCACAGGTTTGGTAGGTTTCCCTAGGTGCCGGCTGAGCTAGAAGCCAAAATCTACAGGTAGGCACTTTGCAAAAAACAGCTCTGTTTTCTGTCAAAAAATGTGATGTGTCCACGTTGTGTTTTGGGGCGTTTCCTGTCGCGGGCGCTAGGCCTACCCACACAAGTGAGGTATCATTTTTATCGGGAGACTTGGGGGAACGCTGGGTGGAAGGAAATTCTGGCTCCTCTCAGATTCCAGAACTTTCTGTCACCGAAATGTGAGGAAAATGTGTTTTTTTAGCCACATTTTGAGGCTTGCAAAGGATTCTGGGTAACAGAACCTGGTCAGAGTCCCACAAGTCACCCCATCTTGGATTCCCCTAGGTCTCTAGTTTTCCAAAATGCACAGGTTTGGTAGGTTTCCCTAGGTGCCGGCTGAGCTAGAGGCCAAAATCTACAGGTAGGCACTTTGCAAAAAACACCTCTGTTTTCTTTCAAAAAATGGGATGTGTACACGTTGTGTTTTGGGGGGTGTCTCCTGTCGCGGGGGCTAGGCCTACCCACACAAGTGAGGCATCATTTTTATCGGGAGACTTGGGGGAACGCTGGGTGGAAGGAAATTTGTGGCTCCTCTCAGATTCCAGAACTTTCTGTCACCGAAATGTGAGGAAAATATGTTTTTTAGACAAATTTTGAGGTTTGCAAAGGATTCTGGGAAAAGGAACCTGGTCAGAGCCCCACAAGTCACCCCCTTCTTGGATTCCCCTAGGTCTCTAGTTTTCAGAAATGCACAGGTTTGGTAGGTTTCCCCAGGTGCCGGCTGAGCTAGAGGCCAAAATCTACAGATAAGTACTTTGCAAAAAACACCTCTGTTTTCTTTCAAAAAATGGGATGTGTCCACGTTGTGTTTTGGGGTGTCTCCTGTCGCGGCCGCTAGGCCTACCCACGCAAGTGAGGTATCATTTTTATCGGGAGACTTGGGGGGAACGCTGGGTGGAAGGAAATTTGTGGCTCCTCTCAGATTCCAGAACTTTCTGTCACCGAAATGTGAGGAAAATGTGTTTTTTTTTAGCCAAATTTTGAGGTTTGCAAAGGATTCTGGGTAACAGAACCTGGTCAGAGCCCCACAAGTCACCCCATCTTGGATTACCCTAGGTATCTAGTTTTAAAAAATGCACAGGTTTGGTAGATTTCCCTAGGTGTCGGCTGACCTAGAGGCCATAATCTACAGGTAGGCACTTTGCAAAAAACACCTCTGTTTTCTTTCAAAAAATGGGATGTGTCCACGTTGTATTTTGGGGCGTGTTTTGTCGCGGCCGCTAGGCCTACCCACACAAGTGAGGTATCATTTTATCGGGAAACTTGGGGGAACGCTGGGTGGAAGGAAATTTGTGGCTCCACTCAGATTCCAGAACTTTCTGTCACCGAAATGTGAGGAAAACGTTTTTTTTTAGCCAAATTTTGAAGTTTGCAAAGGATTCTGGGTAACAGAACCTGGTCAGAGCCCCACAAGTCACCCCATGTTGGATTCCCCCTCGGTCTCTAGTTTTAAAAAATGCACAGGATTGGTAGGTTTCCCGAGGTGCCGGCTGAGCTAGAGGCCAAAATCTACAGGTAGGCACTTTGCCAAAAACACCTCTGTTTTCTTTAAAAAAATGGGATGTGTCCACGTTGTGTTTTGGGGCGTTTCCTGTCGCGGGCGCTAGGCCTACCCACACAAGTGAGGTATCATTTTTAATCGGGAGACTTGGGGGGAACGCTGGGTGGAAGGAAATTTGTGGCTCCACTCAGATTCCAGAACTTTCTGTCACCGAAATGTGAGGAAAACGTGTTTTTTTAGCCAAATTTTGAGGTTTGCAAAGGATTCTGGGTAACAGAACCTGGTCAGAGCCCCACAAGTCACCCCATCTTGGATTACCCTAGGTCTCTAGTTTAAAAAATGCACAGGTTTGGTAGATTTCCCTAGGTGTCGTCTGACCTACAGGCCAAAATCTACAGGTAGGCACTTTGCAAAAAACCACCTCTGTTTTCTTTCAAAAAATGTGATGTGTCCACGTTGTATTTTGGGGTGTTATCTGTCGCGGCCGCTAGGCCTACCCACAAAAGTGAGGTACCAATTTTATCGGGAGACTTGGGGGAACGCTGGGTGGAAGGAAATTTGTGGCTCCTCTCAGATTCCAGAACTTTCTGTCACCGAAATGTGAGGAAAATGTGTTTTTTTAGCCAAAATTTTGAGGTTTGCAAAGGATTCTGGGTAACAGAACCTGGTCAGAGCCCCACAAGTCACCCCATCTTGGATTACCCTAGGTCTCTAGTTTTAAAAAATGCACAGGTTTGGTAGATTTCCCTAGGTGTCGGCTGACCTAGAGGCCAAAATCTACAGGTAGGCACTTTGCAAAAAACACCTCTGTTTTCTTTCAAAAAATGTGATGTGTCCACGTTGTATTTTGGGGCGTTTTGTGTCGCGGCCGCTAGGCCTACCCACACAAGTGAGGTACCATTTTTATCGGGAGACTTGGGGGGAACGCTGGGTGGAAGGAAATTTGTGGCTCCACTCAGATTCCAGAACTTTCTGTCACCGAAATGTGAGGAAAATGTGTTTTTTTAACCAAATTTTGAGGTTTGCAAAGTATTTTGGGTACAGAACCTGGTCAGAGCCCCACAAGTCACCCCATCTTGGATTCCCCTCGGTCTCTAGTTTCAAAAATGCACAGGTTTGGTAGGTTTCCCTAGGTGCCGGCTGAGCTAGAGGCCAAAATCTACAGGTAGGCACTTTGCCAAAAACACCTCTGTTTTCTTTTAAAAAAATGGGATATGTCCACGTTGTGTTTTGGGGCGTTTCTTGTCGCGGCCGCTAGGCCTACCCACACAAGTGAGGTATAATTTTTATTGGGAGACTTGGGGGAACGCTGGGTGGAAGGAAATTTGTGGCTCCTCTCAGATTCCAGAACTTTCTGTCACCGAAATGTGAGGGAAAATGTGTTTTTTTAGCCAAATTTTGAGGTTTGCAAAGGATTCTGGGTAACAGAACCTGGTCAGAGCCCCACAAGTCACCCCATCTTGGATTACCCTAGGTCTCTAGTTTTAAAAAATGCACAGGTTTGGTAGATTTCCCTAGGTGTCGGCTGACCTAGAGGCCAAAATCTACAGGTAGGCACTTTGCAAAAAACACCTCTGTTTTCTTTCAAAAAATGTGATGTGTCCACGTTGTATTTTGGGGGTGTTTTCTGTCGCGGCCGCTAGGCCTACCCACACAAGTGAGGTACCATTTTTATCGGGAGACTTGGGGGGAACGCTGGGTGGAAGGAAATTTGTGGCTCCTCTCAGATTCCAGAACTTTCTGTCACCGAAATGTGAGGAAAATATGTTTTTTAGCCAAATTTTGAGGTTTGCAAAGGATTCTGCGTAACAGAACCTGGTCAGAGCCCCACAAGTCACCCCATCTTGGATTTCCCTAGGTCTCTAGTTTTCAAAAATGCACAGTTTGGTAGGTTTCCCTAGGTGCCGGCTGAGCTAGAGGCCAAGATCTACATGTAGGCACTTTGCAAAAAACAGCTCTGTTTTCTGTAAAAAAATGTGATGTGTCCACGTTGTGCTTTGGGGCATATCCTGTCGCTGCCGCTAGGCCTACCCACACAAGTGAGGTACCATTTTTATCGGGAGACTTGGGGGAACGCTGGGTGGAAGGAAATTTGTGGCTCCTCTCAGATTCCAGAACTTTCTGTCACCGAAATGTGAGGAAAATGTGTTTTTTTAACCAAATTTTGAGGTTTGCAAAGGATTCTGGGTAACAGAACCTAGTCAGAGCCCCACAAGTCACCCCATCTTGGATTCCCCTAGGTCTCTAGTTTTCAAAAATGCACAGGTTTGGTAGGTTTCCCTAGGTGCCGGCTGAGCTAGAGGCCAAAATCTACAGGTAGGCACTTTGCAAAAACAGCTCTGTTTTCTGTCAAAAAATGTGATCTGTCCACGTTGTGTTTTGGGGCGTTTCCTGTCGCGGGCGCTAGGCCTACCCACACAAGTGAGGTATCATTTTTATCGGGAGACTTGGGGGAACGCTGGGTGGGAAGGAAATTCTGGCTCCTCTCAGATTCCAGAACTTTCTGTCACCGAAATGTGAGGAAAATTTGTTTTTTTAGCCACATTTTGAGGTTTGCAAAGGATTCTGGGTAACAGAACCAGGACAGAGCCCCACAAGTCACCCCATCTTGGATTCCCCTAGGTCTCTAGTTTTCAAAAATGCACAGGTTTGGTAGGTTTCCCTAGGTGCCGGCTGAGCTAGAGGCCAAAATCTACAGGTAGGCACTTTGCAAAAAACACCTCTGGTTTCTTTCAAAAAATGGGATGTGTCCACGTTGTGTTTTGGGGTGTTCCCTGTCGCGGCCGCTAGGCCCTACCCACACAAGTGAGGTATAATTTTTATCGGGGAGACTTGGGGGAACGCTGGGTGGAAGGAAATTTGTGGCTCCTCTCAGATTCCAGAACTTTCTGTCACCGAAATGTGAGGAAAATGTGATTTTTTAGCCAAATTTTGAGGTTTGCAAAGGATTCTGGGTAACAGAACCTGGTCAGAGCCCCACAAGTCACCCCATCTTGGATTCCCCTAGGTCTCTAGTTTTCAAAAATGCACAGGTTTTGGTAGGTTTCCCTATGTGCCGGCTGAGCTAGAGGCCAAAATCTACAGGTAGGCACTTTGCAAAAAACACCTCTGTTTTCTTTCAAAAAATGGGATGTGTCCACGTTGTGTTTTGGGGTGCCTCCTGACGCGGGCGCTAGGGCCTACCCACACAAGTGAGGCATCATTTTTATCGGGAGACTTGGGGGAACGCTGGGTGGAAGGAAAAATTGTGGCTCCTCTCAGATTCCAGAACTTTCTGTCACCGAAATGTGAGGAAAATATGTTTTTTAGCCAAATTTTGAGGTTTGCAAAGGATTCTGGGAAAAGGAACCTGGTCAGAGCCCCACAAGTCACCCTTCTTGGATTCCCCTAGGTCTCTAGTTTTCAGAAATGCACAGGTTTGGTAGGTTTCCCCAGGTGCCGGCTGAGCTAGAGGCCAAAATCTACAGATAGGTACTTTGCAAAAAACACCTCTGTTTTCTTTCAAAAAATGGGATGTTTCCACATTGTGTTTTGGGGCGTTCATTGTCGCGGCCGCTAGGCCTACCCACACAAGTGAGGTATCATTTTTATTGGGAGACTTGGGGGAACGCTGGGTGGAAGGAAATTTGTGGCTCCACTCAGATTCCAGAACTTTCTGTCACCGAAATGTGAGGAAAACGTTTTTTTTAGCCAAATTTTGAAGTTTGCAAAGGATTCTGGGTAACAGAACCTGGTCAGAGCCCCACAAGTCACCCCATCTTGGATTCCCCTCGTTCTCTAGTTTTCAAAAATGCACAGGTTTGGTAGGTGTCCCTAGGTGCCGGCTGAGCTAGAGGCCAAAATCTACAGGTAGGCACTTTGCAAAAAACACCTCTGTTTTCTTTAAAAAAATGGGATGTGTCCACGTTGTGTTTTGGGGCGTTCATTGTCGCGGCCGCTAGGCCTACCCACACAAGTGAGGTATCATTTTTATTGGGAGACTTGGGGGAACGCTGGGTGGAAGGAAATTTGTGGCCCCCTCTCAGATTCCAGAACTTTCTGTCACAGAAATGTGAGGAAAATGTGTTTTTTTAGCCAAATTTTGAGGTTTGCAAAGGATTCTGGGTAACAGAACCTGGTCAGAGCTCCACAAGTCACCCCATCTTGGATTCCCCTAGGTCTCTAGTTTTAAAAAAATGCACAGGTTTGGTAGGTTTCCCTAGGTGCCGGCTGAGCTAGAGGCCAAAATCTACAGGTAGGCACTTTGCAAAAAACACCTCTGTTTCCTTTCAAAAAATGGGATGTGTCCACGTTGTGTTTTGGGGTGTTTTCTGTCGCGGCCGCTAGGCCTACCCACACAAGTGAGGTATCATTTTTATCGGGAGACTTGGGGGGGAACGGTGGGTGGAAGGAAATTTGTGGCTCCTCTCAGATTCCAGAACTTTCTGTCACCGAAATGTGAGGAAAAATTTGTTTTTTTAGCCACATTTTGAGGTTTGCAAAGGATTCTGGGTAACAGAACCTGGTCAGAGCACCACAAGTCATCCCTTCTTGGATTCCCCTAGGTCTCTAGTTTTCAGAAATGCACAGGTTTGGTAGGTTTCCCTAGGTGCCGGCTGAGCTAGAGGCCAAAATCTACAGGTAGGCACTTTGCAAAAAACACCTCTGTTTTCTTTCAAAAAATGGGATGTGTCCACGTTGTGTTTTCGGGTGCTTCCTGTCGCGGCCGCTAGGCCTACCCACACAAGTGAGGTATCATTTTTATTGGGAGACTTGGGGGAACGCTGGGTGGAAGGAAATTTGTGGCTCCTCTCAGATTCCAGAACTTTCTGTCACCGAAATGTGAGGAAAATGTGTATTTTTAGCCAAATTTTGAGGTTTGCAAAGGATTCTGGGTAACAGAACCTGGTCAGAGCCCCACAAGTCACCCCATCTTGGATTACCCTAGGTCTCTAGTTTTCAAAAATGCACAGGTTTGGTAGATTTCCCTAGGTGTTTGGCCGACCTAGAGGCCAAAATCTACAGGTAGGCACTTTGCAAAAAACACCTCTGTTTTCTTTAAAAAAATTTGATGTGTCCACGTTGTATTTTGGGGCGTTTTCTGTCACGGCCGCTAGGCCTACCCACACAAGTGAGGTATCATTTTTATCGGGAGACTTGGGGGGAACGCTGGGTGGAAGGAAATTTGTGGCTCCTCTCAGATTCCAGAACTTTCTGTCACCGAAATGTGAGGAAAATGTGTTTTTTTAGCCAAATTTTGAGGTTTGCAAAGGATTCTGGGTAACAGAACCTGGTCAGAGCCCCACAAGTCACCCCATCTTGGATTTCCCTAGGTCTCTAGTTTTCAAAAATGCACATGTTTGGTAGGTTTCCCTAGGTGCCGGCTGAGCTAGAGGCCAAAATCTACAGGTAGGCACTTTGCCAAAAACACCTCTGTTTTCTGCCAAAAAATGTGATGTGTCCACGTTGTGCTTTGGGGCATTCCCTGTCGCAGGCGCTAGGCCTACCCACACAAGCGAGGTATCATTTTTATCGGGAGACTTGGGGGAACGCTGGGTGGAAGGAAATTTGTGGCTCCTCTCAGATTCCAGAACTTTATGTCACCGAAATGTGAGGAAAACGTTTTTTTAGCCAAATTTTGAAGTTTGCAAAGGATTCTGATTAACAGAACCTGGTCAGAGCCCCACAAGTCACCCCATCTTAGATTCCCCTAGGTCTCTAGTTTTAAAAAATGCACAGGTTTGGTAGGTTTCCCTGTGTGCCGGCTGAGCTAGAGGCCAAAATCTACAGGTAGGCACTTTGCCAAAAACACCTCTGTTTTCTTTAAAAAAATGGGATGTGTCCACGTTGTGTTTTGGGGCGTACCTTGTCGCGGCCGCTAGGCCCTACCCACACAAGTGAGGTATCATTTTTATTGGGAGACTTGGGGGAACGCTGGGTGGAAGGAAATTTGTGGCTCCTCTCAGATTCCAGAGCTTTCTGTCACTGAAATGTGAGGAAAATGAGTTTTTTTAGCCAAATTTTGAGGTTTGCAAAGGATTCGGGTAACAGAACCTGGTCAGAGCCCCACAAGTCACCCCTTCTTGGATTCCCCTAGGTCTCTAGTTTTCAGAAATGCACAGGTTTGGTAGGTTTCCCTAGGTGCCGGCTGAGCTAGAGGCCAAAATCTACAGATAGGCACTTTGCAAAAAACACCTCTGTTTTCTTTCAAAAAATGGGATGTGTCCACGTTGTGTTTTGGGGTGTTTCCTGTCGCGGCCGCTAGGCCTACCCACACAAGTGAGGTATCATTTTTATCGGGAGAATTGGGGGAACGCTGGGTGGAAGGAAATTTGTGGTTCCTCTCAGATTCCAGAACTTTCTGTCACCGGAAATGTGAGGAAAATGTGTTTTTTTAGCCAAATTTTGAGGTTTGCAAAGGATTCTGGGTAACAGAACCTGGTCAGAGCCCCACAAGTCACCTCATCTTGGATTACCCTAGGTCTCTAGTTTTCAAAAATGCACAGATTTGGTAGATTTCCCTAGGTGTCGGCTGACCTAGAGGCCAAAATCTACAGGTAGGCACTTTGCAAAAAACACCTCTGTTTTCTTTAAAAAAATGTGATGTGTCCACGTTGTATTTTGGGGCGTTTTCTGTCGCGGGCCGCTAGGCCTACCCACACAAGTGAGGTACCATTTTTATCGGGAGACTTGGGGGGAACGCTGGGTGTAAGGAAATTTGTGGCTCCTCTCAGATTCCAGAACTTTCTGTCACCGAAATGTGAGGAAAATGTGTTTTTTTTAACCAATTTTTGAGGTTTGCAAAGTATTCTGGGTAACAGAACCTGGTCAGAGCCCCACAAGTCGCCCCAATCTTGATTCCCCTAGGTCTCTAGTTTTCAAAAATGCACAGGTTTGGTAGGTTTCCCTAGGTGCCGGCTGAGCTAGAAGCCAAAATCTACAGGTAGGCACTTTGCAAAAAACAGCTCTGTTTTCTGTCAAAAAATGTGATGTGTCCACGTTGTGTTTTGGGGCGTTTCCTGTCGCGGGCGCTAGGCCTACCCACACAAGTGAGGTATCATTTTTATCGGGAGACTTGGGGGAACGCTGGGTGGAAGGAAATTCTGGCTCCTCTCAGATTCCAGAACTTTCTGTCACCGAAATGTGAGGAAAATGTGTTTTTTTTAGCCACATTTTGAGGCTTGCAAAGGATTCTGGGTAACAGAACCTGGTCAGAGTCCCACAAGTCACCCCATCTTGGATTCCCCTAGGTCTCTAGTTTTCCAAAATGCACAGGTTTGGTAGGTTTCCCTAGGTGCCGGCTGAGCTAGAGGCCAAAATCTACAGGTAGGCACTTTGCAAAAAACACCTCTGTTTTCTTTCAAAAAATGGGATGTGTCCACGTTGTGTTTTGGGGGTGTCTCCTGTCGCGGGGGCTAGGCCTACCCACACAAGTGAGGCATCATTTTTATCGGGAGACTTGGGGGGAACGCTGGGTGGAAGGAAATTTGTGGCTCCTCTCAGATTCCAGAACTTTCTGTCACCGAAATGTGAGGAAAATATGTTTTTTAGACAAATTTTGAGGTTTGCAAAGGATTCTGGGAAAAGGAACCTGGTCAGAGCCCCACAAGTCACCCCTTCTTGGATTCCCCTAGGTCTCTAGTTTTCAGAAATGCACAGGTTTGGTAGGTTTCCCCAGGTGCCGGCTGAGCGAGGCCAAAATCTACAGATAAGTACTTTGCAAAAAAACACCTCTGTTTTCTTTCAAAAAATGGGATGTGTCCACGTTGTGTTTTGGGGTGTCTCCTGTCGCGGCCGCTAGGCCTACCCACGCAAGTGAGGTATCATTTTTATCGGGAGACTTGGGGGAACGCTGGGTGGAAGGAAATTTGTGGCTCCTCTCAGATTCCAGAACTTTCTGTCACCGAAATGTGAGGAAAATGTGTTTTTTTTTAGCCAAATTTTGAGGTTTGCAAAGGATTCTGGGTAACAGAACCTGGTCAGAGCCCCACAAGTCACCCCATCTTGGATTACCCTAGGTATCTAGTTTTCAAAAATGCACAGGTTTGGTAGATTTCCCTAGGTGTCGGCTGACCTAGAGGCCATAATCTACTGGTAGGCACTTTGCAAAAAACACCTCTGTTTTCTTTCAAAAAATGGGATGTGTCCACGTTGTATTTTGGGGCGTGTTTTGTCGCGGCCGCTAGGCCTACCCACACAAGTGAGGTATCATTTTTATCGGGAAACTTGGGGGAACGCTGGGTGGAAGGAAATTTGTGGCTCCACTCAGATTCCAGAACTTTCTGTCACCGAAATGTGAGGAAAACGTTTTTTTTTAGCCAAATTTTGAAGTTTGCAAAGGATTCTGGGTAACAGAACCTGGTCAGAGCCCCACAAGTCACCCCATCTTGGATTCCCCTCGGTCTCTAGTTTTCAAAAATGCACAGGTTTGGTAGGTTTCCCTAGGTGCCGGCTGAGCTAGAGGCCAAAATCTACAGGTAGGCACTTTGCAAAAAACACCTCTGTTTTCTTTAAAAAAATGGGATGTGTCCACGTTGTGTTTTGGGGCGTTCCTTGTCGCGGCCGCTAGGCCTACCCACACAAGTGAGGTATCATTTTTATTGGGAGACTTGGGGGAACGCTGGGTGGAAGGAAATTTGTGGCTCCTCTCAGATTCCAAAACTTTCTGTCACTGAAATGTGAGGAAAATGTGTTTTTTTAGCCAAATTTTGAGGTTTGCAAAGGATTCTGGGTAACAGAACCTGGTCAGAGCTCCACAAGTCACCCCATCTTGGATTCCCCTAGGTCTCTAGTTTTCAAAAATGCACAGGTTTGGTAGGTTTCCCTAGGTGCCGGCTGAGCTAGAGGCCAAAATCTACAGGTAGGCACTTTGCAAAAAACACCTCTGTTTTCTTTAAAAAAATGGGATGTGTCCACGTTGTGTTTTGGGGTGTTTTCTGTCGCGGCCGCTAGGCCTACCCACACAAGTGAGGTATCATTTTTATCGGGAGACTTGGGGGAACGCTGGGTGGAAGGAAATTCGTGGCTCCTCTCAGATTCCAGAACTTTCTGTCACCGAAATGTGAGGAAAATGTGTTTTTTTAGCCAAATTTTGAGGTTTGCAAAGGATTCTGGGTAACAGAACCTGGTCAGAGCCCCACAAGTCACCCCATCTTGGATTTCCCTAGGTCTCTAGTTTTCAAAAATGCACAGGTTTGGTAGGTTTCCCTAGGTGCCGGCTGAGCTAGAGGCCAAAATCTACAGGTAGGCACTTTGCCAAAAACACATCTGTTTTCTTTAAAAAAATGGGATGTGTCCACGTTGTGTTTTTGGGCGTACCTTGTCGCGGCCGCTAGGCCTACCCACACAAGTGAGGTATCATTTTTATTGGGAGACTTGGGGGAACGCTGGGTGGAAGGAAATTTGTGGCTCCTCTCAGATTCCAGAACTTTCTGTCACTGAAATGTGAGGAAAATGTGTTTTTTTAGCCAAATTTTGAGGTTTGCAAAGGATTCTGGGTAACAGAACCTGGTCAGAGCCCCACAAGTCACCCCTTCTTGGATTCCCCTAGGTCTCTAGTTTTCAGAAATGCACAGGTTTGGTAGGTTTCCCTAGGTGCCGGCTGAGCTAGAGGCCAAAATCTACAGGTAGGCACTTTGCAAAAAACACCTCTGTTTTCTTTCAAAAAATGGGATGTGTCCACGTTGTGTTTTGGGGTGTTTCTTGTCGCGGCCGCTAGGCCTACCCACACAAGTGAGGTATCATTTTTATTGGGAGACTTGGGGGAACGCTGGGTGGAAGGAAATTTGTGGCTCCTCTCAGATTCCAGAACTTTCTGTCACCGAAATGTGAGGAAAATGTGTTTTTTTAGCCAAATTTTGAGGTTTGCAAAGTATTCTGGGGAACAGAACCTGGTCAGAGCCCCACAAGTCACCCCATCTTGGATTACCCTAGGTCTCTAGTTTTCAAAAATGCACAGGTTTGGTAGATTTCCCTAGGTGTCGGCTGACCTAGAGGCCATAATCTACAGGTAGGCACTTTGCAAAAAACACCTCTGTTTTCTTTCAAAAAATGGGATGTGTCCACGTTGTATTTTGGGGTGTTTTCTGTCGCGGCCGCTAGGCCTACCCACACAAGTGAGGTACCATTTTTATCGGGAGACTTGGGGGAACGCTGGGTGGAAGGAAATTTGTGGCTCCTCTCAGATTCCAGAACTTTCTGTCACCGAAATGTGAGGAAAATGTGTTTTTTTTAACCAAATTTTGAGGTTTGCAAAGTATTCTGGGTAACAGAACCTGGTCAGAGCCCACAAGTCACCCCATCTTGGATTCCCCTAGGTCTCTAGTTTTCAAAAATGCACAGGTTTGGTAGGTTTCCCTAGGTGCCGGCTGAGCTAGAGGCCAAAATCTACAGGTAGGCACTTTGCAAAAAACAGCTCTGTTTTCTGTCAAAAAATGTGATGTGTCCACGTTGTGTTTTGGGGCGTTTCCTGTCGCGGGCGCTAGGCCTACCCACACAAGTAAGGTATCATTTTTATCGGGAGACTTGGGGGAACGCTGGGTGGAAGGAAATTTGTGGCTCCACTCAGATTCCAGAACTTTCTGTCACCGAAATGTGAGGAAAACGTGTTTTTTTAGCCAAATTTTGAGGTTTGCAAAGGATTCTGGGTAACAGAACCTGGTCAGAGCCCCACAAGTCACCCCATCTTGGATTACCCTAGGTCTCTAGTTTTAAAAAATGCACAGGTTTGGTAGATTTACCTAGGTGTCGGCTGACCTAGAGGCCAAAATCTACAGGTAGGCACTTTGCAAAAAACACCTCTGTTTTCTTTCAAAAAATGTGATGTGTCCACGTTGTATTTTGGGGTGTTTTCTGTCTCGGCCGCTAGGCCTACCCACACAAGTGAGGTACCATTTTTATCGGGAGACTTGGGGGAACGCTGGGTGGAAGGAAATTTGTGGCTCCTCTCAGATTCCAGAACTTTCTGTCACCGAAATGTGAGGAAAATATGTTTTTTAGCCAAATTTTGAGGTTTGCAAAGGATTCTGGGTAACAGAACCTGGTCAGAGCCCCACAAGTCACCCCATCTTGGATGTCCCTAGGTCTCTAGTTTTCAAAAATGCACAGGTTTGGTAGGTTTCCCTAGGTGCCGGCTGAGCTAGAGGCCAAAATCTACAGGTAGGCACTTTGCAAAAAACACCTCTGTTTTCTGTAAAAAAATGTGATGTGTCCACGTTGTGCTTTGGGACATTTCCTGTCGCGGGCGCTAGGCCTACCCACACAAGTGAGGTATCATTTTTATCGGGAGACTTGGGGGAACGCTGGGTGGAAGGAAATTTGTGGCTCCTCTCAGATTCCAGAACTTTATGTCACCGAAATGTGAGGAAAATTTGTTTTTTTAGCCAAAATTTGAGGTTTGCAAAGGATTCTGATTAACAGAACCTGGTCAGAGCCCCACAAGTCACCCCATCGTAGATTCCCCTAGGTCTCTAGTTTTAAAAAATGCACAGGTTTGGTAGGTTTCCCTAGGTGCCGGCTGAGCTAGAGGCCAAAATCTACAGGTAGGCACTTTGCAAAAAACAGCTCTGTTTTCTGTCAAAAAATGTGATCTGTCCACGTTGTGTTTTGGGGCGTTTCCTGTCGCGGGCGCTAGGCCTACCCACACAAGTGAGGTATCATTTTTATCGGGAGACTTGGGGGAACGCTGGGTGGAAGGAAATTCTGGCTCCTCTCAGATTCCAGAACTTTCTGTCACCGAAATGTGAGGAAAATGTGTTTTTTTAGCCACATTTTGAGGTTTGCAAAGGATTCTGGGTAACAGAACCAGGACAGAGCCCCACAAGTCACCCCATCTTGGATTCCCCTAGGTCTCTAGTTTTCAAAAATGCACAGGTTTGGTAGGTTTCCCTAGGTGCCGGCTGAGCTAGAGGCCAAAATCTACAGGTAGGCACTTTGCAAAAAACACCTCTGGTTTCTTTCAAAAAATGGGATGTGTCCACGTTGTGTTTTGGGGTGTTCCCTGTCGCGGCCGCTAGTGAGGTATAATTTTTATCGGGAGACTTGGGGGAACGCTGGGTGGAAGGAAATTTGTGGCTCCTCTCAGATTCCAGAACTTTCTGTCACCGAAATGTGAGGAAAATGTGTTTTTTTAGCCAAATTTTGAGGTTTGCAAAGGATTCTGGGTAACAGAACCTGGTCAGAGCCCCACAAGTCACCCCATCTTGGATTCCCCTAGGTCTCTAGTTTTCAAAAATGCACAGGTTTGGTAGGTTTCCCTAGGTGCCGGCTGAGCTAGAGGCCAAAATCTACAGGTAGGCACTTTGCAAAAAACACCTCTGTTTTCTTTCAAAAAATGGGATGTGTCCACGTTGTGTTTTGGGGCGTCTCCTGTCGCGGCCGCTAGGCCTACCCACACAAGTGAGGCATCATTTTTGTCGGGAAAACCTGGGGGAACGCTGGGTGTAAGGAAATTTGTGTCTCCTCTCAGATTCCAGAACTTTCTGTCACCGAAATGTGAGGAAAATTTGTTTTTTAGCCAAATTTTGAGGTTTGCAAAGGATTCTGGGTAACAGAACCTGGTCAGAGCCCCACAAGTCACCCCTTCTTGGATTCCCCTAGGTCTCTAGTTTTCAGAAATGCACAGGTTTGGTAGGTTTCCCCAGGTGCCGGCTGAGCTAGAGGCCAAAATCTACAGGTAGGCACTTTGCAAAAAACACCTCTGTTTTCTTTCAAAAAATGGGATGTGTCCAAGTTGTGTTTTGGGGTGTTTCCTGTCGCAGCCGCTAGGCCTACCCACACAAGTGAGGTATCATTTTTATCGGGAGACTTGGGGGAACGCTGGGTGGAAGGAAATTTGTGGCTCCTCTCAGATTCCAGAACTTTCTGTCACCGAAATGTGAGGAAAATGTGTTTTTTTAGCCAAATTTTGAGGTTTGCAAAGGATTCTGGGTAACAGAACCTGGTCAGAGCCCCACAAGTCACCCCATCTTGGATTACCCTAGGTCTCTAGTTTTCAAAAATGCACAGGTTTGGTAGATTTCACTAGGTGTCGGATGACCTAGAGGCCATAATCTACAGGTAGGCACTTTGCAAAAAACACCTCTGTTTTCTTTCAAAAAATGGGATGTGTCCACGTTGTATTTTGGGGCGTGTTCTTTCGCGGCTGCTAGGCCTACCAAATTTTGAGGTTTGCAAAGGATTCTGGGTAACAGAACCTGGTCAGAGCCCCACAAGTCACCCCATCTTGGATTCCCCTCGGTCTCTAGTTTTAAAAAATGCACAGGTTTGGTAGGTTTCCCTAGGTGCCGGCTGAGCTAGAGGCCAAAATCTACAGGTAGGCACTTTGCAAAAAACACCTCTGTTTTCTTTCAAAAAATGGGATGTGTCCACGTTGTGTTTTGGGACGTTCCTTGTCGCGGCCGCTAGGCCTACCCACACAAGTGAGGTATCATTTTTATTGGGAGACTTGGGGGAACGCTGGGTGGAAGGAAATTTGTGGCTCCTCTCAGATTCCAGAACTTTCTGTCACTGAAATGTGAGGAAAATGTGTTTTTTTTGCCAAATTTTGAGGTTTGCAAAGGATTCTGGGTAACAGAACCTGGTCAGAGTCCCACAAGTCACCCCATCTTGGATTCCCCTCGGTCTCTAGTTTTCAAAAATGCACAGGTTTGGTAGGTTTCCCTAGGTGCCGGCTGAGCTAGAGGCCAAAATCTACAGGTAGGCACTTTGCAAAAAACACCTCTGTTTTCTTTAAAAAAATGGGATGTGTCCACGTTGTGTTTTGGGGTGTTTGCTGTCGCGGCCGCTAGGCCTACCCACACAAGTGAGGTATAATTTTTATCGGGAGACTTGGGGGAACGCTGGGTGGAAGGAAATTTGTGGCTCCTCTCAGATTCCAGAACTTTCTGTCACCGAAATGTGAGGAAAATGTGTTTTTTTAGCCAAATTTTGAGGTTTGCAAAGGATTCTGGGTAACAGAACCTGGTCAGAGCCCCACAAGTCACCCCATCTTGGATTTCCCTAGGTCTCTAGTTTTCAAAAATGCACAGGTTTGGTAGGTTTCCCTAGGTGCCGGCTGAGCTAGAGGCCAAAATCTACAGGTAGGCACTTTGCCAAAAACACCTCTGTTTTCTGTCAAAAAATGTGATGTGTCCACGTTGTGCTTTGGGGCATTCCCTATCGCGGGCGCTAAGCCTACCCACACAAGTGAGGTATCATTTTTATCGGGAGACTTGGGGGAACACTGGGTGGAAGGAAATTTGTGGCTCCTCTCAGATTCCAGAACTTTATGTCACCGAAATGTGAGGAAAATTTGTTTTTTTAGCCAAAATTTGAGGTTTGCAAAGGATTCTGATTAACAGAACCTGGTCAGAGCTCCACAAGTCACCCCATCTTAGATTCCCCTAGGTCTCTAGTTTTAAAAAATGCACAGGTTTGGTAGGTTTCCCTAGGTGCCGGCTGAGCTAGAGGCCAAGATCTACAGGTAGGCACTTTGCAAAAAACAGCTCTGTTTTCTGTAAAAAAATGTGATGTGTCCACGTTGTGCTTTGGGGCATTTCCTGTCGCGGGCGCTAGGCCTACCCACACAAGTGAGGTATCATTTTTATCGGGAGACTTGGAGGAACGCTGGGTGGAAGGAAATTTGTGGCTCCTCTCAGATTTCAGAACTTTCTGTCACCGAAATGTGAGGAAAATGTGTTTTTTTAGCCAAATTTTGAGGTTTGCAAAGGATTCTGGGTAACAGAACCTGGTCAGAGCCCCACAAGTCACCCCATCTTGGATTCCCCTAGGTCTCTAGTTTTCAAAAATGCACAGGTTTGGTAGGTTTCCCTAGGTGCCGGCTGAGCTAGAGGCCAAAATCTACAGATAGGTACTTTGCAAAAAACACCTCTGTTTTCTTTCAAAAAATGGGATGTGTCCACGTTGTGTTTTGGGGTGATTCCTGTCGCGGCCGCTAGGCCTACCCACGCAAGTGAGGTATCATTTTTATCGGGAGACTTGGGGGAACGCTGGGTGGAAGGAAATTTGTGGCTCCTCTCAGATTCCAGAACTTTCTGTCACCGAAATGTGAGGAAAATGTGTTTTTTTAGCCAAATTTTGAGGTTTGCAAAGGATTCTGGGTAACAGAACCTGGTCAGAGCCCCACAAGTCACCCCATCTTGGATTACCCTAGGTCTCTAGTTTTCAAAAATGCACAGGTTTGGTAGATTTCCCTTGGTGTCGGCTGACCTAGAGGCCATAATCTACAGGTAGGCACTTTGCAAAAAACACCTCTGTTTTCTTTCAAAAAATGGGATGTGTCCACGTTGTATTTTGGGGCGTGTTTTGTCGCGGCCGCTAGGCCTACCCACACAAGTGAGGTATCATTTTTATCGGGAAACTTGGGGGAACGCTGGGTGGAAGGAAATTTGTGGCTCCACTCAGATTCCAGAACTTTCTGTCACCGAAATGTGAGGAAAACGTTTTTTTTAGCCAAATTTTGAAGTTTGCAAAGGATTCTGGGTAACAGAACCTGGTCAGAGCCCCACAAGTCACCACATCTTGGATTCCCCTCGGTCTCTAGTTTTCAAAAATGCACAGGTTTGGTAGGTTTCCCTAGGTGCCGGCTGAGCTAGAGGCCAAAATCTACAGGTAGGCACTTTGCCAAAAACACCTCTGTTTTCTTTAAAAAAATGGGATGTGTCCACGTTGTGTTTTGGGGCGTTCCTTGTCGCGGCCGCTAGGCCTACCCACACAAGTGAGGTATCATTTTTATTGGGAGACTTGGGGGAACGCTGGGTGGAAGGAAATTTGTGGCTCCTCTCAATTTCCAGAACTTTCTGTCACCGAAATGTGAGGAAAATGTGTTTTTTTAGCCAAATTTTGAGGTTTGCAAAGGATTCTGGGTAACAGAACCTGGTCAGAGCCCCACACGTCACCCCATCTTGGATTTCCCTAGGTCTCTAGTTTTCAAAAATGCACAGGTTTGGTAGCTTTCCCTAGGTGCCGGCTGAGCTAGAGGCCAAAATCTACAGGTAGGCACTTTGCCAAAAACACCTCTGTTTTCTGTAAAAAAAATGTGATGTGTCCACGTTGTGCTTTGGGGCATTTCCTGTCGCGGGCGCTAGGCCTACCCACACAAGTGAGGTATCATTTTTATCGGGAGACTTGGGGGAACGCTGGGTGGAAGGAAATTTGTGGCTCCTCTCAGATTCCAGAACTTTATGTCACCGAAATGTGAAGAAAATTTGTTTTTTTAGCCACAATTTGAGGTTTGCAAAGGATTCTGATTAACAGAACTTGGTCAGAGCCCCACAAGTCACCCCATCGTAGATTCCCCTAGGTCTCTAGTTTTAAAAAATGCACAGGTTTGGTAGGTTTCCCTAGGTGCCGGCTGAGCTAGAGGCCAAGATCTACAGGTAGGCACTTTGCAAAAAACAGCTCTGTTTTCTGTAAAAAAATGTGATGTGTCCACGTTGTGTTTTGGGGCGCTCCTTGTCGCGGCCGCTAGGCCTACCCACACAAGTGAGGTATCATTTTTATTGGGAGACTTGGGGGAACGCTGGGTGGAAGGAAATTTGTGGCTCCTCTCAGATTCCAGAACTTTCTGTCACCGAAATGTGAGGAAAATGTGTTTTTTTAGCCAAATTTTGAGGTTTGCAAAGGATTCTGGGTAACAGAACCTGGTCAGAGCCCCACAAGTCACCCCATCTTGGATTCCCCTAGGTCTCTAGTTTTCAAAAATGCACAGGTTTGGTAGGTTTCCCTAGGTGCCGGCTGAGCTAGAGGCCAAAATCTACAGGTAGGCACTTTGCCAAAAACACCTCTGTTTTCTTTAAAAAAATGGGATGTGTCCACGTTGTGTTTTGGGGCGTACCTTGTCGCGGCCGCTAGGCCTACCCACACAAGTGAGGTATCATTTTTATTGGGAGACTTGGGGGAACGCTGGGTGGAAGGAAATTTGTGACTCCTCTCAGATTCCAGAACTTTCTGTCACTGAAATGTGAGGAAAATGTGTTTTTTTTAGCCAAATTTTGAGGTTTGCAAAGGATTCTGGGTAACAGAACCTGGTCAGAGCCCCACAAGTCACCCCTTCTTGGATTCCCCTAGGTCTCTAGTTTTCAGAAATGCACAGGTTTGGTAGGTTTCCCTAGGTGCCGGCTGAGCTAGAGGCCAAAATCTACAGGTAGGCACTTTGCAAAAAACACCTCTCTTTTCTTTAAAAAAATGGGATGTGTCCACGTTGTGTTTTGGGGTGTTTCCTGTCGCGGCCGGTAAGCCTACCCACACAAGTGAGGTATCATTTTTATTGGGAGACTTGGGGGAACGCTGGGTGGAAGGAAATTTGTGGCTCCTCTCAGATTCCAGATCTTTCTGTCACCGAAATGTGAGGAAAATGTGTTTTTTTAGCCAAATTTTGAGGTTTGCAAAGTATTCTGGGGAACAGAACCTGGTCAGAGCCCCACAAGTCACCCCATCTTGGATTACCCTAGGTCTCTAGTTTTCAAAAAATGCACAGGTATGGTAGATTTCCCTAGGTGTCGGCTGACCTAGAGGCCATAATCTACAGGTAGGCACTTTGCAAAAAACACCTCTGTTTTCTTTCAAAAAATGGGATGTGTCCACGTTGTATTTTGGGGTGTTTTCTGTCGCGGCCGCTAGGCCTACCCACACAAGTGAGGTACCATTTTTATTGGGAGACTTGGGGGAACGCTGGGTGGAAGGAAATTTGTGGCTCCTCTCAGATTCCAGAACTTTCTGTCACCGAAATGTGAGGAAAATGTGTTTTTTTAACCAAATTTTGAGGTTTGCAAAGTATTCTGGGTAACAGAACCTGGTCAGAGCCCCACAAGTCACCCCATCTTGGATTCCCCTAGGTCTCTAGTTTTCAAAAATGAACAGGTTTGGTAGGTTTCCCTAGGTGCCGGCTGAGCTAGAGGCCAAAATCTACAGGTAGGCACTTTGCAAAAAACAGCTCTGTTTTCTGTCAAAAAATGTGATGTGTCCACGTTGTGTTTTGGGGCGTTTCCTGTCGCGGGCGCCAGGCCTACCCACACAAGTGAGGTATCATTTTTATCGGGAGACTTGGGGGAACGCTGGGTGGAAGGAAATTTGTGGCTCCACTCAGATTCCAGAACTTTCTGTCACCGAAATGTGAGGAAAACGTGTTTTTTTAGCCAAATTTTGAGGTTTGCAAAGGATTCTGGGTAACAGAACCTGGTCAGAGCCCCACAAGTCACCCCATCTTGGATTACCCTAGGTCTCTAGTTTTAAAAAATGCACAGGTTTGGTAGATTTCCCTAGGTGTCGGCTGACCTAGAGGCCAAAATCTACAGGTAGGCACTTTGCAAAAAACACCTCTGTTTTCTTTAAAAAAATGTGATGTGTCCACGTTGTGTTTTGGGGCGTTTTCTGTCGCGGCCGCTAGGCCTACCCACACAAGTCAGGTACCATTTTTATCGGGAGACTTGGGGGAACGCTGGGTGGAAGGAAATTTGTGGCTCCTCTCAGATTCCAGAACTTTCTGTCACCGAAATGTGAGGAAAATGTGTTTTTTTAGCCAAATTTTGAGGTTTGCAAAGGATTCTGGGTAACAGAACCTGGTCAGAGCCCCACAAGTCACCCCATCTTGGATTACCCTAGGTCTCTAGTTTTAAAAAATGCACAGGTTTGGTAGATTTCCCTAGGTGTCGGCTGACCTAGAGGCCAAAATCTACAGGTAGGCACTTTGCAAAAAACACCTCTGTTTTCTTTCAAAAAATGTGATGTGTCCACGTTGTATTTTGGGGCGTTTTCTGTCGCGGGCGCTAGGCCTACCCACACAAGTGAGGTATCATTTTTATTGGGAGACTTGGGGGAACGCTGGGTGGAAGGAAATTTGTGGCACCTCTCAGATTCCAGAACTTTCTGTCACCGAAATGTGAGGAAAATGTGTTTTTTTAGCCAAATTTTGAGGTTTGCAAAGGATTCTGGGTAACAGAACCTGGTCAGAGCCCCACAAGTCACCCCATCTTGGATTTCCCTAGGTCTCTAGTTTTCAAAAATGCACAGGTTTGGTAGGTTTCCCTAGGTGCCGGCTGAGCTAGAGGCCAAAATCTACAGGTAGGCACTTTGCCAAAAACACCTCTGTTTTCTTTAAAAAAATGGGATGTGTCCACGTTGTGTTTTGGGGCGTACCTTGTCGCGGCCGCTAGGCCTACCCACACAAGTGAGGTATCATTTTTATTGGGAGACTTGGGGGAACGCTGGGTGGAAGGAAATTTGTGGCTCCTCTCAGATTCCAGAACTTTCTGTCACCGAAATGTGAGGAAAATGTGTTTTTTTAGCCAAATTTTGAGGTTTGCAAAGTATTCTGGGGAACAGAACCTGGTCAGAGCCCCACAAGTCACCCCATCTTGGATTACCCTAGGTCTCTAGTTTTCAAAAAATGCACAGGTTTGGTAGATTTCCCTAGGTGTCGGCTGACCTAGAGGCCATAATCTACAGGTAGGCACTTTGCAAAAAACACCTCTGTTTTCTTTAAAAAATGGGATGTGTCCACGTTGTATTTTGGGGCGTTTTCCGTCGCGGCCGCTAGGCCTACCCACACAAGTGAGGTACCATTTTTATCGGGAGACTTGGGGGAACGCTGGGTGGAAGGAAATTTGTGGCTCCTCTCAGATTCCAGAACTTTATGTCACCGAAATGTGAGGAAAATTTGTTTTTTTAGCCAAAATTTGAGGTTTGCAAAGGATTCTGATTAACAGAACCTGGTCAGAGCCCCACAAGTCACCCCATCGTAGATTCCCCTAGGTCTCTAGTTTAAAAAAATGCACAGGTTTGGTAGGTTTCCCTAGGTGCCGGCTGAGCTAGAGGCCAAGATCTACAGGTAGGCACTTTGCAAAAAACAGCTCTGTTTTCTGTAAAAAAATGTGATGTGTCCACGTTGTGCTTTGGGGCATTTCCTGTCCCGGGCGCTAGGCCTACCCACACAAGTGAGGT
This sequence comes from Pleurodeles waltl, assembly GCF_031143425.1. Lineage (NCBI taxonomy): Eukaryota > Metazoa > Chordata > Amphibia > Caudata > Salamandridae > Pleurodeles > Pleurodeles waltl. Next base: position 189,203,578 of record NC_090444.1, on the reverse strand, counting down.
ATCATTTTTATCGGGAGACTTGGAGGAACGCTGGGTGGAAGGAAATTTGTGGCTCCTCTCAGATTTCAGAACTTTCTGTCACCGAAATGTGAGGAAAATGTGTTTTTTTAGCCAAATTTTGAGGTTTGCAAAGGATTCTGGGTAACAGAACCTGGTCAGAGCCCCACAAGTCACCCCATCTTGGATTCCCCTAGGTCTCTAGTTTTCAAAAATGCACAGGTTTGGTAGGTTTACCTAGGTGCCGGCTGAGCTAGAGGCCAAAATCTACAGGTAGGCACTTTGCAAAAAACAGCTCTGTTTTCTGTCAAAAAATGTGATGTGTCCACGTTGTGTTTTGGGGCGTTTCCTGTCGCGGGCGCTAGGCCTACCCACACAAGTGAGGTATCATTTTTATCGGGAGACTTGGGGGAACGCTGGGTGGAAGGAAATTTGTGGCTCCACTCAGATTCCAGAACTTTCTGTCACCGAAACGTGAGGAAAACGTGTTTTTTTAGCCAAATTTTGAGGTTTGCAAAGGATTCTGGGTAACAGAACCTGGTCAGAGCCCCACAAGTCACCCCATCTTGGATTACCCTAGGTCTCTAGTTTTAAAAAATGCACAGGTTTGGTAGATTTACCTAGGTGTCGGCTGACCTAGAGGCCAAAATCTACAGGTAGGCACTTTGCAAAAAACACCTCTGTTTTCTTTCAAAAAATGTGATGTGTCCACGTTGTATTTTGGGGTGCTTTCTGTCTCGGCCGCTAGGCCTACCCACACAAGTGAGGTACCATTTTTATCGGGAGACTTGGGGGAACGCTGGGTGGAAGGAAATTTATGGCTCCTCTCAGATTCCAGAACTTTCTGTCACCGAAATGTGAGGAAAATGTGTTTTTTTAGCCAAATTTTGAGGTTTGCAAAGGATTCTGGGTAACAGAACCTGGTCGGAGCCCCACAAGTCACCCCATCTTGGATTACCCTAGGTCTCTAGTTTTAAAAAATGCACAGGTTTGGTAGATTTCCCTAGGTGTCGGCTGACCTAGAGGCCAAAATCTACAGGTAGGCACTTTGCAAAAAACACCTCTGTTTTCTTTAAAAAAATGTGATGAGTCCACGTTGTATTTTGGGGTGTTTTCTGTCGCGGCCGCTAGGCCTACCCACACAAGTGAGGTACCATTTTTATCGGGAGACTTGGGGGAACGCTGGGTGGAAGGAAATTTGTGGCTCCTCTCAGATTCCAGAACTTTCTGTCACCGAAATGTGAGGAAAATATGTTTTTTAGCCAAATTTTGAGGTTTGCAAAGGATTCTGGGTAACAGAACCTGGTCAGAGCCCCACAAGTCACCCCATCTTGGATGTCCCTAGGTCTCTAGTTTTCAAAAATGCACAGGTTTGGTAGGTTTCCCTAGGTGCCGGCTGAGCTAGAGGCCAAAATCTACAGGTAGGCACTTTGCAAAAAACACCTCTGTTTTCTGTAAAAAAATGTGATGTGTCCACGTTGTGCTTTGGGGCATTTCCTGTCGCGGGCGCTAGGCCTACCCACACAAGTGAGGTATCATTTTTATCGGGAGACTTGGGGGAACGCTGGGTGGAAGGAAATTTGTGTCTCCTCTCAGATTCCAGAACTTTATGTCACCGAAATGTGAGGAAAATTTGTTTTTTTAGCCAAAATTTGAGGTTTGCAAAGGATTCTGATTAACAGAACCTGGTCAGAGCCCCACAAGTCACCCCATCGTAGATTCCCCTAGGTCTCTAGTTTTAAAAAATGCACAGGTTTGGTAGGTTTCCCTAGGTGCCGGCTGAGCTAGAGGCCAAGATCTACAGGTAGGCACTTTGCAAAAAACAGCTCTGTTTTCTGTAAATAAATGTGATGTGTCCACGTTGTGCTTTGGGGCATATCCTGTCGCGGGCGCTAGGCCTACCCACACAAGTGAGGTATCATTTTTATCGGGAGACTTGGGGGAACGCTGGGTGGAAGGAAATTTGTGGCTCCTCTCAGATTCCAGAACTTTATGTCACCGAAATGTGAGGAAAATTTGTTTTTTTAGCCAAAATTTGAGGTTTGCAAAGGATTCTGATTAACAGAACCTGGTCAGAGCCCCACAAGTCACCCCATCTTGGATTACCCTAGGTCTCTAGTTTTAAAAAATGCACAGGTTTGGTAGATTTCCCTAGGTGTCGGCTGACCTAGAGGCCAAAATCTACAGGTAGGCACTTTGCAAAAAACACCTCTGTTTTCTTTCAAAAAATGTGATGTGTCCACGTTGTATTTTGGGGCGTTTTCTGTCGCGGGCGCTAGGCCTACCCACACAAGTGAGGTATCATTTTTATTGGGAGACTTGGGGGAACGCTGGGTGGAAGGAAATTTGTGGCTCCTCTCAGATTCCAGAACTTTCTGTCACCGAAATGTGAGGAAAATGTGTTTTTTTAGCCAAATTTTGAGGTTTGCAAAGGATTCTGGGTAACAGAACCTGGTCAGAGCCCCACAAGTCACCCCATCTTGGATTTCCCTAGGTCTCTAGTTTTAAAAAATGCACAGGTTTGGTAGGTTTTCATAGGTGCCGGCTGAGCTAGAGGCCAAAATCTACAGGTAGGCACTTTGCCAAAAACACCTCTGTTTTCTTTAAAAAAATGGGATGTGTCCACGTTGTGTTTTGGGGCGTACCTTGTCGCGGCCGCTAGGCCTACCCACACAAGTGAGGTATCATTTTTATTGGGAGACTTGGGGGAACGCTGGGTGGAAGGAAATTTGTGGCTCCTCTCAGATTCCAGAACTTTCTGTCACCGAAATGTGAGGAAAATGTGTTTTTTTAGCCAAATTTTGAGGTTTGCAAAGTATTCTGGGGAACAGAACCTGGTCAGAGCCCCACAAGTCACCCCATCTTGGATTACCTTAGGTCTCTAGTTTTCAAAAAATGCACAGGTTTGGTAGATTTCCCTAGGTGTCGGCTGACCTAGAGGCCATAATCTACAGGTAGGCACTTTGCAAAAAACACCTCTGTTTTCTTTAAAAAATGGGATGTGTCCACGTTGTATTTTGGGGCGTTTTCCGTCGCGGCCGCTAGGCCTACCCACACAAGTGAGGTACCATTTTTATCGGGAGACTTGGGGGAACGCTGGGTGGAAGGAAATTTGTGGCTCCTCTCAGATTCCAGAACTTTATGTCACCGAAATGTGAGGAAAATTTGTTTTTTTAGCCAAAATTTGAGGTTTGCAAAGGATTCTGATTAACAGAACCTGGTCAGAGCCCCACAAGTCACCCCATCTTAGATTCCCCTAGGTCTCTAGTTTTAAAAAATGCACAGGTTTGGTAGGTTTCCCTAGGTGCCGGCTGAGCTAGAGGCCAAGATCTACAGGTAGGCACTTTGCAAAAAACAGCTCTGTTTTCTGTAAAAAAATGTGATGTGTCCACGTTGTGCTTTGGGGCATTTCCTGTCGCGGGCGCTAGGCCTACCCACACAAGTGAGGTATCATTTTTATCGGGAGACTTGGAGGAACGCTGGGTGGAAGGAAATTTGTGGCTCCTCTCAGATTTCAGAACTTTCTGTCACCGAAATGTGAGGAAAATGTGTTTTTTTAGCCAAATTTTGAGGTTTGCAAAGGATTCTGGGTAACAGAACCTGGTCAGAGCCCCACAAGTCACCCCATCTTGGATTCCCCTAGGTCTCTAGTTTTCAAAAATGCACAGGTTTGGTAGGTTTCCCTAGGTGCCGGCTGAGCTAGAGGCCAAAATCTACAGGTAGGCACTTTGCAAAAAACAGCTCTATTTTCTGTCAAAAAATGTGATGTGTCCACGTTGTGTTTTGGGGCGTTTCCTGTCGCCGGCGCTAGGCCTACCCACACAAGTGAGGTATCATTTTTATCGGGAGACTTGGGGGAACGCTGGGTGGAAGGAAATTTGTGGCTCCTCTCAGATTCCAGAACTTTCTGTCACCGAAATGTGAGGAAAACGTGTTTTTTTAGCCAAATTTTGAGGTTTGCAAAGGATTCTGGGTAACAGAACCTGGTCAGAGCCCCACAAGTCACCCCATCTTGGATTACCCTAGGTCTCTAGTTTTAAAAAATGCACAGGTTTGGTAGATTTCCCTAGGTGTCGGCTGACCTAGAGGCCAAAATCTACAGGTAGGCACTTTGCAAAAAACACCTCTGTTTTCTTTCAAAAAAATGTGATGTGTCCACGTTGTATTTTGGGGCGTTTTCTGTCGCGGCCGCTAGGCCTACCCACACAAGTGAGGTACCATTTTTATCGGGAGACTTGGGGGAACGCTGGGTGGAAGGAAATTTGTGGCTCCTCTCAGATTCCAGAACTTTCTGTCACCGAAATGTGAGGAAAATGTGTTTTTTTAGCCAAATTTTGAGGTTTGCAAAGGATTCTGGGTAACAGAACCTGGTCAGAGCCCCACAAGTCACCCCATCTTGGATTACCCTAGGTCTCTAGTTTTAAAAAATGCACAGGTTTGGTAGATTTCCCTAGGTGTCGGCTGACCTAGAGGCCAAAATCTACAGGTAGGCACTTTGCAAAAAACACCTCTGTTTTCTTTCAAAAAATGTGATGTGTCCACGTTGTATTTTGGGGCGTTTTCTGTCGCGGCCGCTAGGCCTACCCACACAAGTGAGGTACCATTTTTATCGGGAGACTTGGGGGAACGCTGGGTGGAAGGAAATTTGTGGCTCCTCTCAGATTCCAGAACTTTCTGTCACCGAAATGTGAGGAAAATATGTTTTTTAGCCAAATTTTGAGGTTTGCAAAGGATTCTGGGTAACAGAACCTGGTCAGAGCCCCACAAGTCACCCCATCTTGGATTTCCCTAGGTCTCTAGTTTTCAAAAATGCACAGGTTTGGTAGGTTTCCCTAGGTGCCGGCTGAGCTAGAGGCCAAAATCTACAGGTAGGCACTTTGCAAAAAACACCTCTGTTTTCTGTAAAAAAAATTGATGTGTCCACGTTGTGCTTTGGGGCATTTCCTGTCGCGGGCGCTAGGCCTACCCACACAAGTGAGGTATCATTTTTATCGGGAGACTTGGGGGAACGCTGGGTGGAAGGAAATTTGTGGCTCCTCTCAGATTCCAGAACTTTATGTCACCGAAATGTGAGGAAAATTTGTTTTTTTAGCCAAAATTTGAGGTTTGCAAAGGATTCTGATTAACAGAACCTGGTCAGAGCCCCACAAGTCACCCCATCGTAGATTCCCCAAGGTCTCTAGTTTAAAAAAATGCACAGGTTTGGTAGGTTTCCCTAGGTGCCGGCTGAGCTAGAGGCCAAGATCTACAGGTAGGCACTTTGCAAAAAACAGCTCTGTTTTCTGTAAAAAAATGTGATGTGTCCACGTTGTGCTTTGGGGCATATCCTGTCGCGGCCGCTAGGCCTACCCACACAAGTGAGGTACCATTTTTATCGGGAGACTTGGGGGAACGCTGGGTGGAAGGAAATTTGTGGCTCCTCTCAGATTCCAGAACTTTCTGTCACCGAAATGTGAGGAAAATGTGTTTTTTTAACCAAATTTTGAGGTTTGCAAAGGATTCTGGGTAACAGAACCTAGTCAGAGCCCCACAAGTCACCCCATCTTGGATTCCCCTAGGTCTCTAGTTTTCAAAAATGCACAGGTTTGGTAGGTTTCCCTAGGTGCCGGCTGAGCTAGAGGCCAAAATCTACAGGTAGGCACTTTGCAAAAAACAGCTCTGTTTTCTGTCAAAAAATGTGATGTGTCCACGTTGTGTTTTGGGGCGTTTCCTGTCGCGGGCGCTAGGCCTACCCACACAAGTGAGGTATCATTTTTATCGGGAGACTTGGGGGAACGCTGGGTGGAAGGAAATTTGTGGCTCCACTCAGATTCCAGAACTTTCTGTCACCGAAACGTGAGGAAAACGTGTTTTTTTAGCCAAATTTTGAGGTTTGCAAAGGATTCTGGGTAACAGAACCTGGTCAGAGCCCCACAAGTCACCCCATCTTGGATTACCCTAGGTCTCTAGTTTTAAAAAATGCACAGGTTTGGTAGATTTACCTAGGTGTCGGCTGACCTAGAGGCCAAAATCTACAGGTAGGCACTTTGCAAAAAACACCTCTGTTTTCTTTCAAAAAATGTGATGTGTCCACGTTGTATTTTGGGGTGCTTTCTGTCTCGGCCGCTAGGCCTACCCACACAAGTGAGGTACCATTTTTATCGGGAGACTTGGGGGAACGCTGGGTGGAAGGAAATTTATGGCTCCTCTCAGATTCCAGAACTTTCTGTCACCGAAATGTGAGGAAAATGTGTTTTTTTAGCCAAATTTTGAGGTTTGCAAAGGATTCTGGGTAACAGAACCTGGTCGGAGCCCCACAAGTCACCCCATCTTGGATTACCCTAGGTCTCTAGTTTTAAAAAATGCACAGGTTTGGTAGATTTCCCTAGGTGTCGGCTGACCTAGAGGCCAAAATCTACAGGTAGGCACTTTGCAAAAAACACCTCTGTTTTCTTTAAAAAAATGTGATGAGTCCACGTTGTATTTTGGGGTGTTTTCTGTCGCGGCCGCTAGGCCTACCCACACAAGTGAGGTACCATTTTTATCGGGAGACTTGGGGGAACGCTGGGTGGAAGGAAATTTGTGGCTCCTCTCAGATTCCAGAACTTTCTGTCACCGAAATGTGAGGAAAATATGTTTTTTAGCCAAATTTTGAGGTTTGCAAAGGATTCTGGGTAACAGAACCTGGTCAGAGCCCCACAAGTCACCCCATCTTGGATGTCCCTAGGTCTCTAGTTTTCAAAAATGCACAGGTTTGGTAGGTTTCCCTAGGTGCCGGCTGAGCTAGAGGCCAAAATCTACAGGTAGGCACTTTGCAAAAAACACCTCTGTTTTCTGTAAAAAAATGTGATGTGTCCACGTTGTGCTTTGGGGCATTTCCTGTCGCGGGCGCTAGGCCTACCCACACAAGTGAGGTATCATTTTTATCGGGAGACTTGGGGGAACGCTGGGTGGAAGGAAATTTGTGTCTCCTCTCAGATTCCAGAACTTTATGTCACCGAAATGTGAGGAAAATTTGTTTTTTTAGCCAAAATTTGAGGTTTGCAAAGGATTCTGATTAACAGAACCTGGTCAGAGCCCCACAAGTCACCCCATCGTAGATTCCCCTAGGTCTCTAGTTTTAAAAAATGCACAGGTTTGGTAGGTTTCCCTAGGTGCCGGCTGAGCTAGAGGCCAAGATCTACAGGTAGGCACTTTGCAAAAAACAGCTCTGTTTTCTGTAAATAAATGTGATGTGTCCACGTTGTGCTTTGGGGCATATCCTGTCGCGGGCGCTAGGCCTACCCACACAAGTGAGGTATCATTTTTATCGGGAGACTTGGGGGAACGCTGGGTGGAAGGAAATTTGTGGCTCCTCTCAGATTCCAGAACTTTATGTCACCGAAATGTGAGGAAAATTTGTTTTTTTAGCCAAAATTTGAGGTTTGCAAAGGATTCTGATTAACAGAACCTGGTCAGAGCCCCACAAGTCACCCCATCTTGGATTACCCTAGGTCTCTAGTTTTAAAAAATGCACAGGTTTGGTAGATTTCCCTAGGTGTCGGCTGACCTAGAGGCCAAAATCTACAGGTAGGCACTTTGCAAAAAACACCTCTGTTTTCTTTCAAAAAATGTGATGTGTCCACGTTGTATTTTGGGGCGTTTTCTGTCGCGGGCGCTAGGCCTACCCACACAAGTGAGGTATCATTTTTATTGGGAGACTTGGGGGAACGCTGGGTGGAAGGAAATTTGTGGCTCCTCTCAGATTCCAGAACTTTCTGTCACCGAAATGTGAGGAAAATGTGTTTTTTTAGCCAAATTTTGAGGTTTGCAAAGGATTCTGGGTAACAGAACCTGGTCAGAGCCCCACAAGTCACCCCATCTTGGATTTCCCTAGGTCTCTAGTTTTAAAAAATGCACAGGTTTGGTAGGTTTTCATAGGTGCCGGCTGAGCTAGAGGCCAAAATCTACAGGTAGGCACTTTGCCAAAAACACCTCTGTTTTCTTTAAAAAAATGGGATGTGTCCACGTTGTGTTTTGGGGCGTACCTTGTCGCGGCCGCTAGGCCTACCCACACAAGTGAGGTATCATTTTTATTGGGAGACTTGGGGGAACGCTGGGTGGAAGGAAATTTGTGGCTCCTCTCAGATTCCAGAACTTTCTGTCACCGAAATGTGAGGAAAATGTGTTTTTTTAGCCAAATTTTGAGGTTTGCAAAGTATTCTGGGGAACAGAACCTGGTCAGAGCCCCACAAGTCACCCCATCTTGGATTACCTTAGGTCTCTAGTTTTCAAAAAATGCACAGGTTTGGTAGATTTCCCTAGGTGTCGGCTGACCTAGAGGCCATAATCTACAGGTAGGCACTTTGCAAAAAACACCTCTGTTTTCTTTAAAAAATGGGATGTGTCCACGTTGTATTTTGGGGCGTTTTCCGTCGCGGCCGCTAGGCCTACCCACACAAGTGAGGTACCATTTTTATCGGGAGACTTGGGGGAACGCTGGGTGGAAGGAAATTTGTGGCTCCTCTCAGATTCCAGAACTTTATGTCACCGAAATGTGAGGAAAATTTGTTTTTTTAGCCAAAATTTGAGGTTTGCAAAGGATTCTGATTAACAGAACCTGGTCAGAGCCCCACAAGTCACCCCATCTTAGATTCCCCTAGGTCTCTAGTTTTAAAAAATGCACAGGTTTGGTAGGTTTCCCTAGGTGCCGGCTGAGCTAGAGGCCAAGATCTACAGGTAGGCACTTTGCAAAAAACAGCTCTGTTTTCTGTAAAAAAATGTGATGTGTCCACGTTGTGCTTTGGGGCATTTCCTGTCGCGGGCGCTAGGCCTACCCACACAAGTGAGGTATCATTTTTATCGGGAGACTTGGAGGAACGCTGGGTGGAAGGAAATTTGTGGCTCCTCTCAGATTTCAGAACTTTCTGTCACCGAAATGTGAGGAAAATGTGTTTTTTTAGCCAAATTTTGAGGTTTGCAAAGGATTCTGGGTAACAGAACCTGGTCAGAGCCCCACAAGTCACCCCATCTTGGATTCCCCTAGGTCTCTAGTTTTCAAAAATGCACAGGTTTGGTAGGTTTCCCTAGGTGCCGGCTGAGCTAGAGGCCAAAATCTACAGGTAGGCACTTTGCAAAAAACAGCTCTATTTTCTGTCAAAAAATGTGATGTGTCCACGTTGTGTTTTGGGGCGTTTCCTGTCGCCGGCGCTAGGCCTACCCACACAAGTGAGGTATCATTTTTATCGGGAGACTTGGGGGAACGCTGGGTGGAAGGAAATTTGTGGCTCCTCTCAGATTCCAGAACTTTCTGTCACCGAAATGTGAGGAAAACGTGTTTTTTTAGCCAAATTTTGAGGTTTGCAAAGGATTCTGGGTAACAGAACCTGGTCAGAGCCCCACAAGTCACCCCATCTTGGATTACCCTAGGTCTCTAGTTTTAAAAAATGCACAGGTTTGGTAGATTTCCCTAGGTGTCGGCTGACCTAGAGGCCAAAATCTACAGGTAGGCACTTTGCAAAAAACACCTCTGTTTTCTTTCAAAAAAATGTGATGTGTCCACGTTGTATTTTGGGGCGTTTTCTGTCGCGGCCGCTAGGCCTACCCACACAAGTGAGGTACCATTTTTATCGGGAGACTTGGGGGAACGCTGGGTGGAAGGAAATTTGTGGCTCCTCTCAGATTCCAGAACTTTCTGTCACCGAAATGTGAGGAAAATGTGTTTTTTTAGCCAAATTTTGAGGTTTGCAAAGGATTCTGGGTAACAGAACCTGGTCAGAGCCCCACAAGTCACCCCATCTTGGATTACCCTAGGTCTCTAGTTTTAAAAAATGCACAGGTTTGGTAGATTTCCCTAGGTGTCGGCTGACCTAGAGGCCAAAATCTACAGGTAGGCACTTTGCAAAAAACACCTCTGTTTTCTTTCAAAAAATGTGATGTGTCCACGTTGTATTTTGGGGCGTTTTCTGTCGCGGCCGCTAGGCCTACCCACACAAGTGAGGTACCATTTTTATCGGGAGACTTGGGGGAACGCTGGGTGGAAGGAAATTTGTGGCTCCTCTCAGATTCCAGAACTTTCTGTCACCGAAATGTGAGGAAAATATGTTTTTTAGCCAAATTTTGAGGTTTGCAAAGGATTCTGGGTAACAGAACCTGGTCAGAGCCCCACAAGTCACCCCATCTTGGATTTCCCTAGGTCTCTAGTTTTCAAAAATGCACAGGTTTGGTAGGTTTCCCTAGGTGCCGGCTGAGCTAGAGGCCAAAATCTACAGGTAGGCACTTTGCAAAAAACACCTCTGTTTTCTGTAAAAAAATTTGATGTGTCCACGTTGTGCTTTGGGGCATTTCCTGTCGCGGGCGCTAGGCCTACCCACACAAGTGAGGTATCATTTTTATCGGGAGACTTGGGGGAACGCTGGGTGGAAGGAAATTTGTGGCTCCTCTCAGATTCCAGAACTTTATGTCACCGAAATGTGAGGAAAATTTGTTTTTTTAGCCAAAATTTGAGGTTTGCAAAGGATTCTGATTAACAGAACCTGGTCAGAGCCCCACAAGTCACCCCATCGTAGATTCCCCAAGGTCTCTAGTTTAAAAAAATGCACAGGTTTGGTAGGTTTCCCTAGGTGCCGGCTGAGCTAGAGGCCAAGATCTACAGGTAGGCACTTTGCAAAAAACAGCTCTGTTTTCTGTAAAAAAATGTGATGTGTCCACGTTGTGCTTTGGGGCATATCCTGTCGCGGCCGCTAGGCCTACCCACACAAGTGAGGTACCATTTTTATCGGGAGACTTGGGGGAACGCTGGGTGGAAGGAAATTTGTGGCTCCTCTCAGATTCCAGAACTTTCTGTCACCGAAATGTGAGGAAAATGTGTTTTTTTAACCAAATTTTGAGGTTTGCAAAGGATTCTGGGTAACAGAACCTAGTCAGAGCCCCACAAGTCACCCCATCTTGGATTCCCCTAGGTCTCTAGTTTTCAAAAATGCACAGGTTTGGTAGGTTTCCCTAGGTGCCGGCTGAGCTAGAGGCCAAAATCTACAGGTATGCACTTTGCAAAAAACAGCTCTGTTTTCTGTCAAAAAATGTGATCTGTCCATGTTGTGTTTTGGGGCGTTTCCTGTCGCGGGCGCTAGGCCTACCCACACAAGTGAGGTATCATTTTTATCGGGAGACTTGGGGGAACGCTGGGTGGAAGGAAATTTGTGGCTCCTCTCAGATTCCAGAACTTTCTGTCACCGAAATGTGAGGAAAACGTGTTTTTTTAGCCAAATTTTGAGGTTTGCAAAGGATTCTGGGTAACAGAACCTGGTCAGAGCCCCACAAGTCACCCCATCTTGGATTACCCTAGGTCTCTAGTTTTCAAAAATGCACAGGTTTGGTAGATTTCCCTAGGTGTCGGCTGACCTAGAGGCCAAAATCTACAGGTAGGCACTTTGCAAAAAACACCTCTGTTTTCTTTCAAAAAAATGTGATGTGTCCACGTTGTATTTTGGGGCGTTTTCTGTCGCGGCCGCTAGGCCTACCCACACAAGTGAGGTACCATTTTTATCGGGAGACTTGGGGGAACGCTGGGTGGAAGGAAATTTGTGGCTCCTCTCAGATTCCAGAACTTTCTGTCACCGAAATGTGAGGAAAATGTGTTTTTTTAGCCAAATTTTGAGGTTTGCAAAGGATTCTGGGTAACAGAACCTGGTCAGAGCCCCACAAGTCACCCCATCTTGGATTACCCTAGGTCTCTAGTTTTAAAAAATGCACAGGTTTGGTAGATTTCCCTAGGTGTCGGCTGACCTAGAGGCCAAAATCTACAGGTAGGCACTTTGCAAAAAACACCTCTGTTTTCTTTCAAAAAATGTGATGTGTCCACGTTGTATTTTGGGGCGTTTTCTGTCGCGGGCCGCTAGGCCTACCCACACAAGTGAGGTACCATTTTTATCGGGAGACTTGGGGGAACGCTGGGTGGAAGGAAATTTGTGGCTCCTCTCAGATTCCAGAACTTTCTGTCACCGAAATGTGAGGAAAATATGTTTTTTAGCCAAATTTTGAGGTTTGCAAAGGATTCTGGGTAACAGAACCTGGTCAGAGCCCCACAAGTCACCCCATCTTGGATTTCCCTAGGTCTCTAGTTTTCAAAAATGCACAGGTTTGGTAGGTTTCCCTAGGTGCCGGCTGAGCTAGAGGCCAAAATCTACAGGTAGGCACTTTGCAAAAAACACCTCTGTTTTCTGTAAAAAAATTTGATGTGTCCACGTTGTGCTTTGGGGCATTTCCTGTCGCGGGCGCTAGGCCTACCCACACAAGTGAGGTATCATTTTTATCGGGAGACTTGGGGGAACGCTGGGTGGAAGGAAATTTGTGGCTCCTCTCAGATTCCAGAACTTTATGTCACCGAAATGTGAGGAAAATTTGTTTTTTTAGCCAAAATTTGAGGTTTGCAAAGGATTCTGATTAACAGAACCTGGTCAGAGCCCCACAAGTCACCCCATCGTAGATTCCCCTAGGTCTCTAGTTTAAAAAAATGCACAGGTTTGGTAGGTTTCCCTAGGTGCCGGCTGAGCTAGAGGCCAAGATCTACAGGTAGGCACTTTGCAAAAAACAGCTCTGTTTTCTGTAAAAAAATGTGATGTGTCCACGTTGTGCTTTGGGGCATATCCTGTCGCGGCCGCTAGGCCTACCCACACAAGTGAGGTACCATTTTTATCGGGAGACTTGGGGGAACGCTGGGTGGAAGGAAATTTGTGGCTCCTCTCAGATTCCAGAACTTTCTGTCACCGAAATGTGAGGAAAATGTGTTTTTTTAACCAAATTTTGAGGTTTGCAAAGGATTCTGGGTAACAGAACCTAGTCAGAGCCCCACAAGTCACCCCATCTTGGATTCCCCTAGGTCTCTAGTTTTCAAAAATGCACAGGTTTGGTAGGTTTCCCTAGGTGCCGGCTGAGCTAGAGGCCAAAATCTACAGGTATGCACTTTGCAAAAAACAGCTCTGTTTTCTGTCAAAAAATGTGATCTGTCCACGTTGTGTTTTGGGGCGTTTCCTGTCGCGGGCGCTAGGCCTACCCACACAAGTGAGGTATCATTTTTATCGGGAGACTTGGGGGAACGCTGGGTGGAAGGAAATTCTGGCTCCTCTCAGATTCCAGAACTTTCTGTCACCGAAATGAGAGGAAAATTTGTTTTTTTAGCCACATTTTGAGGTTTGCAAAGGATTCTGGGTAACAGAATCAGGACAGAGCCCCACAAGTCACCCCATCTTGGATTCCCCTAGGTCTCTAGTTTTCAAAAATGCACAGGTTTGGTAGGTTTCCCTAGGTGCCGGCTCAGCTAGAGGCCAAAATCTACAGGTAGGCACTTTGCAAAAAACACCTCTGGTTTCTTTCAAAAAATGGGATGTGTCCACGTTGTGTTTTGGGGTGTTCCCTGTCGCGGCCGCTAGGCCTACCCACACAAGTGAGGTGTAATTTTTATCGGGAGACTTGGGGGAACGCTGGGTGGAAGGAAATTTGTGGCTCCTCTCAGATTCCAGAACTTTCTGTCACCGAAATGTGAGGAAAATGTGTTTTTTAGCCAAATTTTGAGGTTTGCAAAGGATTCTGGGTAACAGAACCTGGTCAGAGCCCCACAAGTCACCCCTTCTTGGATTCCCCTAGGTCTCTAGTTTTCAGAAATGCACAGGTTTGGTAGGTTTCCCCAGGTGCCGGCTGAGCTAGAGGCCAAATTCTACAGGTAGGCACTTTGCAAAAAACACCTCTGTTTTCTTTCAAAAAATGGGATGTGTCCAAGTTGTGTTTTGGGGTGTTTCCTGTCGCGGCTGCTAGGCCTACCCACACAAGTGAGGTATCATTTTTATCGGGAGACTTGGGGGAACGCTGGGTGGAAGGAAATTTGTGGCTCCTCTCAGATTCCAGAACTTTCTGTCACCGAAATGTGAGGAAAATGTGTTTTTTTAGCCAAATTTTGAGGTTTGCAAAGGATTCTGGGTAACAGAACCTGGTCAGAGCCCCACAAGTCACCCCATCTTGGATTACCCTAGGTCTCTAGTTTTCAAAAATGCACAGGTTTGGTAGATTTCCCTAGGTGTCGGCTGACCTAGAGGCCATAATCTACAGGTAGGCACTTTGCAAAAAACACCTCTGTTTTCTTTCAAAAAATGGGATGTGTCCACGTTGTATTTTGGGGCGTTCCTTGTCGCGGCCGCTAGGCCTACCCACACAAGTGAGGTATCATTTTTATTGGGAGACTTGGGGGAACGCTGGGTGGAAGGAAATTTGTGGCTCCTCTCAGATTCCAGAACTTTCTGTCACTGAAATGTGAGGAAAATGTGTTTTTTTTGCCAAATTTTGAGGTTTGCAAAGGATTCTGGGTAACAGAACCTGGTCAGAGTCCCACAAGTCACCCCATCTTGGATTCCCCTCGGTCTCTAGATTTCAAAAATGCACAGGTTTGGTAGGTTTCCCTAGGTGCCGGCTGAGCTAGAGGCCAAAATCTACAGGTAGGCACTTTGCAAAAAACACCTCTGTTTTCTTTCAAAAAATGGGATGTGTCCATGTTGTGTTTTGGGGTGTTTCCTGTCGCGGCCGCTAGGCCTACCCACACAAGTGAGGTATCATTTTTATCGGGAGACTTGGGGGAACGCTGGGTGGAAGGGAATTTGTGGCTCCTCTCAGATTCCAGAACTTTCTGTCACCGAAATGTGAGGAAAATGTGTTTTTTTAGCCAAATTTTGAGGTTTGCAAAGGATTGTGGGTAACAGAACCTGGTCAGAGCCCCACAAGTCACCCCATCTTGGATTTCCCTAGGTCTCTAGTTTTCAAAAATGCACAGGTTTGATAGGTTTCCCTAGGTGCCGGCTGAGCTAGAGGCCAAAATCTACAGGTAGGCACTTTGCCAAAAACACCTCTGTTTTCTGTCAAAAAATGTGATGTGTCCACGTTGTGCTTTGGGGCATTCCCTGTCGCGGGCGCTAGGCCTACCCACACAAGTGAGGTATCATTTTTATCGGGAGACTTGGGGGAACGCTGGGTGGAAGGAAATTTGTGTCTCCTCTCAGATTCCAGAACTTTATGTCACCGAAATGTGAGGAAAATTTGTTTTTTTAGCCAAAATTTGAGGTTTGCAAAGGATTCTGATTAACAGAACCTGGTCAGAGCCCCACAAGTCACCCCATCTTAGATTCCCCTAGGTCTCTAGTTTTAAAAAATGCACAGGTTTGGTAGGTTTCCCTAGGTGCCGGCTGAGCTAGAGGCCAAGATCTACAGGTAGGCACTTTGCAAAAAACAGCTCTGTTTTCTGTAAAAAAATGTGATGTGTCCACGTTGTGCTTTGGGGCATTTCCTGTCGCGGGCGCTAGGCCTACCCACACAAGTGAGGTATCATTTTTATCGGGAGACTTGGAGGAACGCTGGGTGGAAGGAAATTTGTGGCTCCTCTCAGATTTCAGAACTTTCTGTCACCGAAATGTGACGAAAATGTGTTTTTTTAGCCAAATTTTGAGGTTTGCAAAGGATTCTGGGTAACAGAACCTGGTCAGAGCCCCACAAGTCACCCCATCTTGGATTCCCCTAGGTCTCTAGTTTTCAAAAATGCACAGGTTTGGTAGGTTTCCCTAGGTGCCGGCTGAGCTAGAGGCCAAAATCTACAGATAGGTACTTTGCAAAAAACACCTCTGTTTTCTTTCAAAAAATGGGATGTGTCCACGTTGTGTTTTGGGGTGTTTCCTGTCGCGCCCGCTAGGCCTACCCACGCAAGTGAGGTATCATTTTTATCGGGAGACTTGGGGGAACGCTGGGTGGAAGGAAATTTGTGGCTCCTCTCAGATTCCAGAACTTTCTGTCACCGAAATGTGAGGAAAATGTGTTTTTTTAGCCAAATTTTGAGGTTTGCAAAGGATTCTGGGTAACAGAACCTGGTCAGAGCCCCACAAGTCACCACATCTTGGATTACCCTAGGTCTCTAGTTTGAAAAAATGCACAGGTTTGGTAGATTTCCCTAGGTGTCGGCTGACCTAGAGGCCATAATCTACAGGTAGGCACTTTGCAAAAAACACCTCTGTTTTCTTTCAAAAAATGGGATGTGTCCACGTTGTATTTTGGGGTGTGTTTTGTCGCGGCCGCTAGGCCTACCCACACAAGTGAGGTATGATTTTTATCGGGAAACTTGGGGGAACGCTGGGTGGAAGGAAATTTGTGGCTCCACTCAGATTCCAGAACTTTCTGTCACCGAAATGTGAGGAAAACGTTTTTTTTAGCCAAATTTTGAAGTTTGCAAAGGATTCTGGGTAACAGAACCTGGTCAGAGCCCCACAAGTCACCCCATCTTGGATTCCCCTCGGTCTCTAGTTTTCAAAAATGCACAGGTTTGGTAGGTTTCCCTAGGTGCCGGCTGAGCTAGAGGCCAAAATCTACAGGTAGGCACTTTGCCAAAAACACCTCTGTTTTCTTTAAAAAAATGGGATGTGTCCACGTTGTGTTTTGGGGCGATCCTTGTCGCGGCCGCTAGGCCTACCCACACAAGTGAGGTATCATTTTTATTGGGAGACTTGGGGGAACGCTGGGTGGAAGGAAATTTGTGGCTCCTCTCAGATTCCAGAACTTTCTGTCACCGAAATGTGAGGAAAATGTGTTTTTTTAGCCAAATTTTGAGGTTTGCAAAGGATTCTGGGTAACAGAACCTGGTCAGAGCCCCACAAGTCACCCCATCTTGGATTTCCCTAGGTCTCTAGTTTTCAAAAATGCACAGGTTTGGTAGGTTTCCCTAGGTGCCGACTGAGCTAGAGGAAAAAATCTACAGGTAGGCACTTTGCCAAAAACACCTCTGTTTTCTGTAAAAAAATGTGATGTGTCCACGTTGTGCTTTGGGGCATTTCCTGTCGCGGGCGCTAGGCCTACCCACACAAGTGAGGTATCATTTTTATCGGGAGACTTGGGGGAACGCTGGGTGGAAGGAAATTTGTGGCTCCTCTCAGATTCCAGAACTTTATGTCACCGAAATGTGAGGAAAATTTGTTTTTTTAGCCAAAATTTGAGGTTTGCAAAGGATTCTGATTAACAGAACCTGGTCAGAGCCCCACAAGTCACCCCATCGTAGATTCCCCTAGGTCTCTAGTTTTAAAAAATGCACAGGTTTGGTAGGTTTCCCTAGGTGCCGGCTGAGCTAGAGGCCAAGATACACAGGTAGGCACTTTGCAAAAAACAGCTCTGTTTTCTGTAAAAAAATGTGATGTGTCCACGTTGTGCTTTGGGGCATTTCCTGTCGCGGCCGCTAGACCTACCCACACAAGTGAGGTACCATTTTTATCGGGAGACTTGGGGGAACGCTGGGTGGAAGGAAATTTGTGGCTCCTCTCAGATTTCAGAACTTTCTGTCACCGAAATGTGAGGAAAATGTGTTTTTTTAACCAAATTTTGAGGTTTGCAAAGGATTCTGGGTAACAGAACCTAGTCAGAGCCCCACAAGTCACCCCATCTTGGATTCCCCTAGGTCTCTAGTTTTCAAAAATGCACAGGTTTGGTAGGTTTCCCTAGGTGCCGGCTGAGCTAGAGGCCAAAATCTACAGGTAGGCACTTTGCAAAAAACAGCTCTGTTTTCTGTCAAAAAATGTGATCTGTCCACGTTGTGTTTTGGGGCGTTTCCTGTCGCGGGCGCTAGGCCTACCCACACAAGTGAGGTATCATTTTTATCGGGAGACTTGGGGGAACGCTGGGTGGAAGGAAATTCTGGCTCCTCTCAGATTCCAGAACTTTCTGTCACCGAAATGTGAGGAAAATGTGTTTTTTTAGCCACATTTTGAGGTTTGCAAAGGATTCTGGGTAACAGAACCAGGACAGAGCCCCACAAGTCACCCCATCTTGGATTCCCCTAGGTCTCTAGTTTTCAAAAATGCACAGGTTTGGTAGGTTTCCCTAGGTGCCGGCTGAGCTAGAGGCCAAAATCTACAGGTAGGCACTTTGCAAAAAACACCTCTGTTTTCTTTCAAAAAATGGGATGTGTCCACGTTGTGTTTTGGGGTGTCCCCTGTCGCGGCCGCTAGGCCTACCCACACAAGTGAGGTATAATTTTTATCGGGAGACTTGGGGGAACGCTGGGTGGAAGGAAATTTGTGGCTCCTCTCAGATTCCAGAACTTTCTGTCACCGAAATGTGAGGAAAATGTGTTTTTTTTAGCCAAATTTTGAGGTTTGCAAAGGATTCTGGGTAACAGAACCTGGTCAGAGCCCCACAAGTCACCCCATCTTGGATTCCCCTAGGTCTCTAGTTTTAAAAAATGCACAGGTTTGGTAGGTTTCCCTAGGTGCTGGCTGAGCTAGAGGCCAAAATCTACAGGTAGGCACTTTGCAAAAAACACCTCTGTTTTCTTTCAAAAAATGGGATGTGTCCACGTTGTGTTTTGGGGTGTCTCCTGTCGCGGCCGCTAGGCCTACCCACACAAGTGAGGCATCGTTTTTGTCGGGAAAACCTGGGGGAACGCTGGGTGTAAGGAAATTTGTGTCTCCTCTCAGATTCCAGAACTTTCTGTCACCGAAATGTGAGGAAAATATGTTTTTTAGCCAAATTTTGAGGTTTGCAAAGGATTCTGGGTAACAGAACCTGGTGAGAGCCCCACAAGTCACCCCTTCTTGGATTCCCCTAGGTCTCTAGTTTTCAGAAATGCACAGGTTTGGTAGGTTTCCCTAGGTGCCGGCTGAGCTAGAGGCCAAAATCTACAGATAGGTACTTTGCAAAAAACACCTCTGTTTTCTTTCAAAAAATGGGATGTGTCCACGTTGTGTTTTGGGGTGTTTCCTGTCGCGCCCGCTAGGCCTACCCACGCAAGTGAGGTATCATTTTTATCGGGAGACTTGGGGGAACGCTGGGTGGAAGGAAATTTGTGGCTCCTCTCAGATTCCAGAACTTTCTGTCACCGAAATGTGAGGAAAATGTGTTTTTTTAGCCAAATTTTGAGGTTTGCAAAGGATTCTGGGTAACAGAACCTGGTCAGAGCCCCACAAGTCACCACATCTTGGATTACCCTAGGTCTCTAGTTTTAAAAAATGCACAGGTTTGGTAGATTTCCCTAGGTGTCGGCTGACCTAGAGGCCATAATCTACAGGTAGGCACTTTGCAAAAAACACCTCTGTTTTCTTTCAAAAAATGGGATGTGTCCACGTTGTATTTTGGGGTGTGTTTTGTCGCGGCCGCTAGGCCTACCCACACAAGTGAGGTATCATTTTTATCGGGAAACTTGGGGGAACGCTGGGTGGAAGGAAATTTGTGGCTCCACTCAGATTCCAGAACTTTCTGTCACCGAAATGTGAGGAAAACGTTTTTTTTAGCCAAATTTTGAAGTTTGCAAAGGATTCTGGGTAACAGAACCTGGTCAGAGCCCCACAAGTCACCCCATCTTGGATTCCCCTCGGTCTCTAGTTTTCAAAAATGCACAGGTTTGGTAGGTTTCCCTAGGTGCCGGCTGAGCTAGAGGCCAAAATCTACAGGTAGGCACTTTGCCAAAAACACCTCTGTTTTCTTTAAAAAAATGGGATGTGTCCACGTTGTGTTTTGGGGCGATCCTTGTCGCGGCCGCTAGGCCTACCCACACAAGTGAGGTATCATTTTTATTGGGAGACTTGGGGGAACGCTGGGTGGAAGGAAATTTGTGGCTCCTCTCAGATTCCAGAACTTTCTGTCACCGAAATGTGAGGAAAATGTGTTTTTTTAGCCAAATTTTGAGGTTTGCAAAGGATTCTGGGTAACAGAACCTGGTCAGAGCCCCACAAGTCACCCCATCTTGGATTTCCCTAGGTCTCTAGTTTTCAAAAATGCACAGGTTTGGTAGGTTTCCCTAGGTGCCGACTGAGCTAGAGGAAAAAATCTACAGGTAGGCACTTTGCCAAAAACACCTCTGTTTTCTGTAAAAAAATGTGATGTGTCCACGTTGTGCTTTGGGGCATTTCCTGTCGCGGGCGCTAGGCCTACCCACACAAGTGAGGTATCATTTTTATCGGGAGACTTGGGGGAACGCTGGGTGGAAGGAAATTTGTGGCTCCTCTCAGATTCCAGAACTTTATGTCACCGAAATGTGAGGAAAATTTGTTTTTTTAGCCAAAATTTGAGGTTTGCAAAGGATTCTGATTAACAGAACCTGGTCAGAGCCCCACAAGTCACCCCATCGTAGATTCCCCTAGGTCTCTAGTTTTAAAAAATGCACAGGTTTGGTAGGTTTCCCTAGGTGCCGGCTGAGCTAGAGGCCAAGATACACAGGTAGGCACTTTGCAAAAAACAGCTCTGTTTTCTGTAAAAAAATGTGATGTGTCCACGTTGTGCTTTGGGGCATTTCCTGTCGCGGCCGCTAGACCTACCCACACAAGTGAGGTACCATTTTTATCGGGAGACTTGGGGGAACGCTGGGTGGAAGGAAATTTGTGGCTCCTCTCAGATTTCAGAACTTTCTGTCACCGAAATGTGAGGAAAATGTGTTTTTTTAACCAAATTTTGAGGTTTGCAAAGGATTCTGGGTAACAGAACCTAGTCAGAGCCCCACAAGTCACCCCATCTTGGATTCCCCTAGGTCTCTAGTTTTCAAAAATGCACAGGTTTGGTAGGTTTCCCTAGGTGCCGGCTGAGCTAGAGGCCAAAATCTACAGGTAGGCACTTTGCAAAAAACAGCTCTGTTTTCTGTCAAAAAATGTGATCTGTCCACGTTGTGTTTTGGGGCGTTTCCTGTCGCGGGCGCTAGGCCTACCCACACAAGTGAGGTATCATTTTTATCGGGAGACTTGGGGGAACGCTGGGTGGAAGGAAATTCTGGCTCCTCTCAGATTCCAGAACTTTCTGTCACCGAAATGTGAGGAAAATGTGTTTTTTTAGCCACATTTTGAGGTTTGCAAAGGATTCTGGGTAACAGAACCAGGACAGAGCCCCACAAGTCACCCCATCTTGGATTCCCCTAGGTCTCTAGTTTTCAAAAATGCACAGGTTTGGTAGGTTTCCCTAGGTGCCGGCTGAGCTAGAGGCCAAAATCTACAGGTAGGCACTTTGCAAAAAACACCTCTGTTTTCTTTCAAAAAATGGGATGTGTCCACGTTGTGTTTTGGGGTGTCCCCTGTCGCGGCCGCTAGGCCTACCCACACAAGTGAGGTATAATTTTTATCGGGAGACTTGGGGGAACGCTGGGTGGAAGGAAATTTGTGGCTCCTCTCAGATTCCAGAACTTTCTGTCACCGAAATGTGAGGAAAATGTGTTTTTTTAGCCAAATTTTGAGGTTTGCAAAGGATTCTGGGTAACAGAACCTGGTCAGAGCCCCACAAGTCACCCCATCTTGGATTCCCCTAGGTCTCTAGTTTTAAAAAATGCACAGGTTTGGTAGGTTTCCCTAGGTGCTGGCTGAGCTAGAGGCCAAAATCTACAGGTAGGCACTTTGCAAAAAACACCTCTGTTTTCTTTCAAAAAATGGGATGTGTCCACGTTGTGTTTTGGGGTGTCTCCTGTCGCGGCCGCTAGGCCTACCCACACAAGTGAGGCATCGTTTTTGTCGGGAAAACCTGGGGGAACGCTGGGTGTAAGGAAATTTGTGTCTCCTCTCAGATTCCAGAACTTTCTGTCACCGAAATGTGAGGAAAATATGTTTTTTAGCCAAATTTTGAGGTTTGCAAAGGATTCTGGGTAACAGAACCTGGTGAGAGCCCCACAAGTCACCCCTTCTTGGATTCCCCTAGGTCTCTAGTTTTCAGAAATGCACGGGTTTGGTAGGTTTCCACAGGTGCCGGCTGAGCTAGAGGCCAAAATCTACAGGTAGGCACTTTGCAAAAAACACCTCTGTTTTCTTTAAAAAAATGGGATGTGTCCAAGTTGTGTTTTGGGGTGTTTCCTGTCGCGGCCGCTAGGCCTACCCACACAAGTGAGGTATCATTTTTATCGGGAGACTTGGGGGAACGCTGGGTGGAAGGAAATTTGTGGCTCCTCTCAGATTCCAGAACTTTCTGTCACCGAAATGTGAGGAAAATGTGTTTTTTTAGCCAAATTTTGAGGTTTGCAAAGGATTCTGGGTAACAGAACCTGGTCAGAGCCCCACAAGTCACCCCATCTTGGATTACCCTAGGTCTCTAGTTTTCAAAAATGCACAGGTTTGGTAGATTTCCCTAGGTGTCGGCTGACCTAGAGGCCATAATCTACAGGTAGGCACTTTGCAAAAAACACCTCTGTTTTCTTTCAAAAAATGGGATGTGTCCACGTTGTATTTTGGGGCGTGTTCTTTCGCGGCTGCTAGGCCTACCCACACAAGTGAGGGATCATTTTTATCGGGAAACTTGGGGGAACGCTGGGTGGAAGGAAATTTGTGGCTCACTCAGATTCCAGAACTTTCTGTCACCGAAATGTGAGGAAAATGTGTTTTTTTAGCCAAATTTTGAGGTTTGCAAAGGATTCTGGGTAACAGAACCTGGTCAGAGCCCCACAAGTCACCCCATCTTGGATTCCCCTCGGTCTCTAGTTTTAAAAAATGCACAGGTTTGGTAGGTTTCCCTAGGTGCCGGCTGAGCTAGAGGCCAAAATCTACAGGTAGGCACTTTGATAAAAACACCTCTGTTTTCTTTCAAAAAATGGGATGTGTCCACGTTGTGTTTTGGGGCGTTCCTTGTCGCGGCCGCTAGGCCTACCCACACAAGTGAGGTATCATTTTTATTGGGAGACTTGGGGGAACGCTGGGTGGAAGGAAATTTGTGGCTCCTCTCAGATTCCAGAACTTTCTGTCACTGAAATGTGAGGAAAATGTGTTTTTTTGCCAAATTTTGAGGTTTGCAAATGATTCTGGGTAACAGAACCTGGTCAGAGTCCCACAAGTCACCCCATCTTGGATTCCCCTCGGTCTCTAGTTTTAAAAAATGCACAGGTTTGGTAGGTTTCCCTAGGTGCCGGCTGAGCTAGATTCCAAAATCTACAGGTAGGCACTTTGCAAAAAACACCTCTGTTTTCTTTCAAAAAATGGGATGTGTCCACGTTGTGTTTTGGGGTGTTTTCTGTCGCGGCCGCTAGGCCTACCCACACAAGTGAGGTATCATTTTTATCGGGAGACTTGGGGGAACGCTGGGTGGAAGGAAATTTGTGGCTCCTCTCAGATTCCAGAACTTTCTGTCACCGAAATGTGAGGAAAATGTGTTTTTTTAGCCAAATGTTGAGGTTTGCAAAGGATTCTGGGTAACAGAACCTGGTCAGAGCCCCACAAGTCACCCCATCTTGGATTCCCCTAGGTCTCTAGTTTTAAAAAATGCACAGGTTTGGTAGGTTTCCCTAGGTGCTGGCTGAGCTAGAGGCCAAAATCTACAGGTAGGCACTTTGCAAAAAACATCTCTGTTTTCTTTCAAAAAATGGGATGTGTCCACGTTGTGTTTTGGGGTGTGTCCTGTCGCGGCCGCTAGGCCTACCCACACAAGTGAGGCATCGTTTTTGTCGGGAAAACCTGGGGGAACGCTGGGTGTAAGGAAATTTGTGTCTCCTCTCAGATTCCAGAACTTTCTGTCACCGAAATGTGAGGAAAATATGTTTTTTAGCCAAATTTTGAGGTTTGCAAAGGATTCTGAGTAACAGAACCTGGTCAGAGTCCCACAAGTCACCCCATCTTGGATTTCCCTCGGTCTCTAGTTTTCAAAAATGCACAGGTTTGGTAGGTTTCCCTAGGTGCCGGCTGAGCTAGAGGCCAAAATCTACAGGTAGGCACTTTGCAAAAAACACCTCTGTTTTCTTTCAAAAAATGGGATGTGTCCACGTTGTGTTTTGGGGTGTTTCCTGTCGCGGCCGCTAGGCCTACCCACGCAAGTGAGGTATCATTTTTTTTGGGAGACTTTGGGGAACGCTGGGTGGAAGGAAATTTGTGGCTCCTCTCAGATTCCAGAACTTTCTGTCACCGAAATGTGAGGAAAATGTGTTTTTTTAGCCAAATTTTGAGGTTTGCAAAGGATTCTGGGTAACAGAACCTGGTCAGAGCCCCACAAGTCACCCCATCTTGGATTACCCTAGGTCTCTAGTTTTAAAAAATGCACAGGTTTGGTAGATTTCCCTAGGTGTCGGCTGACCTAGAGGCCATAATCTACAGGTAGGCACTTTGCAAAAAACACCTCTGTTTTCTTTCAAAAAATGGGATGTGTCCACGTTGTATTTTGGGGCGTGTTTTGTCGCGGCCGCTAGGCCTACCCACACAAGTGAGGTATCATTTTATCGGGAAACTTGGGGGAACGCTGGGTGGAAGGAAATTTGTGGCTCCACTCAGATTCCAGAACTTTCTGTCACCGAAATGTGAGGAAAACGTTTTTTTTAGCCAAATTTTGAAGTTTGCAAAGGATTCTGGGTAACAGAACCTGGTCAGAGCCCCACAAGTCACCCCATGTTGGATTCCCCTCGGTCTCTAGTTTTAAAAAATGCACAGGTTTGGTAGGTTTCCCTAGGTGCCGGCTGAGCTAGAGGCCAAAATCTACAGGTAGGCACTTTGCCAAAAACACCTCTGTTTTCTTTAAAAAAATGGGATGTGTCCACGTTGTGTTTTGGGGCGTTTCCTGTCGCGGGCGCTAGGCCTACCCACACAAGTGAGGTATCATTTTTATCGGGAGACTTGGGGGAACGCTGGGTGGAAGGAAATTTGTGGCTCCACTCAGATTCCAGAACTTTCTGTCACCGAAATGTGAGGAAAACGTGTTTTTTTAGCCAAATTTTGAGGTTTGCAAAGGATTCTGGGTAACAGAACCTGGTCAGAGCCCCACAAGTCACCCCATCTTGGATTACCCTAGGTCTCTAGTTTTAAAAAATGCACAGGTTTGGTAGATTTCCCTAGGTGTCGGCTGACCTACAGGCCAAAATCTACAGGTAGGCACTTTGCAAAAAACACCTCTGTTTTCTTTCAAAAAATGTGATGTGTCCACGTTGTATTTTGGGGTGTTATCTGTCGCGGCCGCTAGGCCTACCCACAAAAGTGAGGTACCATTTTTATCGGGAGACTTGGGGGAACGCTGGGTGGAAGGAAATTTGTGGCTCCTCTCAGATTCCAGAACTTTCTGTCACCGAAATGTGAGGAAAATGTGTTTTTTTAGCCAAATTTTGAGGTTTGCAAAGGATTCTGGGTAACAGAACCTGGTCAGAGCCCCACAAGTCACCCCATCTTGGATTACCCTAGGTCTCTAGTTTTAAAAAATGCACAGGTTTGGTACATTTCCCTAGGTGTCGGCTGACCTAGAGGCCAAAATCTACAGGTAGGCACTTTGCAAAAAACACCTCTGTTTTCTTTCAAAAAATGTGATGTGTCCACGTTGTATTTTGGGGCGTTTTGTGTCGCGGCCGCTAGGCCTACCCACACAAGTGAGGTACCATTTTTATCGGGAGACTTGGGGGAACGCTGGGTGGAAGGAAATTTGTGGCTCCACTCAGATTCCAGAACTTTCTGTCACCGAAATGTGAGGAAAATGTGTTTTTTTAACCAAATTTTGAGGTTTGCAAAGTATTCTGGGTAACAGAACCTGGTCAGAGCCCCACAAGTCACCCCATCTTGGATTCCCCTCGGTCTCTAGTTTTCAAAAATGCACAGGTTTGGTAGGTTTCCCTAGGTGCCGGCTGAGCTAGAGGCCAAAATCTACAGGTAGGCACTTTGCCAAAAACACCTCTGTTTTCTTTAAAAAAATGGGATATGTCCACGTTGTGTTTTGGGGCGTTTCTTGTCGCGGCCGCTAGGCCTACCCACACAAGTGAGGTATAATTTTTATTGGGAGACTTGGGGGAACGCTGGGTGGAAGGAAATTTGTGGCTCCTCTCAGATTCCAGAACTTTCTGTCACCGAAATGTGAGGAAAATGTGTTTTTTTAGCCAAATTTTGAGGTTTGCAAAGGATTCTGGGTAACAGAACCTGGTCAGAGCCCCACAAGTCACCCCATCTTGGATTACCCTAGGTCTCTAGTTTTAAAAAATGCACAGGTTTGGTAGATTTCCCTAGGTGTCGGCTGACCTAGAGGCCAAAATCTACAGGTAGGCACTTTGCAAAAAACACCTCTGTTTTCTTTCAAAAAATGTGATGTGTCCACGTTGTATTTTGGGGTGTTTTCTGTCGCGGCCGCTAGGCCTACCCACACAAGTGAGGTACCATTTTTATCGGGAGACTTGGGGGAACGCTGGGTGGAAGGAAATTTGTGGCTCCTCTCAGATTCCAGAACTTTCTGTCACCGAAATGTGAGGAAAATATGTTTTTTAGCCAAATTTTGAGGTTTGCAAAGGATTCTGCGTAACAGAACCTGGTCAGAGCCCCACAAGTCACCCCATCTTGGATTTCCCTAGGTCTCTAGTTTTCAAAAATGCACAGGTTTGGTAGGTTTCCCTAGGTGCCGGCTGAGCTAGAGGCCAAGATCTACATGTAGGCACTTTGCAAAAAACAGCTCTGTTTTCTGTAAAAAAATGTGATGTGTCCACGTTGTGCTTTGGGGCATATCCTGTCGCTGCCGCTAGGCCTACCCACACAAGTGAGGTACCATTTTTATCGGGAGACTTGGGGGAACGCTGGGTGGAAGGAAATTTGTGGCTCCTCTCAGATTCCAGAACTTTCTGTCACCGAAACGTGAGGAAAATGTGTTTTTTTAGCCAAATTTTGAGGTTTGCAAAGGATTCTGGGTAACAGAACCTAGTCAGAGCCCCACAAGTCACCCCATCTTGGATTCCCCTAGGTCTCTAGTTTTCAAAAATGCACAGGTTTGGTAGGTTTCCCTAGGTGCCGGCTGAGCTAGAGGCCAAAATCTACAGGTAGGCACTTTGCAAAAAACAGCTCTGTTTTCTGTCAAAAAATGTGATCTGTCCACGTTGTGTTTTGGGGCGTTTCCTGTCGCGGGCGCTAGGCCTACCCACACAAGTGAGGTATCATTTTTATCGGGAGACTTGGGGGAACGCTGGGTGGAAGGAAATTCTGGCTCCTCTCAGATTCCAGAACTTTCTGTCACCGAAATGTGAGGAAAATTTGTTTTTTTAGCCACATTTTGAGGTTTGCAAAGGATTCTGGGTAACAGAACCAGGACAGAGCCCCACAAGTCACCCCATCTTGGATTCCCCTAGGTCTCTAGTTTTCAAAAATGCACAGGTTTGGTAGGTTTCCCTAGGTGCCGGCTGAGCTAGAGGCCAAAATCTACAGGTAGGCACTTTGCAAAAAACACCTCTGGTTTCTTTCAAAAAATGGGATGTGTCCACGTTGTGTTTTGGGGTGTTCCCTGTCGCGGCCGCTAGGCCTACCCACACAAGTGAGGTATAATTTTTATCGGGAGACTTGGGGGAACGCTGGGTGGAAGGAAATTTGTGGCTCCTCTCAGATTCCAGAACTTTCAGTCACCGAAATGTGAGGAAAATGTGATTTTTTAGCCAAATTTTGAGGTTTGCAAAGGATTCTGGGTAACAGAACCTGGTCAGAGCCCCACAAGTCACCCCATCTTGGATTCCCCTAGGTCTCTAGTTTTCAAAAATGCACAGGTTTGGTAGGTTTCCCTAGGTGCCGGCTGAGCTAGAGGCCAAAATCTACAGGTAGGCACTTTGCAAAAAACACCTCTGTTTTCTTTCAAAAAATGGGATGTGTCCACGTTGTGTTTTGGGGTGCCTCCTGTCGCGGGCGCTAGGCCTACCCACACAAGTGAGGCATCATTTTTATCGGGAGACTTGGGGGAACGCTGGGTGGAAGGAAATTTGTGGCTCCTCTCAGATTCCAGAACTTTCTGTCACCGAAATGTGAGGAAAATATGTTTTTTAGCCAAATTTTGAGGTTTGCAAAGGATTCTGGGAAAAGGAACCTGGTCAGAGCCCCACAAGTCACCCCTTCTTGGATTCCCCTAGGTCTCTAGTTTTCAGAAATGCACAGGTTTGGTAGGTTTCCCCAGGTGCCGGATGAGCTAGAGGCCAAAATCTACAGATAGGTACTTTGCAAAAAACACCTCTGTTTTCTTTCAAAAAATGGGATGTGTCCACATTGTGTTTTGGGGCGTTCATTGTCGCGGCCGCTAGGCCTACCCACACAAGTGAGGTATCATTTTTATTGGGAGACTTGGGGGAACGCTGGGTGGAAGGAAATTTGTGGCTCCACTCAGATTCCAGAACTTTCTGTCACCGAAATGTGAGGAAAACGTTTTTTTTAGCCAAATTTTGAAGTTTGCAAAGGATTCTGGGTAACAGAACCTGGTCAGAGCCCCACAAGTCACCCCATCTTGGATTCCCCTCGTTCTCTAGTTTTCAAAAATGCACAGGTTTGGTAGGTGTCCCTAGGTGCCGGCTGAGCTAGAGGCCAAAATCTACAGGTAGGCACTTTGCAAAAAACACCTCTGTTTTCTTTCAAAAAATGGGATGTGTCCACGTTGTGTTTTGGGGCGTTCATTGTCGCGGCCGCTAGGCCTACCCACACAAGTGAGGTATCATTTTTATTGGGAGACTTGGGGGAACGCTGGGTGGAAGGAAATTTGTGGCCCCTCTCAGATTCCAGAACTTTCTGTCACTGAAATGTGAGGAAAATGTGTTTTTTTAGCCAAATTTTGAGGTTTGCAAAGGATTCTGGGTAACAGAACCTGGTCAGAGCTCCACAAGTCACCCCATCTTGGATTCCCCTAGGTCTCTAGTTTTCAAAAATGCACAGGTTTGGTAGGTTTCCCTAGGTGCCGGCTGAGCTAGAGGCCAAAATCTACAGGTAGGCACTTTGCAAAAAACACCTCTGTTTCCTTTCAAAAAATGGGATGTGTCCACGTTGTGTTTTGGGGTGTTTTCAGTCGCGGCCGCTAGGCCTACCCACACAAGTGAGGTATCATTTTTATCGGGAGACTTGGGGGAACGGTGGGTGGAAGGAAATTTGTGGCTCCTCTCAGATTCCAGAACTTTCTGTCACCGAAATGTGAGGAAAATTTGTTTTTTTAGCCACATTTTGAGGTTTGCAAAGGATTCTGGGTAACAGAACCTGGTCAGAGCACCACAAGTCATCCCTTCTTGGATTCCCCTAGGTCTCTAGTTTTCAGAAATGCACAGGTTTGGTAGGTTTCCCTAGGTGCCGGCTGAGCTAGAGGCCAAAATCTACAGGTAGGCACTTTGCAAAAAACACCTCTGTTTTCTTTCAAAAAATGGGATGTGTCCACGTTGTGTTTTCGGGTGCTTCCTGTCGCGGCCGCTAGGCCTACCCACACAAGTGAGGTATCATTTTTATTGGGAGACTTGGGGGAACGCTGGGTGGAAGGAAATTTGTGGCTCCTCTCAGATTCCAGAACTTTCTGTCACCGAAATGTGAGGAAAATGTGTATTTTTAGCCAAATTTTGAGGTTTGCAAAGGATTCTGGGTAACAGAACCTGGTCAGAGCCCCACAAGTCACCCCATCTTGGATTACCCTAGGTCTCTAGTTTTCAAAAATGCACAGGTTTGGTAGATTTCCCTAGGTGTCGGCCGACCTAGAGGCCAAAATCTACAGGTAGGCACTTTGCAAAAAACACCTCTGTTTTCTTTAAAAAAATTTGATGTGTCCACGTTGTATTTTGGGGCGTTTTCTGTCACGGCCGCTAGGCCTACCCACACAAGTGAGGTATCATTTTTATCGGGAGACTTGGGGGGAACGCTGGGTGGAAGGAAATTTGTGGCTCCTCTCAGATTCCAGAACTTTCTGTCACCGAAATGTGAGGAAAATGTGTTTTTTTAGCCAAATTTTGAGGTTTGCAAAGGATTCTGGGTAACAGAACCTGGTCAGAGCCCCACAAGTCACCCCATCTTGGATTTCCCTAGGTCTCTAGTTTTCAAAAATGCACATGTTTGGTAGGTTTCCCTAGGTGCCGGCTGAGCTAGAGGCCAAAATCTACAGGTAGGCACTTTGCCAAAAACACCTCTGTTTTCTGTCAAAAAATGTGATGTGTCCACGTTGTGCTTTGGGGCATTCCCTGTCGCAGGCGCTAGGCCTACCCACACAAGTGAGGTATCATTTTTATCGGGAGACTTGGGGGAACGCTGGGTGGAAGGAAATTTGTGGCTCCTCTCAGATTCCAGAACTTTATGTCACCGAAATGTGAGGAAAACGTTTTTTTAGCCAAATTTTGAAGTTTGCAAAGGATTCTGATTAACAGAACCTGGTCAGAGCCCCACAAGTCACCCCATCTTAGATTCCCCTAGGTCTCTAGTTTTAAAAAATGCACAGGTTTGGTAGGTTTCCCTGTGTGCCGGCTGAGCTAGAGGCCAAAATCTACAGGTAGGCACTTTGCCAAAAACACCTCTGTTTTCTTTAAAAAAATGGGATGTGTCCACGTTGTGTTTTGGGGCGTACCTTGTCGCGGCCGCTAGGCCTACCCACACAAGTGAGGTATCATTTTTATTGGGAGACTTGGGGGAACGCTGGGTGGAAGGAAATTTGTGGCTCCTCTCAGATTCCAGAGCTTTCTGTCACTGAAATGTGAGGAAAATGAGTTTTTTTAGCCAAATTTTGAGGTTTGCAAAGGATTCTGGGTAACAGAACCTGGTCAGAGCCCCACAAGTCACCCCTTCTTGGATTCCCCTAGGTCTCTAGTTTTCAGAAATGCACAGGTTTGGTAGGTTTCCCTAGGTGCCGGCTGAGCTAGAGGCCAAAATCTACAGATAGGCACTTTGCAAAAAACACCTCTGTTTTCTTTCAAAAAATGGGATGTGTCCACGTTGTGTTTTGGGGTGTTTCCTGTCGCGGCCGCTAGGCCTACCCACACAAGTGAGGTATAATTTTTATCGGGAGAATTGGGGGAACGCTGGGTGGAAGGAAATTTGTGGTTCCTCTCAGATTCCAGAACTTTCTGTCACCGAAATGTGAGGAAAATGTGTTTTTTTAGCCAAATTTTGAGGTTTGCAAAGGATTCTGGGTAACAGAACCTGGTCAGAGCCCCACAAGTCACCTCATCTTGGATTACCCTAGGTCTCTAGTTTTCAAAAATGCACAGGTTTGGTAGATTTCCCTAGGTGTCGGCTGACCTAGAGGCCAAAATCTACAGGTAGGCACTTTGCAAAAAACACCTCTGTTTTCCTTAAAAAAATGTGATGTGTCCACGTTGTATTTTGGGGCGTTTTCTGTCGCGGCCGCTAGGCCTACCCACACAAGTGAGGTACCATTTTTATCGGGAGACTTGGGGGAACGCTGGGTGTAAGGAAATTTGTGGCTCCTCTCAGATTCCAGAACTTTCTGTCACCGAAATGTGAGGAAAAT
The DNA here is from genome assembly GCF_031143425.1 of Pleurodeles waltl. Lineage (NCBI taxonomy): Eukaryota > Metazoa > Chordata > Amphibia > Caudata > Salamandridae > Pleurodeles > Pleurodeles waltl. The sequence continues at coordinate 189,172,471 of NC_090444.1, read as the reverse complement.
GTGTTTTTTTAACCAAATTTTGAGGTTTGCAAAGTATTCTGGGTAACAGAACCTGGTCAGAGCCCCACAAGTCGCCCCATCTTGGATTCCCCTAGGTCTCTAGTTTTCAAAAATGCACAGGTTTGGTAGGTTTCCCTAGGTGCCGGCTGAGCTAGAAGCCAAAATCTACAGGTAGGCACTTTGCAAAAAACAGCTCTGTTTTCTGTCAAAAAATGTGATGTGTCCACGTTGTGTTTTGGGGCGTTTCCTGTCGCGGGCGCTAGGCCTACCCACACAAGTGAGGTATCATTTTTATCGGGAGACTTGGGGGAACGCTGGGTGGAAGGAAATTCTGGCTCCTCTCAGATTCCAGAACTTTCTGTCACCGAAATGTGAGGAAAATGTGTTTTTTTAGCCACATTTTGAGTCTTGCAAAGGATTCTGGGTAACAGAACCTGGTCAGAGTCCCACAAGTCACCCCATCTTGGATTCCCCTAGGTCTCTAGTTTTCAAAAATGCACAGGTTTGGTAGGTTTCCCTAGGTGCCGGCTGAGCTAGAGGCCAAAATCTACAGGTAGGCACTTTGCAAAAAACACCTCTGTTTTCTTTCAAAAAATGGGATGTGTCCACGTTGTGTTTTGGGGTGTCTCCTGTCGCGGGGGCTAGGCCTACCCACACAAGTGAGGCATCATTTTTATCGGGAGACTTGGGGGAACGCTGGGTGGAAGGAAATTTGTGGCTCCTCTCAGATTCCAGAACTTTCTGTCACCGAAATGTGAGGAAAATATGTTTTTTAGACAAATTTTGAGGTTTGCAAAGGATTCTGGGAAAAGGAACCTGGTCAGAGCCCCACAAGTCACCCCTTCTTGGATTCCCCTAGGTCTCTAGTTTTCAGAAATGCACAGGTTTGGTAGGTTTCCCCAGGTGCCGGCTGAGCTAGAGGCCAAAATCTACAGATAAGTACTTTGCAAAAAACACCTCTGTTTTCTTTCAAAAAATGGGATGTGTCCACGTTGTGTTTTGGGGTGTCTCCTGTCGCGGCCGCTAGGCCTACCCACGCAAGTGAGGTATCATTTTTATCGGGAGACTTGGGGGAACGCTGGGTGGAAGGAAATTTGTGGCTCCTCTCAGATTCCAGAACTTTCTGTCACCGAAATGTGAGGAAAATGTGTTTTTTTTTAGCCAAATTTTGAGGTTTGCAAAGGATTCTGGGTAACAGAACCTGGTCAGAGCCCCACAAGTCACCCCATCTTGGATTACCCTAGGTATCTAGTTTTCAAAAATGCACAGGTTTGGTAGATTTCCCTAGGTGTCGGCTGACCTAGAGGCCATAATCTACTGGTAGGCACTTTGCAAAAAACACCTCTGTTTTCTTTCAAAAAATGGGATGTGTCCACGTTGTATTTTGGGGCGTGTTTTGTCGCGGCCGCTAGGCCTACCCACACAAGTGAGGTATCATTTTTATCGGGAAACTTGGGGGAACGCTGGGTGGAAGGAAATTTGTGGCTCCACTCAGATTCCAGAACTTTCTGTCACCGAAATGTGAGGAAAACGTTTTTTTTAGCCAAATTTTGAAGTTTGCAAAGGATTCTGGGTAACAGAACCTGGTCAGAGCCCCACAAGTCACCCCATCTTGGATTCCCCTCGGTCTCTAGTTTTCAAAAATGCACAGGTTTGGTAGGTTTCCCTAGGTGCCGGCTGAGCTAGAGGCCAAAATCTACAGGTAGGCACTTTGCAAAAAACACCTCTGTTTTCTTTAAAAAAATGGGATGTGTCCACGTTGTGTTTTGGGGCGTTCCTTGTCGCGGCCGCTAGGCCTACCCACACAAGTGAGGTATCATTTTTATTGGGAGACTTGGGGGAACGCTGGGTGGAAGGAAATTTGTGGCTCCTCTCAGATTCCAAAACTTTCTGTCACTGAAATGTGAGGAAAATGTGTTTTTTTAGCCAAATTTTGAGGTTTGCAAAGGATTCTGGGTAACAGAACCTGGTCAGAGCTCCACAAGTCACCCCATCTTGGATTCCCCTAGGTCTCTAGTTTTCAAAAATGCACAGGTTTGGTAGGTTTCCCTAGGTGCCGGCTGAGCTAGAGGCCAAAATCTACAGGTAGGCACTTTGCAAAAAACACCTCTGTTTTCTTTTAAAAAATGGGATGTGTCCACGTTGTGTTTTGGGGTGTTTTCTGTCGCGGCCGCTAGGCCTACCCACACAAGTGAGGTATCATTTTTATCGGGAGACTTGGGGGAACGCTGGGTGGAAGGAAATTCGTGGCTCCTCTCAGATTCCAGAACTTTCTGTCACCGAAATGTGAGGAAAATGTGTTTTTTTAGCCAAATTTTGAGGTTTGCAAAGGATTCTGGGTAACAGAACCTGGTCAGAGCCCCACAAGTCACCCCATCTTGGATTTCCCTAGGTCTCTAGTTTTCAAAAATGCACAGGTTTGGTAGGTTTCCCTAGGTGCCGGCTGAGCTAGAGGCCAAAATCTACAGGTAGGCACTTTGCCAAAAACACCTCTGTTTTCTGTCAAAAAATGGGATGTGTCCACATTGTGCTTTGGGGCATTTCCTGTCGCGGGCGCTAGGCCTACCCACACAAGTGAGGTATCATTTTTATCGGGAGACTTGGGGGAACGCTGGGTGGAAGGAAATTTGTGGCTCCTCTCAGATTCCAGAACTTTATGTCACCGAAATGTGAGGAAAATTTGTTTTTTTAGCCAAAATTTGAGGTTTGCAAAGGATTCTGGGTGACAGAACCTGGTCAGAGCCCCACAAGTCACCCCATCTTAGATTCCCCTAGGTCTCTAGTTTTAAAAAATGCACAGGTTTGGTAGGTTTCCCTAGGTGCCGGCTGAGCTAGAGGCCAAGATCTACAGGTAGGCACTTTGCAAAAAACAGCTCTGTTTTCTGTAAAAAAATGTGATGTGTCCACGTTGTGCTTTGGGGCATTTCCTGTCGCGGGCGCTAGGCCTACCCACACAAGTGAGGTATCATTTTTATCGGGAGACTTGGAGGAACGCTGGGTGGAAGGAAATTTGTGGCTCCTCTCAGATTTCAGAACTTTCTGTCACCGAAATGTGAGGAAAATGTGTTTTTTTAGCCAAATTTTGAGGTTTGCAAAGGATTCTGGGTAACAGAACCTGGTCAGAGCCCCACAAGTCACCCCATCTTGGATTCCCCTAGGTCTCTAGTTTTCAAAAATGCACAGGTTTGGTAGGTTTCCCTAGGTGCCGGCTGAGCTAGAGGCCAAAATCTACAGATAGGCACTTTGCAAAAAACAGCTGTTTTTTGTCAAACAATTTGATGTGTCCACGTTGTGTTTTGGGGCGTTTCCTGTCGCGGGAGCTAGGCCTACCCACACAAGTGAGGTATCATTTTTATTGGGAGACTTAGGGGAACGCTGGGTGGAAGGAAATTTGTGGCTCCTCTCAGATTCCAGAACTTTCTGTCACCGAAATGTGAGGAAAATATGTTTTTTAGCCAAATTTTGAGGTTTGCAAAGGATTCTGTGTAACAGAACCTGGTCAGAGCCCCACACGTCACCCCTTCTTGGATTCCCCTAGGTCTCTAGTTTTCAGAAATGCACAGGTTTGGTAGGTTTCCCTAGGTGCCGGCTGAGCTAGAGGCCAAAATCTACAGGTAGGCACTTTGCAAAAAACACCTCTGTTTTCTTTCAAAAAATGGGATGTGTCCACGTTGTGTTTTGGGGTGTTTCCTGTCGCGGCCGCTAGGCCTACCCACACAAGTGAGGTATCATTTTTATCGGGAGACTTGGGGGAACGCTGGGTGGAAGGAAATTTGTGGCTCCTCTCAGATTCCAGAACTTTCTGTCACCGAAATGTGAGGAAAATGTGTTTTTTTAGCCAAATTTTGAGGTTTGGAAAGGATTCTGGGTAACAGAACCTGGTCAGAGCCCCACAAGTCACCCCATCTTGGATTACCCTAGGTCTCTAGTTTTCAAAAATGCACAGGTTTGGTAGATTTCCCTAGGTGTCGGCTGACCTAGAGGCCATAATCTACAGGTAGGCACTTTGCAAAAAACACCTCTGTTTTCTTTCAAAAAATGGGATGTGTCCACGTTGTATTTTGGGGCGTGTTCTGTCGCGGCCGCTAGGCCTACCCACACAAGTGAGGTATCATTTTTATCGCGAAACTTGGGGGAACGCTGGGTGGAAGGAAATTTGTGGCTCCACTCAGATTCCAGAACTTTCTGTCACCGAAATGTGAGGAAAACGTTTTTTTTAGCCAAATTTTGAGGTTTGCAAAGGATTCTGGGTAACAGAACCTGGTCAGAGCCCCACAAGTCACCCCATCTTGGATTCCCCTAGGTCTCTAGTTTTCAAAAATGCACAGGTTTGGTAGGTTTCCCTAGGTTCCGGCTGAGCTAGAGGCCAAAAACTACAGGTAGGCACTTTGCAAAAAACACCTCTGTTTTCTTTCAAAAAATGGGATGTGTCCATGTTGTCTTTTGGGGTGTTACTTGTCGCGGCCGCTAGGCCTACCCACACAGATGAGGTATCATTTTTATCGGGAGACTTGGGGGAACGCTGGGTGGAAGGAAATTTGTGGCTCCTCTCAGATTCCAGAACTTTCTGTCACTGAAATGTGAGGAAAATGTGTTTTTTTTAGCCAAATTTTGAGGTTTGCAAAGGATTCTGGGTAACAGAACCTGGTCAGAGCCCCACAAGTCACCCCATCTTGGATTCCCCTAGGTCTCTAGTTTTCAAAAATGCACAGGTTTGGTAGGTTTCCCTAGGTGCCGGCTGAGCTAGAGGCCAAAATCTACAGATAGGCACTTTGCAAAAAACACCTCTGTTTTCTTTCCAAAAATGGGATGTGTCCACGTTGTGTTTTGGGGTGTTTCCTGTCGCGGCCGCTAGGCCTACCCACACAAGTGAGGTATCATTTGTATCGGGAGACTTGGGGGAACGCTGGGTGGAAGGAAATTTGTGGCTCCTCTCAGATTCCAGAACTTTCTGTCACCGAAATGTGAGGAAAATGTGTTTTTTTAGCCAAATTTTGAGGTTTGCAAAGGATTCTGGGTAACAGAACCTGGTCAGAGCCCCACAGGTCATCCCATCTTGGATTACCCTAGGTCTCTAGTTTTCAAAAATGCACAGGTTTGGTAGATTTCCCTAGGTGTCGGCTGACCTAGAGGCCATAATCTACAGGTAGGCACTTTGCAAAAAACACCTCTGTTTTCTTTCAAAAAATGTGATGTGTCCACGTTGTATTTTGGGGCGTGTTCTGTCGCGGCCGCTAGGCCTACCCACACAAGTGAGGTATCATTTTTATCGCGAAACTTGGGGGAACGCTGGGTGGAAGGAAATTTGTGGCTCCACTCAGATTCCAGAACTTTCTGTCACCGAAATGTGAGGAAAACTTTTTTTTAGCCAAATTTTGAGGTTTGCAAAGGATTCTGGGTAACAGAACCTGGTCAGAGCCCCACAAGTCACCCCATCTTGGATTCCCCTTGGTCTCTAGTTTTCAAAAATGCACAGGTTTGTTAGGTTTCCCTAGGTGCCGGCTGAGCTAGAGGCCAAAATCTACAGGTAGGCACTTTGCAAAAAACACCTCTGTTTTCTGTCAAAAAATGTGATGTGTCCACGTTGTGCTTTGGGGCATTCCCTGTCGCAGGCGCTAGGCCTACCCACACAAGTGAGGTATCATTTTTATCGGGAGACTTGGGGGAACGCTGGGTGGAAGGAAATTTGTGGCTCCTCTCAGATTCCAGAACTTTATGTCACCGAAATGTGAGGAAAATTTGTTTTTTTAGCCAAAATTTGTGTTTGCAAAGGATTCTGGGTGACAGAACCTGGTCAGAGCCCCACAAGTCACCCCATCTTAGATTCCCCTAGGTCTCTAGTTTTAAAAAATGCACAGGTTTGGTAGGTTTCCCTAGGTGCCGGCTGAGCTAGAGGCCAAGATCTACAGGTAGGCACTTTGCAAAAAACAGCTCTGTTTTCTGTAAAAATATGTGATGTGTCCACGTTGTGCTTTGGGGCATTTCCTGTCGCGGGCGCTAGGCCTACCCACACAAGTGAGGTATCATTTTTATCGGGAGACTTGGAGGAACGCTGGGTGGAAGGAAATTTGTGGCTCCTCTCAGATTTCAGAACTTTCTGTCACCGAAATGTGAGGAAAATGTGTTTTTTTAGCCAAATTTTGAGGTTTGCAAAGGATTCTGGGTAACAGAACCTGGTCAGAGCCCCACAAGTCACCCCATCTTGGATTCCCCTAGGTCTCTAGTTTTCAAAAATGCACAGGTTTGGTAGGTTTCCCTAGGTGCCGGCTGAGCTAGAGGCCAAAATCTACAGATAGGCACTTTGCAAAAAACAGCTGTTTTTTGTCAAAAAATGTGATGTGTCCACGTTGTGTTTTGGGGCGTTTCCTGTCGCGGGAGCTAGGCCTACCCACACAAGTGAGGTATCATTTTTATTGGGAGACTTAGGGGAACGCTGGGTGGAAGGAAATTTGTGGCTCCTCTCAGATTCCAGAACTTTCTGTCACCGAAATGTGAGGAAAATATGTTTTTTTAGCCAAATTTTGAGGTTTGCAAAGGATTCTGGGTAACAGAACCTGGTCAGAGCCCCACACGTCACCCCTTCTTGGATTCCCCTAGGTCTCTAGTTTTCAGAAATGCACAGGTTTGGTAGGTTTCCCTAGGTGCCGGCTGAGCTAGAGGCCAAAATCTACAGGTAGGCACTTTGCAAAAAACACCTCTGTTTTCTTTCAAAAAATGGGATGTGTCCACGTTGTGTTTTGGGGTGCTTCCTGTCGCGGCCGCTAGGCCTACCCACACAAGTGAGGTATCATTTTTATCGGGAGACTTGGGGGAACGCTGGGTGGAAGGAAATTTGTGGCTCCTCTCAGATTCCAGAACTTTCTGTCACCGAAATGTGAGGAAAATGTGTTTTTTTAGCCAAATTTTGAGGTTTGCAAAGGATTCTGGGTAACAGAACCTGGTCAGAGCCCCACAAGTCACCCCATCTTGGATTACCCTAGGTCTCTAGTTTTCAAAAATGCACAGGTTTGGTAGATTTCCCTAGGTGTCGGCTGACCTAGAGGCCATAATCTACAGGTAGGCACTTTGCAAAAAACACCTCTGTTTTCTTTCAAAAAATGGGATGTGTCCACGTTGTATTTTGGGGTGTGTTCTGTCGCGGCCGCTAGGCCTACCCACACAAGTGAGGTATCATTTTTATCGCGAAACTTGGGGGAACGCTGGGTGGAAGGAAATTTGTGGCTCCACTCAGATTCCAGAACTTTCTGTCACCGAAATGTGAGGAAAACGTTTTTTTTAGCCAAATTTTGAGGTTTGCAAAGGATTCTGGGTAACAGAACCTGGTCAGAGCCCCACAAGTCACCCCATCTTGGATTCCCCTAGGTCTCTAGTTTTCAAAAATGCACAGGTTTGGTAGGTTTCCCTAGGTTCCGGCTGAGCTAGAGGCCAAAAACTACAGGTAGGCACTTTGCAAAAAACACCTCTGTTTTCTTTCAAAAAATGGGATGTGTCCATTTTGTCTTTTGGGGTGTTACTTGTCGCGGCCGCTAGGCCTACCCACACAGATGAGGTATCATTTTTATCGGGAGACTTGGGGGAACGCTGGGTGGAAGGAAATTTGTGGCTCCTCTCAGATTCCAGAACTTTCTGTCACTGAAATGTGAGGAAAATGTGTTTTTTTTAGCCAAATTTTGAGGTTTGCAAAGGATTCTGGGTAACAGAACCTTGTCAGAGCCCCACAAGTCACCCCATCTTGGATTCCCCTAGGTCTCTAGTTTTCAAAAATGCACAGGTTTGGTAGGTTTCCCTAGGTGCCGGCTGAGCTAGAGGCCAAAATCTACAGGTAGGCACTTTGCAAAAAACACCTCTGTTTTCTTTCCAAAAATGGGATGTGTCCACGTTGTGTTTTGGGGTGTTTCCTGTCGCGGCCGCTAGGCCTACCCACACAAGTGAGGTATCATTTTTATCGGGAGACTTGGGGGAACGCTGGGTGGAAGGAAATTTGTGGCTCCACTCAGATTCCAGAACTTTCTGTCACCGAAATGTGAGGAAAACTTTTTTTTAGCCAAATTTTGAGGTTTGCAAAGGATTCTGGGTAACAGAACCTGGTCAGAGCCCCACAAGTCACCCCATCTTGGATTCCCCTTGGTCTCTAGTTTTCAAAAATGCACAGGTTTGTTAGGTTTCCCTAGGTGCCGGCTGAGCTAGAGGCCAAAATCTACAAGTAGGCACTTTGCAAAAAACACCTCTGTTTTCTTTCAAAAAATGGGATGTGTCCATGTTGTCTTTTGGGGTGTTACTTGTCACGGCCGCTAGGCCTACCCACACAGATGAGGTATCATTTTTATCGGGAGACTTGGGGAAACGCTGGGTGGAAGGAAATTTGTGGCTCCTCTCAGATTCCAGAACTTTCTGTCACTGAAATGTGAGGAAAATTTGATTTTTTTAGCCAAATTTTGAGGTTTGCAAAGGATTCTGGGTAACAGAACCTGGTCAGAGCCCCACAAGTCACCCCATCTTGGATTCCCCTAGGTCTCCAGTTTTCAAAAATGCACAGGTTTGGTAGGTTTCCCTAGGTGCCGGCTGAGCTAGAGGCCAAAATCTACAGGTAGGCACTTTGCAAAAAACACCTCTGTTTTCTTTCCAAAAATGGGATGTGTCCATGTTGTGTTTTGGGGTGTCTCCTGTCGTGGCCACTAGGCCTACCCACACAAGTGAGGCATCATTTTTATCGGGAGACTTGGGGGAATGCTGGGTGGAAGGAAATTTGTGGCTCCTCTCAGATTCCAGAACTTTCTGTCACCGAAATGTGAGGAAAATGTGTTTTTTTAGCCAAATTTTGAGGTTTGCAAAGGATTCTGGGTAACAGAACCTGGTCAGAGCCCCACAAGTCACCCCTTCTTGGATTCCCCTAGGTCTCTAGTTTTCAGAAATGCACAGGTTTGGTAGGTTTCCCTAGGTGCCGGCTGAGCTAGAGGCCAAAATCTACAGATAGGCACTTTGCAAAAAACACCTCTGTTTTCTTTCAAAAAATGGCATGTGTCCACGTTGTATTTTGGGGCGTGTTCTGTCGCGGCCGCTAGGCCTACCCACACAAGTGAGGTATCATTTTTATCTGGAAACTTGGGGGAACGCTGGGTGGAAGGAAATTTGTGGCTCCACTCAGATTCCAGAACTTTCTGTCACCGAAATGTGAGGAAAATGTGTTTTTTTAGCCACATTTTGAGGTTTGCAAAGGATTCTGGGTAACAGAACCTGGTCAGAGCCCCACAAGTCACCCCATCTTGGATTCCCCTCGGTCTCTAGTTTTAAAAAATGCACAGGTTTGGTAGGTTTCCCTAGGTGGCGGCTGAGCTAGAGGCCAAAATCTACAGGTAGGCACTTTGCAAAAAACACCTCTGTTTTCTTTCAAAAAATGGGATTTGTCCACGTTGTGTTTTGGGGCGTCCCTTGTCGCGGCCGCTAGGCCTACCCACACAAGTGAGGTATCATTTTTATTGGGAGACTTGGCGGAACGCTGGGTGGAAGGAAATTTGTGGCTCCTCTCAGATTCCAGAACTTTCTGTCACTGAAATGTGAGGAAAATGTGTTTTTTTAGCCAAATTTTGAGGTTTGCAAAGGATTCTGGGTAACAGAACCTGGTCAGAGTCCCACAAGTCAACCCATCTTGGATTCCCCTCGGTCTTTAGTTTTAAAAAATGCACAGGTTTGGTAGGTTTCCCTAGGTGCCGGCTGAGCTAGAGGCCAAAATCTACAGGTAGGCACTTTGCAAAAAACACCTCTGTTTTCTTTCAAAAAATGGGATGTGTCCACGTTGTGATTTGGGGTGTTTTTTGTCGCGGCCGCTAGGCCTACCCACACAAGTGAGGTATCATTTTTATCGGGAGACTTGGGGGAACGCTGGGTGGAAGGAAATTTGTGGCTCCTCTCAGATTCCAGAACATTCTGTCACCGAAATGTGAGGAAAATGTGTTTTTTTAGCCAAATTTTGAGGTTTGCAAAGGATTCTGGGTAACAGAACCTGGTCAGAGCCCCACAAGTCACCCCATCTTGGATTTCCCTAGGTCTCTAGTTTTCAAAAATGCACAGGTTTGGTAGGTTTCCCTAGGTGCCGGCTGAGCTAGAGGCCAAAATCTACAGGTAGGCACTTTGCCAAAAACACCTCTGTTTTCTGTCAAAAAATGTGATGTGTCCACGTTGTGCTTTGGGGCATTCCCTGTCGCAGGCGCTAGGCCTACCCACACAAGTGAGGTATCATTTTTATCGGGAGACTTGGGGGAACGCTGGGTGGAAGGAAATTTGTGGCTCCTCTCAGATTCCAGAACTTTATGTCACCGAAATGTGAGGAAAATTTGTTTTTTTAGCCAAAATTTGAGGTTTGCAAAGGATTCTGATTAACAGAACCTGGTCAGAGCCCCACAAGTCACCCCATCTTAGATTCCCCTAGGTCTCTAGTTTTAAAAAATGCACAGGTTTGGTAGGTTTCCCTAGGTACCGGCTGAGCTAGAGGCCAAGATCTACAGGTAGGCACTTTGCAAAAAACAGCTCTGTTTTCTGTAAAAAAATGTGATGTGTCCACGTTGTGCTTTGGGGCATTTCCTGTCGCGGGCGCTAGGCCTACCCACACAAGTGAGGTATCATTTTTATCGGGAGACTTGGGGGAACGCTGGGTGGAAGGAAATTTGTGGCTCCTCTCAGATTCCAGAACTTTATGTCACCGAAATGTGAGGAAAATTTGTTTTTTTAGCCAAAATTTGAGGTTTGCAAAGGATTCTGATTAACAGAACCTGGTCAGAGCCCCACAAGTCACCCCATCTTAGATTCCCCTAGGTCTCTAGTTTTAAAAAATGCACAGGTTTGGTAGGTTTCCCTAGGTGCCGGCTGAGCTAGAGGCCAAGATCTACAGGTAGGCACTTTGCAAAAAACAGCTCTGTTTTCTGTAAAAAAATGTGATGTGTCCACGTTGTGCTTTGGGGCATTTCCTGTCGCGGGCGCTAGGCCTACCCACACAAGTGAGGTATCATTTTTATCGGGAGACTTGGAGGAACGCTGGGTGGAAGGAAATTTGTGGCTCCTCTCAGATTCCAGAACTTTCTGTCACCGAAATGTGAGGAAAATGTGTTTTTTTAGCCAAATTTTGAGGTTTGCAAAGGATTCTGGGTAACAGAACCTGGTCAGAGCCCCACAAGTCACCCCATCTTGGATTACCCTAGGTCTCTAGTTTTCAAAAATGCACAGGTTTGGTAGGTTTCCCTAGGTGCCGGCTGAGCTAGAGGCCAAAATCTACAGATAGGTACTTTGCAAAAAACACCTCTGTTTTCTTTCAAAAAATGGGATGTGTCCACGTTGTGTTTTGGGGTGTATCCTGTCGCGGCCGCTAGGCCTACCCACGCAAGTGAGGTATCATTTTTATCGGGAGACTTGGGGGAACGCTGGGTGGAAGGAAATTTGTGGCTCCTCTCAGATTCCAGAACTTTCTGTCACCGAAATGTGAGGAAAATGTGTTTTTTTAGCCAAATTTTGAGGTTTGCAAAGGATTCTGGGTAACAGAACCTGGTCAGAGCCCCACAAGTCACCCCATCTTGGATTACCCTAGGTCTCTAGTTTTCAAAAATGCACAGGTTTGGTAGATTTCCCTAGGTGTCGGCTGACCTACAGGCCATAATCTACAGGTAGGCACTTTGCAAAAAACACCTCTGTTTTCTTTCAAAAAATGGGATGTGTCCACGTTGTATTTTGGGGCGTGTTTTGTCGCGGCCGCTAGGCCTACCCACACAAGTGAGGTATCATTTTTATCGGGAAACTTGGGGGAACGCTGGGTGGAAGGAAATTTGTGGCTCCACTCAGATTCCAGAACTTTCTGTCACCGAAATGTGAGGAAAACGTTTTTTTTAGCCAAATTTTGAAGTTTGCAAAGGATTCTGGGTAACAGAACCTGGTCAGAGCCCCACAAGTCACCCCATCTTGGATTCCCCTCGGTCTCTAGTTTTCAAAAATGCACAGGTTTCGTAGGTTTCCCTAGGTGCCGGCTGAGCTAGAGGCCAAAATCTACAGGTAGGCACTTTGCCAAAAACACCTCTGTTTTCTTTCAAAAAATGGGATGTGTCCACGTTGTGTTTTGGGGCGTTCCTTGTCGCGGCCGCTAGGCCTACCCACACAAGTGAGGTATCATTTTTATTGGGAGACTTGGGGGAACGCTGGGTGGAAGGAAATTTGTGGCTCCTCTCAGATTCCAGAACTTTCTGTCACTGAAATGTGAGGAAAATGTGGTTTTTTAGCCAAATTTTGAGGTTTGCAAAGGATTCTGGGTAACAGAACCTGGTCAGAGCCCCACAAGTCACCCCATCTTAGATTCCCCTAGGTCTCTAGTTTTAAAAAATGCACAGGTTTGGTAGGTTTCCCTAGGTGCCGGCTGAGCTAGAGGCCAAGATCTACAGGTAGGCACTTTGCAAAAAACAGCTCTGTTTTCTGTAAAAAAATGTGATGTGTCCACGTTGTGCTTTGGGGCATTTCCTGTCGCGGGCGCTAGGCCTACCCACACAAGTGAGGTATCATTTTTATCGGGAGACTTGGAGGAACGCTGGGTGGAAGGAAATTTGTGGCTCCTCTCAGATTTCAGAACTTTCTGTCACCGAAATGTGAGGAAAATGTGTTTTTTTAGCCAAATTTTGAGGTTTGCAAAGGATTCTGGGTAACAGAACCTGGTCAGAGCCCCACAAGTCACCCCATCTTGGATTCCCCTAGGTCTCTAGTTTTCAAAAATGCACAGGTTTGGTAGGTTTCCCTAGGTGCCGGCTGAGCTAGAGGCCAAAATCTACAGATAGGTACTTTGCAAAAAACACCTCTGTTTTCTTTCAAAAAATGGGATGTGTCCACGTTGTGTTTTGGGGTGTATCCTGTCGCGGCCGCTAGGCCTACCCACGCAAGTGAGGTATCATTTTTATCGGGAGACTTGGGGGAACGCTGGGTGGAAGGAAATTTGTGGCTCCTCTCAGATTCCAGAACTTTCTGTCACCGAAATGTGAGGAAAATGTGTTTTTTTAGCCAAATTTTGAGGTTTGCAAAGGATTCTGGGTAACAGAACCTGGTCAGAGCCCCACAAGTCACCCCATCTTGGATTACCCTAGGTCTCTAGTTTTCAAAAATGCACAGGTTTGGTAGATTTCCCTAGGTGTCGGCTGACCTACAGGCCATAATCTACAGGTAGGCACTTTGCAAAAAACACCTCTGTTTTCTTTCAAAAAATGGGATGTGTCCACGTTGTATTTTGGGGCGTGTTTTGTCGCGGCCGCTAGGCCTACCCACACAAGTGAGGTATCATTTTTATCGGGAAACTTGGGGGAACGCTGGGTGGAAGGAAATTTGTGGCTCCACTCAGATTCCAGAACTTTCTGTCACCGAAATGTGAGGAAAACGTTTTTTTTAGCCAAATTTTGAAGTTTGCAAAGGATTCTGGGTAACAGAACCTGGTCAGAGCCCCACAAGTCACCCCATCTTGGATTCCCCTCGGTCTCTAGTTTCAAAAATGCACAGGTTTCGTAGGTTTCCCTAGGTGCCGGCTGAGCTAGAGGCCAAAATCTACAGGTAGGCACTTTGCCAAAAACACCTCTGTTTTCTTTCAAAAAATGGGATGTGTCCACGTTGTGTTTTGGGGCGTTCCTTGTCGCGGCCGCTAGGCCTACCCACACAAGTGAGGTATCATTTTTATTGGGAGACTTGGGGGAACGCTGGGTGGAAGGAAATTTGTGGCTCCTCTCAGATTCCAGAACTTTCTGTCACTGAAATGTGAGGAAAATGTGGTTTTTTAGCCAAATTTTGAGGTTTGCAAAGGATTCTGGGTAACAGAACCTGGTCAGAGCCCCACAAGTCACCCCTTCTTGGATTCCCCTAGGTCTCTAGGTTTCAGAAATGCACAGGTTTGGTAGGTTTCCCTAGGTGCCGGCTGAGCTAGAGGCCAAAATCTACAGATAGGCACTTTGCAAAAAACACCTCTGTTTTCTTTCAAAAAATGGGATGTGTCCACGTTGTGTTTTGGGGTGTTTCCTGTCGCGGCCGCTAGGCCTACCCACACAAGTGAGGTATCATTTTTATCGGGAGAATTGGGGGAACGCTGGGTGGAAGGAAATTTGTGGTTCCTCTCAGATTCCAGAACTTTCTGTCACCGAAATGTGAGGAAAATGTGTTTTTTTAGCCAAATTTTGAGGTTTGCAAAGGATTCCGGGTAACAGAACCTGGTCAGAGCCCCACAAGTCACCTCATCTTGGATTACCCTAGGTCTCTAGTTTTCAAAAATGCACAGGTTTGGTAGATTTCCCTAGGTGTCGGCTGACCTAGAGGCCAAAATCTACAGGTAGGCACTTTGCAAAAAACACCTCTGTTTTCTTTAAAAAAATGTGATGTGTCCACGTTGTATTTTGGGGCGATTTCTGTCGCGGCCGCTAGGCCTACCCACACAAGTGAGGTACCATTTTTATCGGGAGACTTGGGGGAACGCTGGGTGTAAGGAAATTTGTGGCTCCTCTCAGATTCCAGAACTTTCTGTCACCGAAATGTGAGGAAAATGTGTTTTTTTTAACCAAATTTTGAGGTTTGCAAAGTATTCTGGGTAACAGAACCTGGTCAGAGCCCCACAAGTCACCCCATCTTGGATTCCCCTAGGTCTCTAGTTTTCAAAAATGCACAGGTTTGGTAGGTTTCCCTAGGTGCCGGCTGAGCTAGAAGCCAAAATCTACAGGTAGGCACTTTGCAAAAAACAGCTCTGTTTTCTGTCAAAAAATGTGATGTGTCCACGTTGTGTTTTGGGGCGTTTCCTGTCGCGGGCGCTAGGCCTACCCACACAAGTGAGGTATCATTTTTATCGGGAGACTTGGGGGGAACGCTGGGTGGAAGGAAATTCTGGCTCCTCTCAGATTCCAGAACTTTCTGTCACCGAAATGTGAGGAAAATGTGTTTTTTTAGCCACATTTTGAGGCTTGCAAAGGATTCTGGGTAACAGAACCTGGTCAGAGTCCCACAAGTCACCCCATCTTGGATTCCCCTAGGTCTCTAGTTTTCAAAAATGCACAGGTTTGGTAGGTTTACCTAGGTGCCGGCTGAGCTAGAGGCCAAAATCTACAGGTAGGCACTTTGCAAAAAACACCTCTGTTTTCTTTCAAAAAATGGGATGTGTCCACGTTGTGTTTTGGGGTGTCTCCTGTCGCGGGCGCTAGGCCTACCCACACAAGTGAGGCATCATTTTTATCGGGAGACTTGGGGGAACGCTGGGTGGAAGGAAATTTGTGGCTCCTCTCAGATTCCAGAACTTTCTGTCACCGAAATGTGAGGAAAATATGTTTTTTAGACAAATTTTGAGGTTTGCAAAGGATTCTGGGAAAAGGAACCTGGTCAGAGCCCCACAAGTCACCCCTTCTTGGATTCCCCTAGGTCTCTAGTTTTCAGAAATGCACAGGTTTGGTAGGTTTCCCAGGTGCCGGCTGAGCTAGAGGCCAAAATCTACAGATAGGTACTTTGCAAAAAACACCTCTGTTTTCTTTCAAAAAATGGGATGTGTCCACGTTGTGTTTTGGGGTGTCTCCTGTCGCGGCCGCTAGGCCTACCCACGCAAGTGAGGTATCATTTTTATCGGGAGACTTGGGGGAACGCTGGGTGGAAGGAAATTTGTGGCTCCGCTCAGATTCCAGAACTTTCTGTCACCGAAATGTGAGGAAAATGTGTTTTTTTAGCCAAATTTTGAGGTTTGCAAAGGATTCTGGGTAACAGAACCTGGTCAGAGCCCCACAAGTCACCCCATCTTGGATTACCCTAGGTCTCTAGTTTTCAAAAATGCACAGGTTTGGTAGATTTCCCTAGGTGTCGGCTGACCTAGAGGCCATAATCTACAGGTAGGCACTTTGCAAAAAACACCTCTGTTTTCTTTAAAAAAATGGGATGTGTCCACGTTGTATTTTGGGGCGTGTTTTGTCGCGGCCGCTAGGCCTACCCACACAAGTGAGGTATCATTTTTATCGGGAAACTTGGGGGAACGCTGGGTGGAAGGAAATTTGTGGCTCCACTCAGATTCCAGAACTTTCTGTCACCGAAATGTGTGAGGAAAACGTTTTTTTTAGCCAAATTTTGAAGTTTGCAAAGGATTCTGGGTAACAGAACCTGGTCAGAGCCCCACAAGTCACCCCATATTGGATTCCCCTCGGTCTCTAGTTTTCAAAAATGCACAGGTTTGGTAGGTTTCCCTAGGTGCCGGCTGAGCTAGAGGCCAAAATCTACAGGTAGGCACTTTGCCAAAAACACCTCTGTTTTCTTTCAAAAATGGATTGGTCCACGTTGTGTTTTGGGGCGTTCCTTGTCGCGGCCGCTAGGCCTACCCACACAAGTGGGTATCATTTTTATTGGGAGACTTGGGGAACGCTGGGTGGAAGGAAATTTGTGGCTCCTCTCAGATTCCAGAACTTTCTGTCACCGAAATGTGAGGAAAATGTGTTTTTTTTAGCCAAATTTTGAGGTTTGCAAAGGATTCCGGGTAACAGAACCTGGTCAGAGCCCCACAAGTCACCTCATCTTGGATTACCCTAGGTCTCTAGTTTTCAAAAATGCACAGGTTTGGTAGATTTCCCTAGGTGTCGGCTGACCTAGAGGCCAAAATCTACAGGTAGGCACTTTGCAAAAAACACCTCTGTTTTCTTTAAAAAAATGTGATGTGTCCACGTTGTATTTTGGGGCGATTTCTGTCGCGGCCGCTAGGCCTACCCACACAAGTGAGGTACCATTTTTATCGGGAGACTTGGGGGAACGCTGGGTGTAAGGAAATTTGTGGCTCCTCTCAGATTCCAGAACTTTCTGTCACCGAAATGTGAGGAAAATGTGTTTTTTTAACCAAATTTTGAGGTTTGCAAAGTATTCTGGGTAACAGAACCTGGTCAGAGCCCCACAAGTCACCCCATCTTGGATTCCCCTAGGTCTCTAGTTTTCAAAAATGCACAGGTTTGGTAGGTTTCCCTAGGTGCCGGCTGAGCTAGAAGCCAAAATCTACAGGTAGGCACTTTGCAAAAAACAGCTCTGTTTTCTGTCAAAAAATGTGATGTGTCCACGTTGTGTTTTGGGGCGTTTCCTGTCGCGGGCGCTAGGCCTACCCACACAAGTGAGGTATCATTTTTATCGGGAGACTTGGGGGAACGCTGGGTGGAAGGAAATTCTGGCTCCTCTCAGATTCCAGAACTTTCTGTCACCGAAATGTGAGGAAAATGTGTTTTTTTAGCCACATTTTGAGGCTTGCAAAGGATTCTGGGTAACAGAACCTGGTCAGAGTCCCACAAGTCACCCCATCTTGGATTCCCCTAGGTCTCTAGTTTTCAAAAATGCACAGGTTTGGTAGGTTTACCTAGGTGCCGGCTGAGCTAGAGGCCAAAATCTACAGGTAGGCACTTTGCAAAAAACACCTCTGTTTTCTTTCAAAAAATGGGATGTGTCCACGTTGTGTTTTGGGGTGTCTCCTGTCGCGGCCGCTAGGCCTACCCACGCAAGTGAGGTATCATTTTTATCGGGAGACTTGGGGGAACGCTGGGTGGAAGGAAATTTGTGGCTCCTCTCAGATTCCAGAACTTTCTGTCACCGAAATGTGAGGAAAATGTGTTTTTTTAGCCAAATTTTGAGGTTTGCAAAGGATTCTGGGTAACAGAACCTGGTCAGAGCCCCACAAGTCACCCCATCTTGGATTACCCTAGGTCTCTAGTTTTCAAAAATGCACAGGTTTGGTAGATTTCCCTAGGTGTCGGCTGACCTAGAGGCCATAATCTACAGGTAGGCACTTTGCAAAAACACCTCTGTTTTCTTTAAAAAAATGGGATGTGTCCACGTTGTACTTTGGGGCGTGTTTTGTCGCGGCCGCTAGGCCTACCCACACAAGTGAGGTATCATTTTTATCGGGAAACTTGGGGGAACGCTGGGTGGAAGGAAATTTGTGGCTCCACTCAGATTCCAGAACTTTCTGTCACCGAAATGTGAGGAAAACGTTTTTTTTAGCCAAATTTTGAAGTTTGCAAAGGATTCTGGGTAACAGAACCTGGTCAGAGCCCCACAAGTCACCCCATATTGGATTCCCCTCGGTCTCTAGTTTTCAAAAATGCACAGGTTTGGTAGGTTTCCCTAGGTGCCGGCTGAGCTAGAGGCCAAAATCTACAGGTAGGCACTTTGCAAAAAACACCTCTGTTTTCTTTAAAAAAATGGGATGTGTCCACGTTGTGTTTTGGGGCGTTCCTTGTCGCGGCCGGTAGGCCTACCCACACAAGTGAGGTATCATTTTTATTGGGAGACTTGGGGGAACGCTGGGTGGAAGGAAATTTGTGGCTCCTCTCAGATTCCAGAACTTTCTGTCACCGAAATGTGAGGAAAATGTGTTTTTTTAACCAAATTTTGAGGTTTGCAAAGGATTCTGGGTAACAGAACCTGGTCAGAGCCCCACAAGTCACCCCATCTTGGATTACCCTAGGTCTCTAGTTTTCAAAAATGCACAGGTTTGGTAGATTTCCCTAGGTGTCGGCTGACCTAGAGGCCATAATCTACAGGTAGGCACTTTGCAAAAAACACCTCTGTTTTCTTTCAAAAAATGGGATGTGTCCACGTTGTATTTTGGGGCGTGTTTTGTCGCGGCCGCTAGGCCTACCCACACAAGTGAGGTATCATTTTTATCGGGAAACTTGGGGGAACGCTGGGTGGAAGGAAATTTGTGGCTCCACTCAGATTCCAGAACTTTCTGTCACCGAAATGTGAGGAAAACGTTTTTTTTAGCCAAATTTTGAAGTTTGCAAAGGATTCTGGGTAACAGAACCTGGTCAGAGCCCCACAAGTCACCTCATCTTGGATTACCCTAGGTCTCTAGTTTTCAAAAATGCACAGGTTTGGTAGATTTCCCTAGGTGTCGGCTGACCTAGAGGCCAAAATCTACAGGTAGGCACTTTGCAAAAAACACCTCTGTTTTCTTTAAAAAAATGTGATGTGTCCACGTTGTATTTTGGGGCGTTTTCTGTCGCGGCCGCTAGGCCTACCCACACAAGTGAGGTATCATTTTTATCGGTAGAATTGGGGGAACGCTGGGTGGAAGGAAATTTGTGGTTCCTCTCAGATTCCAGAACTTTCTGTCACCGAAATGTGAGGAAAATGTGTTTTTTTAGCCAAATTTTGAGGTTTGCAAAGGATTCTGGGTAACAGAACCTGGTCAGAGCCCCACAAGTCACCTCATCTTGGATTCCCCTAGGTCTCTAGTTTTCAAAAATGCACAGGTTTGGTAGGTTTCCCTAGGTGCCGGCTGAGCTACAAGCCAAAATCTACAGGTAGGCACTTTGCAAAAAACACCTCTGTTTTCTTTAAAAAAATGTGATGTGTCCACGTTGTATTTTGGGGCGTTCTCTGTCGCGGCCGCTAGGCCTACCCACACAAGTGAGGTACCATTTTTATCGGGAGACTTGGGGAAACGCTGGGTGTAAGGAAATTTGTGGCTCCTCTCAGATTCCAGAACTTTCTGTCACCGAAATGTGAGGAAAATGTGTTTTTTTAACCAAATTTTGAGGTTTGCAAAGTATTCTGGGTAACAGAACCTGGTCAGAGCCCCACATATCGCCCCATCTTGGATTCCCCTAGGTCTCTAGTTTTCAAAAATGCACAGGTTTGGTAGGTTTCCCTAGGTGCCGGCTGAGCTAGAAGCCAAAATCTACAGGTAGGCACTTTGCAAAAAACAGCTCTGTTTTCTGTCAAAAAATGTGATGTGTCCACGTTGTGTTTTGGGGCGTTTCCTGTCGCGGGCGCTAGGCCTACCCACACAAGTGAGGTATCATTTTTATCGGGGTACTTGGGGGAACGCTGGGTGGAAGGAAATTCTGGCTCCTCTCAGATTCCAGAACTTTCTGTCACCGAAATGTGAGGAAAATGTGTTTTTTTAGCCACATTTTGAGGCTTGCAAAGGATTCTAGGTAACAGAACCTGGTCAGAGTCCCACAAGTCACCCCATCTTGGATTCCCCTAGGTCTCTAGTTTTCAAAAATGCACAGGTTTGGTAGGTTTCCCCAGGTGCCGGCTGAGCTAGAGGCCAAAATCTACAGATAGGTACTTTGCAAAAAACACCTCTGTTTTCTTTCAAAAAATGGGATGTGTCCACGTTGTGTTTTGGGGTGTCTCCTGTCGCGGCCGCTAGGCCTACCCACGCAAGTGAGGTATCATTTTTATCGGGAGACTTGGGGGAACGCTGGGTGGAAGGAAATTTGTGGCTCCTCTCAGATTCCAGAACTTTCTGTCACCGAAATGTGAGGAAAATGTGTTTTTTTTAGCCAAATTTTGAGGTTTGCAAAGGATTCTGGGTAACAGAACCTGGTCAGAGCCCCACAAGTCACCCCATCTTGGATTACCCTAGGTCTCTAGTTTTCAAAAATGCACAGGTTTGGTAGATTTCCCTAGGTGTCGGCTGACCTAGAGGCCATAATCTACAGGTAGGCACTTTGCAAAAAACACCTCTGTTTTCTTTCAAAAAATGGGATTTGTCCACGTTGTATTTTGGGGCGTGCTTTGTCGCGGCCGCTAGGCCTACCCACACAAGTGAGGTATCATTTTTATCGGGAAACTTGGGGGAACGCTGGGTGGAAGGAAATGTGTGGCTCCACTCAGATTCCAGAACTTTCTGTCACCGAAATGTGAGGAAAACGTTTTTTTTAGCCAAATTTTGAAGTTTGCAAAGGATTCTGGGTAACAGAACCTGGTCAGAGCCCCACAAGTCACCCCATCTTGGATTCCCCTCGGTCTCTAGTTTTCAAAAATGCACAGGTTTGGTAGGTTTCCCTAGGTGCCGGCTGAGCTAGAGGCCAAAATCTACAGGTAGGCACTTTGCAAAAAACACCTCTGTTTTCTTTAAAAAAATGGGATGTGTCCACGTTGTGTTTTGGGGCGTTCCTTGTCGCGGCCGCTAGGCCTACCCACACAAGTGAGGTATCATTTTTATTGGGAGACTTGGGGGAACGCTGGGTGGAAGGAAATTTGTGGCTCCTCTCAGATTCCAGAACTTTCTGTCACTGAAATGTGAGGAAAATGTGTTTTTTTAGCCAACTTTTGAGGTTTGCAAAGGATTCTGGGTAACAGAACCTGGTCAGAGCTCCACAAGTCACCCCATCTTGGATTCCCCTAGGTCTCTAGTTTTCAAAAATGCACAGGTTTGGTAGGTTTCCCTAGGTGCCGGCTGAGCTAGAGGCCAAAATCTACAGGTAGGCACTTTGCAAAAAACACCTCTGTTTTCTTTCAAAAAATGGGATGTGTCCACGTTGTGTTTTGGGGTGTTTTCTGTCGCGGCCGCTAGGCCTACCCACACAAGTGAGGTATCATTTTTATAGGGAGACTTGGGGGAACGCTGGGTGGAAGGAAATTCGTGGCTCCTCTCAGATTCCAGAACTTTCTGTCACCGAAATGTGAGGAAAATGTGTTTTTTTTAGCCAAATTTTGAGGTTTGCAAAGGATTCTGCGTAACAGAACCTGGTCAGAGCCCCACAAGTCACCCCATCTTGGATTTCCCTAGGTCTCTAGTTTTCAAAAATGCACAGGTTTGGTAGGTTTCCCTAGGTGCCGGCTGAGCTAGAGGCCAAAATCTACAGGTAGGCACTTTGCCAAAAACACCTCTGTTTTCTGTCAAAAAATGGGATGTGTCCACATTGGGCTTTGGGGCATTTCCTGTCGCGGGCGCTAGGCCTACCCACACAAGTGAGGTATCATTTTTATCGGGAGACTTGGGGGAACGCTGGGTGGAAGGAAATTTGTGGCTCCTCTCAGATTCCAGAACTTTATGTCACCGAAATGTGAGGAAAATTTGTTTTTTTAGCCAAAATTTGAGGTTTGCAAAGGATTCTGGGTAACAGAACCTGGTCAGAGCCCCACAAGTCACCCCATCTTAGATTCCCCTAGGTCTCTAGTTTTAAAAAATGCACAGGTTTGGTAGGTTTCCCTAGGTGCCGGCTGAGCTAGAGGCCAAGATCTACAGGTAGGCACTTTGCAAAAAACAGCTCTGTTTTCTGTAAAAAAATGTGATGTGTCCACGTTGTGCTTTGGGGCATTTCCTGTCGCGGGCGCTAGGCCTACCCACACAAGTGAGGTATCATTTTTATCGGGAGACTTGGAGGAACGCTGGGTGGAAGGAAATTTGTGGCTCCTCTCAGATTTCAGAACTTTCTGTCACCGAAATGTGAGGAAAATGTGTTTTTTTAGCCAAATTTTGAGGTTTGCAAAGGATTCTGGGTAACAGAACCTGGTCAGAGCCCCACAAGTCACCCCATCTTGGATTCCCCTAGGTCTCTAGTTTTAAAAAATGCACAGGTTTGGTAGGTTTCCCTAGGTGCCGGCTGAGCTAGAGGCCAAAATCTACAGATAGGCACTTTGCAAAAAACAGCTGTTTTCTGTCAAAAAATGTGATGTGTCCACGTTGTGTTTTGGGGCGTTTCCTGTCGCGGGAGCTAGGCCTACCCACACAAGTGAGGTATCATTTTTATTGGGAGACTTAGGGGAACGCTGGGTGGAAGGAAATTTGTGGCTCCTCTCAGATTCCAGAACTTTCTGTCACCGAAATGTGAGGAAAATATGTTTTTTAGACAAATTTTGAGGTTTGCAAAGGATTCTGGGTAACAGAACCTGGTCAGAGCCCCACACGTCACCCCATCTTGGATTCCCCTAGGTCTCTAGTTTTCAGAAATGCACAGGTTTTGGTAGGTTTCCCTAGGTGTCGGCTGACCTAGAGGCCATAATCTACAGGTAGGCACTTTGCAAAAAACACCTCTGTTTTCTTTCAAAAAAATGGGATGTGTCCACGTTGTATTTTGGGGCGTGCTCTATCGCGGCCGCTAGGCCTACCCACACAAGTGAGGTATCATTTTTATCGCGAAACTTGGGGGAAACGCTGGGTGGAAGGAAATTTGTGGCTCCTCTCAGATTCCAGAACTTTCTGTCACTGAAATGTGAGGAAAATGTGTGTTTTTTAGCCAAATTTTGAGGTTTGCAAAGGATTCTGGGTAACAGAACCTGGTCAGAGCCCCACAAGTCACCCATCTTGGATTCCCCTAGGTCTCTAGTTTTCAAAAATGCACAGGTTTGGTAGGTTTCCCTAGGTGCCGGCTGAGCTAGAGGCCAAAATCTACAGGTAGGCACTTTGCAAAAAACACCTCTGTTTTCTTTCCAAAATGGGATGTGTCCACGTTGTGTTTTGGGGTGTTTCTTGTCGCGGCCGCTAGGCCTACCCACAACAAGTGAGGTATCATTTTTATCGCGAAACTTGGGGGAACGCTGGGTGGAAGGAAATTTGTGGCTCACTCAGATTCCAGAACTTTCTGTCACCGAAATGTGAGGAAAACTTTTTTTAGCCAAATTTTGAGGTTTGCAAAGGATTCTGGGGTAACAGAACCTGGTCAGAGCCCCACAAGTCACCCCATCTTGGATTCCCCTTGGTCTCTAGTTTTCAAAAATGCACAGGTTTGTTAGTTTCCCTAGGTGCCGGCTGAGCTAGAGGCCAAAATCTACAGGTAGGCACTTTGCAAAAAACACCTCTGTTTTCTTTCAAAAAAATGGGATGTGTCCATGTTGTCTTTTGGGGTGCTACTTGTCGCGGCCGATAGGCCTACCCACACAGATGAGGTATCATTTTTATCGGGAGACTTGGGGAAACGCTGGGTGGAAGGAAATTTGTGGCTCCTCTCAGATTCCAGAACTTTCTGTCACTGAAATGTGAGGAAAATTTGTTTTTTTAGCCAAATTTTGAGGGTTTGCAAAGGATTCTGGGTAACAGAACCTGGTCAGAGCCCCACAAGTCACCCCATCTTGGATTCCCCTAGGTCTCTAGTTTCAAAAATGCACAGGTTTGGTAGGTTTCCCTAGGTTCTGGCTGAGCTAGAGGCAAAATCTACAGGTAGGCACTTTGCAAAAAACACCTCTGTTTTCTTTCCAAAAATGGGATGTGTCCACGTTGTGTTTTGGGGTGTCTCCTGTCGCGGCCACTAGGCCTACCCACACAAGTGAGGCATCATTTTTATCGGGAGACTTGGGGGAATGCTGGGTGGAAGGAAATTTGTGGCTCCTCTCAGATTCCAAAACTTTCTGTCACCGAAATGTGAGGAAAATGTGTTTTTTTTAGCCAAATTTTGAGGTTTGCAAAGGATTCTGGGTAACAGAACCTGGTCAGAGCCCCACAA
The DNA here is from genome assembly GCF_031143425.1 of Pleurodeles waltl. Classification (NCBI taxonomy): domain Eukaryota; kingdom Metazoa; phylum Chordata; class Amphibia; order Caudata; family Salamandridae; genus Pleurodeles; species Pleurodeles waltl. The sequence goes on along the minus strand of NC_090444.1, from coordinate 189,148,295 downwards.
GTCACCCCATCTTGGATTACCCTAGGTCTCTAGTTTTCAAAAATGCACAGGTTTGGTAGATTTCCCTAGGTGTCGGCTGACCTAGAGGCCATAATCTACAGGTAGGCACTTTGCAAAAAACACCTCTGTTTTCTTTCAAAAAATGTGATGTGTCCACGTTGTATTTTGGGGCGTGTTCTGTCGCGGCCGCTAGGCCTACCCACACAAGTGAGGTATCATTTTTATCGCGAAACTTGGGGGAACGCTGGGTGGAAGGAAATTTGTGGCTCCACTCAGATTCCAGAACTTTCTGTCACCGAAATGTGAGGAAAACTTTTTTTTAGCCAAATTTTGAGGTTTGCAAAGGATTCTGGGTAACAGAACCTGGTCAGAGCCCCACAAGTCACCCCATCTTGGATTCCCCTTGGTCTCTAGTTTTCAAAAATGCACAGGTTTGTTAGGTTTCCCTAGGTGCCGGCTGAGCTAGAGGCCAAAATCTACAGGTAGGCACTTTGCCAAAAACACCTCTGTTTTCTGTCAAAAAATGTGATGTGTCCACGTTGTGCTTTGGGGCATTCCCTGTCGCAGGCGCTAGGCCTACCCACACAAGTGAGGTATCATTTTTATCGGGAGACTTGGGGGAACGCTGGGTGGAAGGAAATTTGTGGCTCCTCTCAGATTCCAGAACTTTATGTCACCGAAATGTGAGGAAAATTTGTTTTTTTAGCCAAAATTTGTGTTTGCAAAGGATTCTGGGTGACAGAACCTGGTCAGAGCCCCACAAGTCACCCCATCTTAGATTCCCCTAGGTCTCTAGTTTTAAAAAATGCACAGGTTTGGTAGGTTTCCCTAGGTGCCGGCTGAGCTAGAGGCCAAGATCTACAGGTAGGCACTTTGCAAAAAACAGCTCTGTTTTCTGTAAAAAAATGTGATGTGTCCACGTTGTGCTTTGGGGCATTTCCTGTCGCGGGCGCTAGGCCTACCCACACAAGTGAGGTATCATTTTTATCGGGAGACTTGGAGGAACGCTGGGTGGAAGGAAATTTGTGGCTCCTCTCAGATTTCAGAACTTTCTGTCACCGAAATGTGAGGAAAATGTGTTTTTTTAGCCAAATTTTGAGGTTTGCAAAGGATTCTGGGTAACAGAACCTGGTCAGAGCCCCACAAGTCACCCCATCTTGGATTCCCCTAGGTCTCTAGTTTTAAAAAATGCACAGGTTTGGTAGGTTTCCCTAGGTGCCGGCTGAGCTAGAGGCCAAAATCTACAGATAGGCACTTTGCAAAAAACAGCTGTTTTTTGTCAAAAAATGTGATGTGTCCACGTTGTGTTTTGGGGCGTTTCCTGTCGCGGGAGCTTGGCCTACCCACACAAGTGAGGTATCATTTTTATTGGGAGACTTAGGGGAACGCTGGGTGGAAGGAAATTTGTGGCTCCTCTCAGATTCCAGAACTTTCTGTCACCGAAATGTGAGGAAAATATGTTTTTTAGCCAAATTTTGAGGTTTGCAAAGGATTCTGGGAAACAGAACCTGGTCAGAGCCCCACACTTCACCCCTTCTTGGATTCCCCTAGGTCTCTAGTTTTCAGAAATGCACAGGTTTGGTAGGTTTCCTTAGGTGCCGGCTGAGCTAGAGGCCAAAATCTACAGGTAGGCACTTTGCAAAAAACACCTCTGTTTTCTTTCAAAAGATGGGATGTGTCCACGTTGTGTTTTGGGGTGCTTCCTGTCGCGGCCGCTAGGCCTACCCACACAAGTGAGGTATCATTTTTATCGGGAGACTTGGGGGAACGCTGGGTGGAAGGAAATTTGTGGCTCCTCTCAGATTCCAGAACTTTCTGTCACCGAAATGTGAGGAAAATGTGTTTTTTTAGCCAAATTTTGAGGTTTGCAAAGGATTCTGGGTAACAGAACCTGGTCAGAGCCCCACAAGTCACCCCATCTTGGATTACCCTAGGTCTCTAGTTTTCAAAAATGCACAGGTTTGGTAGATTTCCCTAGGTGTCGGCTGACCTAGAGGCCATAATCTACAGGTAGGCACTTTGCAAAAAACACCTCTGTTTTCTTTCAAAAAATGGGATGTGTCCACGTTGTATTTTGGGGTGTGTTCTGTCGCGGCCGCTAGGCCTACCCACACAAGTGAGGTATCATTTTTATCGCGAAACTTGGGGGAACGCTGGGTGGAAGGAAATTTGTGGCTCCACTCAGATTCCAGAACTTTCTGTCACCGAAATGTGAGGAAAACGTTTTTTTTAGCCAAATTTTGAGGTTTGCAAAGGATTCTGGGTAACAGAACCTGGTCAGAGCCCCACAAGTCACCCCATCTTGGATTCCCCTAGGTCTCTAGTTTTCAAAAATGCACAGGTTTGGTAGGTTTCCCTAGGTTCCGGCTGAGCTAGAGGCCAAAAACTACAGGTAGGCACTTTGCAAAAAACACCTCTGTTTTCTTTCAAAAAATGGGATGTGTCCATTTTGTCTTTTGGGGTGTTACTTGTCGCGGCCGCTAGGCCTACCCACACAGATGAGGTATCATTTTTATCGGGAGACTTGGGGGAACGCTGGGTGGAAGGAAATTTGTGGCTCCTCTCAGATTTCAGAACTTTCTGTCACTGAAATGTGAGAAAAATGTGTTTTTTTTAGCCAAATTTTGAGGTTTGCAAAGGATTCTGGGTAACAGAACCTTGTCAGAGCCCCACAAGTCACCCCATCTTGGATTCCCCTAGGTCTCTAGTTTTCAAAAATGCACAGGTTTGGTAGGTTTCCCTAGGTGCCGGCTGAGCTAGAGGCCAAAATCTACAGGTAGGCACTTTGCAAAAAACACCTCTGTTTTCTTTCCAAAAATGGGATGTGTCCACGTTGTGTTTTGGGGTGTTTCCTGTCGCGGCCGCTAGGCCTACCCACACAAGTGAGGTATCATTTTTATCGGAAGACTTGGGGGAACGCTGGGTGGAAGGAAATTTGTGGCTCCTCTCAGATTCCAGAACTTTCTGTCACCGAAATGTGAGGAAAATGTGTTTTTTTAGCCAAATTTTGAGGTTTGCAAAGGATTCTGGGTAACAGAACCTGGTCAGAGCCCCACAAGTCACCCCATCTTGGATTACCCTAGGTCTCTAGTTTTCAAAAATGCACAGGTTTGGTAGATTTCCCTAGGTGTCGGCTGACCTAGAAGCCATAATCTACAGGTAGGCACTTTGCAAAAAACACCTCTGTTTTCTTTCAAAAAATGGGATGTGTCCACGTTGTATTTTGGGGCGTGTTCTGTCGCGGCCGCTAGGCCTACCCACACAAGTGAGGTATCATTTTTATCGCGAAACTTCGGGGAACGCTGGGTGGAAGGAAATTTGTGGCTCCACTCAGATTCCAGAACTTTCTGTCACCGAAATGTGAGGAAAACTTTTTTTTAGCCAAATTTTGAGGTTTGCAAAGGATTCTGGGTAACAGAACCTGGTCAGAGCCCCACAAGTCACCCCATCTTGGATTCCCCTTGGTCTCTAGTTTTCAAAAATGCACAGGTTTGTTAGGTTTCCCTAGGTGCCGGCTGAGCTAGAGGCCAAAATCTACAGGTAGGCACTTTGCAAAAAACACCTCTGTTTTCTTTCAAAAAATGGGATGTGTCCATGTTGTCTTTTGGGGTGTTACTTGTCGCGGCCGCTAGGCCTACCCACACAGATGAGGTATCATTTTTATCGGGAGACTTGGGGAAACGCTGGGTGGAAGGAAATTTGTGGCTCCTCTCAGATTCCAGAACTTTCTGTCACTGAAATGTGAGGAAAATTTGTTTTTTTTAGCCAAATTTTGAGGTTTGCAAAGGATTCTGGGTAACAGAACCTGGTCAGAGCCCCACAAGTCACCCCATCTTGGATTCCCCTAGGTCTCCAGTTTTCAAAAATGCACAGGTTTGGTAGGTTTCCCTAGGTGCCGGCTGAGCTAGAGGCCAAAATCTACAGGTAGGCACTTTGCAAAAAACACCTCTGTTTTCTTTCCAAAAATGGGATGTGTCCACGTTGTGTTTTGGGGTGTCTCCTGTCGCGGCCACTAGGCCTACCCACACAAGTGAGGCATCATTTTTATCGGGAGACTTGGGGGAATGCTGGGTGGAAGGAAATTTGTGGCTCCTCTCAGATTCCAGAACTTTCTGTCACCGAAATGTGAGGAAAATGTGTTTTTTTAGCCAAATTTTGAGGTTTGCAAAGGATTCTGGGTAACAGAACCTGGTCAGAGCCCCACAAGTCACCCCTTCTTGGATTCCCCTAGGTCTCTAGTTTTCAGAAATGCACAGGTTTGGTAGGTTTCCCTAGGTGCCGGCTGAGCTAGAGGCCAAAATCTACAGATAGGCACTTTGCAAAAAACACCTCTGTTTTCTTTCAAAAAATGGCATGTGTCCACGTTGTATTTTGGGGCGTGTTCTGTCGCGGCCGCTAGGCCTACCCACACAAGTGAGGTATCATTTTTATCGGGAAACTTGGGGGAACGCTGGGTGGAAGGAAATTTGTGGCTCCACTCAGATTCCAGAACTTTCTGTCACCGAAATGTGAGGAAAATGTGTTTTTTTAGCCACATTTTGAGGTTTGCAAAGGATTCTGGGTAACAGAACCTGGTCAGAGCCCCACAAGTCACCCCATCTTGGATTCCCCTCGGTCTCTAGTTTTAAAAAATGCACAGGTTTGGTAGGTTTCCCTAGGTGGCGGCTGAGCTAGAGGCCAAAATCTACAGGTAGGCACTTTGCAAAAAACACCTCTGTTTTCTTTCAAAAAATGGGATTTGTCCACGTTGTGTTTTGGGGCGTCCCTTCTCGCGGCCGCTAGGCCTACCCACACAAGTGAGGTATCATTTTTATTGGGAGACTTGGCGGAACGCTGGGTGGAAGGAAATTTGTGGCTCCTCTCAGATTCCAGAACTTTCTGTCACTGAAATGTGAGGAAAATGTGTTTTTTTAGCCAAATTTTGAGGTTTGCAAAGGATTCTGGGTAACAGAACCTGGTCAGAGTCCCACAAGTCAACCCATCTTGGATTCCCCTCGGTCTTTAGTTTTAAAAAATGCACAGGTTTGGTAGGTTTCCCTAGGTGCCGGCTGAGCTAGAGGCCAAAATCTACAGGTAGGCACTTTGCAAAAAACTTCTCTGTTTTCTTTCAAAAAATGGGATGTGTCCACGTTGTGATTTGGGGTGTTTTTTGTCGCGGCCGCTAGGCCTACCCACACAAGTGAGGTATCATTTTTATCGGGAGACTTGGGGGAACGCTGGGTGGAAGGAAATTTGTGGCTCCTCTCAGATTCCAGAACATTCTGTCACCGAAATGTGAGGAAAATGTGTTTTTTTAGCCAAATTTTGAGGTTTGCAAAGGATTCTGGGTAACAGAACCTGGTCAGAGCCCCACAAGTCACCCCATCTTGGATTTCCCTAGGTCTCTAGTTTTCAAAAATGCACAGGTTTGGTAGGTTTCCCTAGGTGCCGGCTGAGCTAGAGGCCAAAATCTACAGGTAGGCACTTTGCCAAAAACACCTCTGTTTTCTGTCAAAAAATGTGATGTGTCCACGTTGTGCTTTGGGGCATTCCCTGTCGCAGGCGCTAGGCCTACCCACACAAGTGAGGTATCATTTTTATCGGGAGACTTGGGGGAACGCTGGGTGGAAGGAAATTTGTGGCTCCTCTCAGATTCCAGAACTTTATGTCACCGAAATGTGAGGAAAATTTGTTTTTTTAGCCAAAATTTGAGGTTTGCAAAGGATTCTGATTAACAGAACCTGGTCAGAGCCCCACAAGTCACCCCATCTTAGATTCCCCTAGGTCTCTAGTTTTAAAAAATGCACAGGTTTGGTAGGTTTCCCTAGGTGCCGGCTGAGCTAGAGGCCAAGATCTACAGGTAGGCACTTTGCAAAAAACAGCTCTGTTTTCTGTAAAAAAATGTGATGTGTCCACGTTGTGCTTTGGGGCATTTCCTGTCGCGGGCGCTAGGCCTACCCACACAAGTGAGGTATCATTTTTATCGGGAGACTTGGGGGAACGCTGGGTGGAAGGAAATTTGTGGCTCCTCTCAGATTCCAGAACTTTATGTCACCGAAATGTGAGGAAAATTTGTTTTTTTAGCCAAAATTTGAGGTTTGCAAAGGATTCTGATTAACAGAACCTGGTCAGAGCCCCACAAGTCACCCCATCTTAGATTCCCCTAGGACTCTAGTTTTAAAAAATGCACAGGTTTGGTAGGTTTCCCTAGGTGCCGGCTGAGCTAGAGGCCAAGATCTACAGGTAGGCACTTTGCAAAAAACAGCTCTGTTTTCTGTAAAAAAATGTGATGTGTCCACGTTGTGCTTTGGGGCATTTCCTGTCGCGGGCGCTAGGCCTACCCACACAAGTGAGGTATCATTTTTATCGGGAGACTTGGAGGAACGCTGGGTGGAAGGAAATTTGTGGCTCCTCTCAGATTTCAGAACTTTCTGTCACCGAAATGTGAGGAAAATGTGTTTTTTTAGCCAAATTTTGAGGTTTGCAAAGGATTCTGGGTAACAGAACCTGGTCAGAGCCCCACAAGTCACCCCATCTTGGATTCCCCTAGGTCTCTAGTTTTCAAAAATGCACAGGTTTGGTAGGTTTCCCTAGGTGCCGGCTGAGCTAGAGGCCAAAATCTACAGATAGGTACTTTGCAAAAAACACCTCTGTTTTCTTTCAAAAAATGGGATGTGTCCACGTTGTGTTTTGGGGTGTATCCTGTCGCGGCCGCTAGGCCTACCCACGCAAGTGAGGTATCATTTTTATCGGGAGACTTGGGGGAACGCTGGGTGGAAGGAAATTTGTGGCTCCTCTCAGATTCCAGAACTTTCTGTCACCGAAATGTGAGGAAAATGTGTTTTTTTAGCCAAATTTTGAGGTTTGCAAAGGATTCTGGGTAACAGAACCTGGTCAGAGCCCCACAAGTCACCCCATCTTGGATTACCCTAGGTCTCTAGTTTTAAAAAATGCACAGGTTTGGTAGGTTTCCCTAGGTGCCGGCTGAGCTAGAGGCCAAAATCTACAGGTAGGCACTTTGCCAAAAACACCTCTGTTTCCTTTCAAAAAATGGGATGTGTCCACGTTGTGTTTTGGGGCGTTCCTTGTCGCGGCCGCTAGGCCTACCCACACAAGTGAGGTATCATTTTTATTGGGAGACTTGGGGGAACGCTGGGTGGAAGGAAATTTGTGGCTCCTCTCAGATTCCAGAACTTTCTGTCACTGAAATGTGAGGAAAATGTGGTTTTTTAGCCAAATTTTGAGGTTTGCAAAGGATTCTGGGTAACAGAACCTGGTCAGAGCCCCACAAGTCACCCCTTCTTGGATTCCCCTAGGTCTCTAGTTTTCAGAAATGCACAGGTTTGGTAGGTTTCCCTAGGTGCCGGCTGAGCTAGAGGCCAAAATCTACAGATAGGCACTTTGCAAAAAACACCTCTGTTTTCTTTCAAAAAATGGGATGTGTCCACGTTGTGTTTTGGGGTGTTTTCTGTCGCGGCCGCTAGGCCTACCCACACAAGTGAGGTATCATTTTTATCGGGAGAATTGGGGGAACGCTGGGTGGAAGGAAATTTGTGGTTCCTCTCAGATTCCAGAACTTTCTGTCACCGAAATGTGAGGAAAATGTGTTTTTTTAGCCAAATTTTGAGGTTTGCAAAGGATTCCGGGTAACAGAACCTGGTCAGAGCCCCACAAGTCACCTCATCTTGGATTACCCTAGGTCTCTAGTTTTCAAAAATGCACAGGTTTGGTAGATTTCCCTAGGTGTCGGCTGACCTAGAGGCCAAAATCTACAGGTAGGCACTTTGCAAAAAACACCTCTGTTTTCTTTAAAAAAATGTGATGTGTCCACGTTGTATTTTGGGGCGATTTCTGTCGCGGCCGCTAGGCCTACCCACACAAGTGAGGTACCATTTTTATCGGGAGACTTGGGGGAACGCTCGGTGTAAGGAAATTTGTGGCTCCTCTCAGATTCCAGAACTTTCTGTCACCGAAATGTGAGGAAAATGTGTTTTTTTAACCAAATTTTGAGGTTTGCAAAGTATTCTGGGTAACAGAACCTGGTCAGAGCCCCACAAGTCACCCCATCTTGGATTCCCCTAGGTCTCTAGTTTTCAAAAATGCACAGGTTTGGTAGGTTTCCCTAGGTGCCGGCTGAGCTAGAAGCCAAAATCTACAGGTAGGCACTTTGCAAAAAACAGCTCTGTTTTCTGTCAAAAAATGTGATGTGTCCACGTTGTGTTTTGGGGCGTTTCCTGTCGCGGGCGCTAGGCCTACCCACACAAGTGAGGTATCATTTTTATCGGGAGACTTGGGGGAACGCTGGGTGGAAGGAAATTCTGGCTCCTCTCAGATTCCAGAACTTTCTGTCACCGAAATGTGAGGAAAATGTGTTTTTTTAGCCACATTTTGAGGCTTGCAAAGGATTCTGGGTAACAGAACCTGGTCAGAGTCCCACAAGTCACCCCATCTTGGATTCCCCTAGGTCTCTAGTTTTCAAAAATGCACAGGTTTGGTAGGTTTACCTAGGTGCCGGCTGAGCTAGAGGCCAAAATCTACAGGTAGGCACTTTGCAAAAAACACCTCTGTTTTCTTTCAAAAAATGGGATGTGTCCACGTTGTGTTTTGGGGTGTCTCCTGTCGCGGGCGCTAGGCCTACCCACACAAGTGAGGCATCATTTTTATCGGGAGACTTGGGGGAACGCTGGGTGGAAGGAAATTTGTGGCTCCTCTCAGATTCCAGAACTTTCTGTCACCGAAATGTGAGGAAAATATGTTTTTTAGCCAAATTTTGAGGTTTGCAAAGGATTCTGGGAAAAGGAACCTGGTCAGAGCCCCACAAGTCACCCCATCTTGGATTCCCCTAGGTCTCTAGTTTTCAGAAATGCACAGGTTTGGTAGGTTTCCCCAGGTGCCGGCTGAGCTAGAGGCCAAAATCTACAGATAGGTACTTTGCAAAAAACACCTCTGTTTTCTTTCAAAAAATGGGATGTGTCCACGTTGTGTTTTGGGGTGTCTCCTGTCGCGGCCGCTAGGCCTACCCACGCAAGTGAGGTATCATTTTTATCGGGAGACTTGGGGGAACGCTGGGTGGAAGGAAATTTGTGGCTCCTCTCAGATTCCAGAACTTTCTGTCACCGAAATGTGAGGAAAATGTGTTTTTTTAGCCAAATTTTGAGGTTTGCAAAGGATTCTGGGTAACAGAACCTGGTCAGAGCCCCACAAGTCACCCCATCTTGGATTACCCTAGGTCTCTAGTTTTCAAAAATGCACAGGTTTGGTAGATTTCCCTAGGTGTCGGCTGACCTAGAGGCCATAATCTACAGGTAGGCACTTTGCAAAAAACACCTCTGTTTTGTTTCAAAAAATGGGATGTGTCCACGTTGTATTTTGGGGCGTGTTTTGTCGCGGCCGCTAGGCCTACCCACACAAGTGAGGTATCATTTTTATCGGGAAACTTGGGGGAACGCTGGGTGGAAGGAAATTTGTGGCTCCACTCAGATTCCAGTACTTTCTGTCACCGAAATGTGAGGAAAACGTTTTTTTTAGCCAAATTTTGAAGTTTGCAAAGGATTCTGGGTAACAGAACCTGGTCAGAGCCCCACAAGTCACCCCATATTGGATTCCCCTCGGTCTCTAGTTTTCAAAAATGCACAGGTTTGGTAGGTTTCCCTAGGTGCCGGCTGAGCTAGAGGCCAAAATCTACAGGTAGGCACTTTGCAAAAAACACCTCTGTTTTCTTTAAAAAAATGGGATGTGTCCATGTTGTGTTTTGGGGCGTTCCTTGTCGCGGCCGCTAGGCCTACCCACACAAGTGAGGTATCATTTTTATTGGGAGACTTGGGGGAACGCTGGGTGGAAGGAAATTTGTGGCTCCTCTCAGATTCCAGAACTTTCTGTCACCGAAATGTGAGGAAAATGTGTTTTTTTAGCCAAATTTTGAGGTTTGCAAAGGATTCTGGGTAACAGAACCTGGTCAGAGCCCCACAAGTCACCCCATCTTGGATTACCCTAGGTCTCTAGTTTTCAAAAATGCACAGGTTTGGTAGATTTCCCTAGGTGTCGGCTGACCTAGAGGCCATAATCTACAGGTAGGCACTTTGCAAAAAACACCTCTGTTTTCTTTCAAAAAATGGGATGTGTCCACGTTGTATTTTGGGGCGTGTTTTGTCGCGGCCGCTAGGCCTACCCACACAAGTGAGGTATCATTTTTATCGGGAAACTTGGGGGAACGCTGGGTGGAAGGAAATTTGTGGCTCCACTCAGATTCCAGAACTTTCTGTCACCGAAATGTGAGGAAAACGTTTTTTTTAGCCAAATTTTGAAGTTTGCAAAGGATTCTGGGTAACAGAACCTGGTCAGAGCCCCACAAGTCACCTCATCTTGGATTACCCTAGGTCTCTAGTTTTCAAAAATGCACAGGTTTGGTAGATTTCCCTAGGTGTCGGCTGACCTAGAGGCCAAAATCTACAGGTAGGCACTTTGCAAAAAACACCTCTGTTTTCTTTAAAAAAATGTGATGTGTCCACGTTGTATTTTGGGGCGTTTTCTGTCGCGGCCGCTAGGCCTACCCACACAAGTGAGGTATCATTTTTATCGGGAGAATTGGGGGAACGCTGGGTGGAAGGAAATTTGTGGTTCCTCTCAGATTCCAGAACTTTCTGTCACCGAAATGTGAGGAAAATGTGTTTTTTTAGCCAAATTTTGAGGTTTGCAAAGGATTCTGGGTAACAGAACCTGGTCAGAGCCCCACAAGTCGCCCCATCTTGGATTCCCCTAGGTCTCTAGTTTTCAAAAATGCACAGGTTTGGTAGGTTTCCCTAGGTGCCGGCTGAGCTAGAAGCCAAAATCTACAGGTAGGCACTTTGCAAAAAACAGCTCTGTTTTCTGTCAAAAAATGGGATGTGTCCACGTTGTGTTTTGGGGTGTCTCCTGTCGCGGGCGCTAGGCCTACCCACACAAGTGAGGCATCATTTTTATCGGGAGACTTGGGGGAACGCTGGGTGGAAGGAAATTTGTGGCTCCTCTCAGATTCCAGAACTTTCTGTCACCGAAATGTGAGGAAAATATGTTTTTTAGCCAAATTTTGAGGTTTGCAAAGGATTCTGGGAAAAGGAACCTGGTCAGAGTCCCACAAGTCACCCCATCTTGGATTCCCCTAGGTCTCTAGTTTTCAAAAATGCACAGGTTTGGTAGGTTTCCCCAGGTGCCGGCTGAGCTAGAGGCCAAAATCTACAGATAGGTACTTTGCAAAAAACACCTCTGTTTTCTTTCAAAAAATGGGATGTGTTCACGTTGTGTTTTGGGGTGTCTCGTGTCGCGGCCGCTAGGCCTACCCACGCAAGTGAGGTATCATTTTTATCGGGAGACTTGGGGGAACGCTGGGTGGAAGGAAATTCTGGCTCCTCTCAGATTCCAGAACTTTCTGTCACCGAAATGTGAGGAAAATGTGTTTTTTTAGCCAAATTTTGAGGTTTGCAAAGGATTCTGGGTAACAGAACCTGGTCAGAGCCCCACAAGTCACCCCATCTTGGATTCCCCTTGGTCTCTAGTTTTCAAAAATGCACAGGTTTGTTAGGTTTCCCTAGGTGCCGGCTGAGCTAGAGGCCAAAATCTACAGGTAGGCACTTTGCAAAAAACACCTCTGTTTTCTTTCAAAAAATGGGATGTGTCCACGTTGTGTTTTGGGGTGTCTCCTGTCGCGGGCGCTAGGCCTACCCACACAAGTGAGGCATCATTTTTATCGGGAGACTTGGGGGAACGCTGGGTGGAAGGAAATTTGTGGCTCCTCTCAGATTCCAGAACTTTCTGTCACCGAAATGTGAGGAAAATATGTTTTTTAGCCAAATTTTGAGGTTTGCAAAGGATTCTGGGAAAAGGAACCTGGTCAGAGCCCCACAAGTCACCCCTTCTTGGATTCCCCTAGGTCTCTAGTTTTCAGAAATGCACAGGTTTGGTAGGTTTCCCCAGGTGCCGGCTGAGCTAGAGGCCAAAATCTACAGATAGGTACTTTGCAAAAAACACCTCTGTTTTCTTTCAAAAAATGGGATGTGTCCACGTTGTGTTTTGGGGTGTCTCGTGTCGCGGCCGCTAGGCCTACCCACGCAAGTGAGGTATCATTTTTATCGGGAGACTTGGGGGAACGCTGGGTGGAAGGAAATTTGTGGCTCCTCTCAGATTCCAGAACTTTCTGTCACCGAAATGTGAGGAAAATGTGTTTTTTTAGCCAAATTTTGAGGTTTGCAAAGGATTCTGGGTAACAGAACCTGGTCAGAGCCCCACAAGTCACCCCATCTTGGATTACCCTAGGTCTCTAGTTTTCAAAAATGCACAGGTTTGGTAGATTTCCCTAGGTGTCGGCTGACCTAGAGGCCATAATCTACAGGTAGGCACTTTGCAAAAAACACCTCTGTTTTCTTTCAAAAAATGGGATGTGTCCACGTTGTATTTTGGGGCGTGCTTTGTCGCGGCCGCTAGGCCTACCCACACAAGTGAGGTATCATTTTTATCGGGAAACTTGGGGGAACGCTGGGTGGAAGGAAATGTGTGGCTCCACTCAGATTCCAGAACTTTCTGTCACCGAAATGTGAGGAAAACGTTTTTTTTAGCCAAATTTTGAAGTTTGCAAAGGATTCTGGGTAACAGAACCTGGTCAGAGCCCCACAAGTCACCCCATCTTGGATTCCCCTCGGTCTCTAGTTTTCAAAAATGCACAGGTTTGGTAGGTTTCCCTAGGTGCCGGCTGAGCTAGAGGCCAAAATCTACAGGTAGGCACTTTGCAAAAAACACCTCTGTTTTCTTTAAAAAAATGGGATGTGTCCACGTTGTGTTTTGCGGCGTTCCTTGTCGCGGCCGCTAGGCCTACTCACACAAGTGAGGTATCATTTTTATTGGGAGACTTGGGGGAACGCTGGGTGGAAGGAAATTTGTGGCTCCTCTCAGATTCCAGAACTTTCTGTCACTGAAATGTGAGGAAAATGTGTTTTTTTAGCCAAATTTTGAGGTTTGCAAAGGATTCTGGGTAACAGAACCTGGTCAGAGCTCCACAAGTCACCCCATCTTGGATTCCCCTAGGTCTCTAGTTTTCAAAAATGCACAGGTTTGGTAGGTTTCCCTAGGTGCCGGCTGAGCTAGAGGCCAAAATCTACAGGTAGGCACTTTGCAAAAAACACCTCTGTTTTCTTTCAAAAAATGGGATGTGTCCACGTTGTGTTTTGGGGTGTTTTCTGTCGCGGCCGCTAGGCCTACCCACACAAGTGAGGTATCATTTTTATAGGGAGACTTGGGGGAACGCTAGGTGGAAGGAAATTCGTGGCTCCTCTCAGATTCCAGAACTTTCTGTCACCGAAATGTGAGGAAAATGTGTTTTTTTAGCCAAATTTTGAGGTTTGCAAAGGATTCTGCGTAACAGAACCTGGTCAGAGCCCCACAAGTCACCCCATCTTGGATTTCCCTAGGTCTCTAGTTTTCAAAAATGCACAGGTTTGGTAGGTTTCCCTAGGTGCCGGCTGAGCTAGAGGCCAAAATCTACAGGTAGGCACTTTGCCAAAAACACCTCTGTTTTCTGTCAAAAAATGGGATGTGTCCACATTGTGCTTTGGGGCATTTCCTGTCGCGGGCGCTAGGCCTACCCACACAAGTGAGGTATCATTTTTATCGGGAGACTTGGGGGAACGCTGGGTGGAAGGAAATTTGTGGCTCCTCTCAGATTCCAGAACTTTATGTCACCGAAATGTGAGGAAAATTTGTTTTTTTAGCCAAAATTTGAGGTTTGCAAAGGATTCTGGGTAACAGAACCTGGTCAGAGCCCCACAAGTCACCCCATCTTAGATTCCCCTAGGTCTCTAGTTTTAAAAAATGCACAGGTTTGGTAGGTTTCCCTAGGTGCCGGCTGAGCTAGAGGCCAAGATCTACAGGTAGGCACTTTGCAAAAAACAGCTCTGTTTTCTGTAAAAAAATGTGATGTGTCCACGTTGTGCTTTGGGGCATTTCCTGTCGCGGGCGCTAGGCCTACCCACACAAGTGAGGTATCATTTTTATTGGGAGACTTGGAGGAACGCTGGGTGGAAGGAAATTTGTGGCTCCTCTCAGATTTCAGAACTTTCTGTCACCGAAATGTGAGGAAAATGTGTTTTTTTAGCCAAATTTTGAGGTTTGCAAAGGATTCTGGGTAACAGAACCTGGTCAGAGCCCCACAAGTCACCCCATCTTGGATTCCCCTAGGTCTCTAGTTTTAAAAAATGCACAGGTTTGGTAGGTTTCCCTAGGTGCCGGCTGAGCTAGAGGCCAAAATCTACAGATAGGCACTTTGCAAAAAACAGCTGTTTTCTGTCAAAAAATGTGATGTGTCCACGTTGTGTTTTGGGGCGTTTCCTGTCGCGGGAGCTAGGCCTACCCACACAAGTGAGGTATCATTTTTATTGGGAGACTTAGGGGAACGCTGGGTGGAAGGAAATTTGTGGCTCCTCTCAGATTCCAGAACTTTCTGTCACCGAAATGTGAGGAAAATATGTTTTTTAGACAAATTTTGAGGTTTGCAAAGGATTCTGGGTAACAGAACCTGGTCAGAGCCCCACACGTCACCCCTTCTTGGATTCCCCTAGGTCTCTAGTTTTCAGAAATGCACAGGTTTGGTAGGTTTCCCTAGGTGTCGGCTGACCTAGAGGCCATAATCTACAGGTAGGCACTTTGCAAAAAACACCTCTGTTTTCTTTCAAAAAATGGGATGTGTCCACGTTGTATTTTGGGGCGTGGTCTGTCGCGGCCGCTAGGCCTACCCACACAAGTGAGGTATCATTTTTATCGCGAAACTTGGGGGAACGCTGGGTGGAAGGAAATTTGTGGCTCCACTCAGATTCCAGAACTTTCTGTCACCGAAATGTGAGGAAAACGTTTTTTTTAGCCAAATTTTGAGGTTTGCAAAGGATTCTGGGTAACAGAACCTGGTCAGAGCCCCACAAGTCACCCCATCTTGGATTCCCCTAGGTCTCTAGTTTTCAAAAATGCACAGGTTTGGTAGGTTTCCCTAGGTTCCGGCTGAGCTAGAGGCCAAAATCTACAGGTAGGCACTTTGCAAAAAACACCTCTGTTTTCTTTCAAAAAATGGGATGTGTCCATGTTGTCTTTTGGGGTGTTACTTGTCGCGGCCGCTAGGCCTACCCACACAGATGAGGTATCATTTTTATCGGGAGACTTGGGGGAACGCTGGGTGGAAGGAAATTTGTGGCTCCTCTCAGATTCCAGAACTTTCTGTCACTGAAATGTGAGGAAAATGTGTGTTTTTTAGCCAAATTTTGAGGTTTGCAAAGGATTCTGGGTAACAGAACCTGGTCAGAGCCCCACAAGTCACCCCATCTTGGATTCCCCTAGGTCTCTAGTTTTCAAAAATGCACAGGTTTGGTAGGTTTCCCTAGGTGCCGGCTGAGCTAGAGGCCAAAATCTACAGGTAGGCACTTTGCAAAAAACACCTCTGTTTTCTTTCCAAAAATGGGATGTGTCCACGTTGTGTTTTGGGGTGTTTCCTGTCGCGGCCGCTAGGCCTACCCACACAAGTGAGGTATAATTTTTATCGGGAGACTTGGGGGAACGCTGGGTGGAAGGAAATTTGTGGCTCCTCTCAGATTCCAGAACTTTCTGTCACCGAAATGTGAGGAAAATGTGTTTTTTTAGCCAAATTTTGAGGTTTGCAAAGGATTCTGGGTAACAGAACCTGGTCAGAGCCCCACAAGTCACCCCATCTTGGATTACCCTAGGTCTCTAGTTTTCAAAAATGCACAGGTTTGGTAGATTTCCCTAGGTGTCGGCTGACCTAGAGGCCATAATCTACAGGTAGGCACTTTGCAAAAAACACCTCTGTTTTCTTTCAAAAAATGCGATGTGTCCACGTTGTATTTTGGGGCGTGTTCTGTCGCGGCCGCTAGGCCTACCCACACAAGTGAGGTATCATTTTTATCGCGAAACTTGGGGGAACGCTGGGTGGAAGGAAATTTGTGGCTCCACTCAGATTCCAGAACTTTCTGTCACCGAAATGTGAGGAAAACTTTTTTTTAGCCAAATTTTGAGGTTTGCAAAGGATTCTGGGTAACAGAACCTGGTCAGAGCCCCACAAGTCACCCCATCTTGGATTCCCCTTGGTCTCTAGTTTTCAAAAATGCACAGGTTTGTTAGGTTTCCCTAGGTGCCGGCTGAGCTAGAGGCCAAAATCTACAGGTAGGCACTTTGCAAAAAAGACCTCTGTTTTCTTTCAAAAAATGGGATGTGTCCATGTTGTCTTTTGGGGTGTTACTTGTCGCGGCCGCTAGGCCTACCCACACAGATGAGGTATCATTTTTATCGGGAGACTTGGGGAAACGCTGGGTGGAAGGAAATTTGTGGCTCCTCTCAGATTCCAGAACTTTCTGTCACCGAAATGTGAGGAAAATGTGTTTTTTTAGCCAAATTTTGAGGTTTGCAAAGGATTCTGGGTAACAGAACCTGGTCAGAGCCCCACAAGTCACCCCATCTTGGATTACCCTAGGTCTCTAGTTTTCAAAAATGCACAGGTTTGGTAGATTTCCCTAGGTGTCGGCTGACCTAGAGGCCATAATCTACAGGTAGGCACTTTGCAAAAAACACCTCTGTTTTCTTTCAAAAAATGGGATGTGTCCACGTTGTATTTCGGGGCGTTTTCTGTCGCGGCCGCTAGGCCTACCCACACAAGTGAGGTATCATTTTTATCGGGAAACTTGGAGGAACGCTGCGTGGAAGGAAATTGGTGGCTCCACTCAGATTCCAGAACTTTCTGTCACCGAAATGTGAGGAAAACGTTTTTTTTAGCCAAATTTTGAGGTTTGCAAAGGATTCTGGGTAACAGAACCTGGTCAGAGCCCCACAAGTCACCCCATCTTGGATTCCCCTCGGTCTCTAGTTTTCAAAAATGCACAGGTTTGGTAGGTTTCCCTAGGTGCCGGCTGAGCTAGAGGCCAAAATCTACAGGTAGGCACTTTGCAAAAAACACCTCTGTTTTCTTTCAAAAAATGGGATGTGTCCACATTGTGTTTTGGGGCGTTCCTTGTCGCGACCGCTAGGCCTACCCACACAAGTGAGGTATCATTTTTATTGGGAGACTTGGTGGAACGCTGGGTGGAAGGAAATTTGTGGCTCCTCTCAGATTCCAGAACTTTCTGTCACTGAAATGTGAGGAAAATGTGTTTTTTTAGCCAAATGTTGAGGTTTGCAAAGGATTCTGGGTAACAGAACCTGGTCAGAGCTCCACAAGTCACCCCATCTTGGATTCCCCTAGGTCTCTAGTTTTCAAAAATGCACAGGTATGGTAAGTTTCCCTAGGTGCCGGCTGAGCTAGAGGCCAAAATCTACAGGTAGGCACTTTGCAAAAAACACCTCTGTTTTCTTTCAAAAAATGGGATGTGTCCCTTTGTGTTTTGGGGTGTTCTCTGTCGCGGCCGCTAGGCCTACCCACACAAGTGAGGTATAATTTTTATCGGGAGACTTGGGGGAACGCTGGGTGGAAGGAAATTTGTGGCTCCTCTCAGATTCCAGAACTTTCTGTCACCGAAATGTGAGGAAAATGTGTTTTTTTAGCCAAATTTTGAGGTTTGCAAAGGATTCTGGGTAACAGAACCTGGTCAGAGCCCCACAAGTCACCCCATCTTGGATTTCCCTAGGTCTCTAGTTTTCAAAAATGCACAGGTTTGGTAGGTTTCCCTAGGTGCCGGCTGAGCTAGAGGCCAAAATCTACAGGTAGGCACTTTGCAAAAAACACCTCTGTTTTCTTTAAAAAAATGGGATGTGTCCACGTTGTGTTTTGGGGCGTTCCTTGTCGCGGCCGCTACGCCTACCCACACAAGTGAGGTATCATTTTTATTGGGAGACTTGGGGGAACGCTGGGTGGAAGGAAATTTGTGGCTCCTCTCAGATTCCAGAACTTTCTGTCACTGAAATGTGAGGAAAATGTGTTTTTTTAAGCCAAATTTTGAGGTTTGCAAAGGATTCTGGGTAACAGAACCTGGTCAGAGCCCCACAAGTCACCCCATCTTGGATTCCCCTCGGTCTCTAGTTTTCAAAAATGCACAGGTTTGGTAGGTTTCCCTAGGTGCCGGCTGAGCTAGAGGCCAAAATCTACAGGTAGGCACTTTGCAAAAAACACCTCTGTTTTCTTTCTAAAAATGGGATGTGTCCTCGTTGTGTTTTGGGGTGGTTTCTGTAGCGGCCGCTAGGCCTACCCACACAAGTGAGGTATCATTTTTATCGGGAGACTTGGGGGAACGCTGCGTGGAAGGAAAGTTGTGGCTCCTCTCAGATTCCAGAACTTTCTGTCACCGAAATGTGAGGAAAATGTGTTTTTTTAGCCAAATTTTGAGGTTTGCAAAGGATTCTGGGTAACAGAACCTGGTCAGAGCCCCACAAGTCACCCCATCTTGGATTCCCCTAGGTCTCTAGTTTTCAAAAATGCACAGGTTTGGTAGGTTTCCCTAGGTGCCGGCTGAGCTAGAGGCCAAAATCTACAGGTAGGCACTTTGCAAAAAACACCTCTGTTTTCTTTCCAAAAATGGGATGTGTCCACGTTGTATTTTGGGGTGTCTCCTGTCGCGGCCACTAGGCCTACCCACACAAGTGAGGCATCATTTTTATCGGGAGACTTGGGGGAATGCTGGGTGGAAGGAAATTTGTGGCTCCTCTCAGATTCCAGAACTTTCTGTCACCGAAATGTGAGGAAAATGTGTTTTTTTAGCCAAATTTTGAGGTTTGCAAAGGATTCTGGGTAACAGAACCTGGTCAGAGCCCCACAAGTCACCCCATCTTGGATTACCCTAGGTCTCTAGTTTTCAAAAATGCACAGGTTTGGTAGATTTCCCTAGGTTTCGGCTGACCTAGAGGCCATAATCTACAGGTAGGCACTTTGCAAAAAACACCTCTGTTTTCTTTCAAAAAATGGGATGTGTCCACGTTGTATTTTGGGGCGTGTTCTGTCGCGGCCGCTAGGCCTACCCACACAAGTGAGGTATCATTTTTATCGGGAAACTTGGAGGAACGCTGCGTGGCAGGAAATTGGTGGCTCCACTCAGATTCCAGAACTTTCTGTCACCGAAATGTGAGGAAAACGTTTTTTGAGCCAAATTTTGAGGTTTGCAAAGGATTCTGGGTAACAGAACCTGGTCAGAGCCCCACAAGTCACCCCATCTTGGATTCCCCTCGGTCTCTAGTTTTCAAAAATGCACAGGTTTGGTAGGTTTCCCTAGGTGCCGGCTGAGCTAGAGGCCAAAATCTACAGGTAGGCACTTTGCAAAAAACACCTCTGTTTTCTTTCAAAAAATGGGATGTGTCCACGTTGTGTTTTGGGGCGTTCCTTGTCGCGACCGCTAGGCCTACCCACACAAGTGAGGTATCATTTTTATTGGGAGACTTGGGGGAACGCTGGGTGGAAGGAAATTTGTGGCTCCTCTCAGATTCCAGAACTTTCTGTCACCGAAATGTGAGGAAAATGTGTTTTTTTAGCCAAATTTTGAGGTTTGCAAAGGATTCTGGGTAACAGAACCTGGTCAGAGCCCCACAAGTCACCCCATCTTGGATTTCCCTAGGTCTCTAGTTTTCAAAATGCACAAGTTTGGTAGGTTTCCCTTGGTGCCGGCTGAGCTAGAGGCCAAAATCTACAGGTAGGCACTTTGCAAAAAACACCTCTGTTTTCTTTAAAAAAATGGGATGTGTCCATGTTGTGTTTTGGGGCGTTCCTTGTCGCGGCCGCTAGGCCTACCCACACAAGTGAGGTATAATTTTTATCGGGAGACTTGGGGGAACGCTGGGTGGAAGGAAATTTGTGGCTCCTCTCAGATTCCAGAACTTTCTGTCACTGAAATGTGAGGAAAATGTGTTTTTTTAGCCAAATTTTGAGGTTTGCAAAGGATTCTGGGTAACAGAACCTGGTCAGAGCCCCACAAGTCACCCCATCTTGGATTCCCCTAGGTCTCTAGTTTTCAAAAATGCACAGGTTTGGTAAGTTTCCCTAGGTGCCGGCTGAGCTAGAGGCCATAATCTACAGGTAGGCACTTTGCAAAAAACACCTCTGTTTTCTTTCAAAAAATGGGATGTGTCCACGTTGTGTTTTGGGGCGTGTCCTGTCGCGGCCGCTAGGCCTACCCACACAAGTGAGGTATCATTTTTATCTGGAAACTTGGGGGAACGCTGGGTGGAAGGAAATTTGAGGCTCCACTCAGATTCCAGAACTTTCTGTCACCGAAATGTGAGGAAAATGTGTTTTTTTAGCCAAATTTTGAGGTTTGCAAAGGATTCTGGGTAACAGAACCTGGTCAGAGCCCCACAAGTCACCCCATCTTGGATTTCCCTAGGTCTCTAGTTTTCAAAAATGCACAGGTTTGGTAGGTTTCCCTAGGTGCCGGCTGAGCTAGAGGCCAAAATCTACAGGTAGGCACTTTGCCAAAAACACCTCTGTTTTCTGTCAAAAAATGTGATGTGTCCACGTTGTGCTTTGGGGCATTTCCTGTCGCGGGCGCTAGGCCTACCCACACAAGTGAGGTATCATTTTTATCGGGAGACTTGGAGGAACGCTGGGTGGAAGGAAATTTGTGGCTCCTCTCAGATTTCAGAACTTTCTGTCACCGAAATGTGAGGAAAATGTTTTTTTTTAGCCAAATTTTGAGGTTTGCAAAGGATTCTGGGTAACAGAACCTGGTCAGAGCCCCACAAGTCACCCCATCTTGGATTCCCCTAGGTCTCTAGTTTTCAAAAATGCACAGGTTTGGTAGGTTTCCCTAGGTTCCGGCTGAGCTAGAGGCCAAAATCTACAGATAGGCACTTTGCAAAAAACAGCTCTGTTTTCTGTCAAAAAATGGGATGTGTCCACGTTGTATTTTGGGGCGTCTCCTGTCGCGGCCGCTAGGCCTACCCACACAAGTGAGGTATCATTTTTATCTGGAAACTTGGGGGAACGCTGGATGGAAGGAAATTTGTGGCTCCACTCAGATTCCAGAACTTTCTGTCACCAAAATGTGAGGAAAACGTTTTTTTTAGCCAAATGTTGAGGTTTGCAAAGGATTCTGGGTAACAGAACCTGGTCAGAGCCCCACACGTCACCCCTTCTTGGATTCCCCTAGGTCTGTAGTTTTCAGAAATGCACAGGTTTGGTAGATTTCCCTAGGTGTCGGCTGAGCTAGAGGCCAAAATCTACAGGTAGGCACTTTGCAAAAAACACCTCTGTTTTCTTTCAAAAAATGGGATGTGTCCACGTTGTGTTTTGGGGTGTTTCCTGTCGCGGCCGCTAGGCCTACCCACACAAGTGAGGTATCATTTTTATCGGGAGACTTGGGGGAACGCTGGGTGGAAGGAAATTTGTGGCTCCTCTCAGATTCCAGAACTTTCTGTCACCGAAATGTGAGGAAAATGTGCTTTTTTAGCCAAATTTTGAGGTTTGCAAAGGATTCTGGGTAACAGAACCTGGTCAGAGCCCCACAAGTCACCCCATCTTGGATTACCCTAGGTCTCTAGTTTTCAAAAATGCACAGGTTTGGTAGATTTCCCTAGGTGTCGGCTGACCTAGAGGCCATAATCTACAGGTAGGCACTTTGCAAAAAACACCTCTGTTTTCTTTCAAAAAATGGGATGTGTCCACGTTGTATTTTGGGGCGTGTTCTGTCGCGGCCGCTAGGCCTACCCACACAAGTGAGGTATCATTTTTATCGCGAAACTTGGGGGAACGCTGGGTGGAAGGAAATTTGTGGCTCCACTCAGATTCCAGAACTTTCTGTCACCGAAATGTGAGGAAAACGTTTTTTTAGCCAAATTTTGAGGTTTGCAAAGGATTCTGGGTAACAGAACCTGGTCAGAGCCCCACAAGTCACCCCATCTTGGATTCCCCTAGGTCTCTAGTTTTAAAAAATGCACAGGTTTGGTAGGTTTCCCTAGGTGCCGGCTGAGCTAGAGGCCAAGATCTACAGGTAGGCACTTTGCAAAAAACAGCTCTGTTTTCTGTAAAAAAAATTTGATGTGTCCACGTTGTGCTTTGGGGCATTTCCTGTCGCGGGCGCTAGGCCTACCCACACAAGTGAGGTATCATTTTTATCGGGAGACTTGGAGGAACGCTGGGTGGAAGGAAATTTGTGGCTCCTCTCAGATTTAAGAACTTTCTGTCACCGAAATGTGAGGAAAATGTGTTTTTTTAGCCAAATTTTGAGGTTTGCAAAGGATTCTGGGTAACAGAACCTGGTCAGAGCCCCACAAGTCACCCCATCTTGGATTCCCCTAGGTCTCTAGTTTTCAAAAATGCACAGGTTTGGTAGGTTTCCCTAGGTGCCGGCTGAGCTAGAGGCCAAAATCTACAGATAGGCACTTTGCAAAAAACAGCTCTGTTTTCTGTCAAAAAATGTGATGTGTCCACGTTGTGTTTTGGGGCGTTTCCTGACGCGGGAGCTGGCCTACCCACACAAGTGAGGTATCATTTTTATTGGGAGACTTAGGGGAACGCTGGGTGGAAGGAAATTTGTGGCTCCTCTCAGATTCCAGAACTTTCTGTCACCGAAATGTGAGGAAAATGTGTTTTTTTAGCCAAATTTTGTGGTTTGCAAAGGATTCTAGGTAACAGAACCTGGTCAGAGCCCCACAAGTCACCCCATCTTGGATTCCCCTAGGTCTCTAGTTTTCAAAAATGCACAGGTTTGGTAGGTTTCCCTAGGTGCCGGCTGAGCTAGAGGCCAAAATCTACAGGTAGGCACTTTGCAAAAAAAACCTCTGTTTTCTTTCAAAAAATGGGATGTGTCCACGTTGTGTTTTGGGGTGTTTCCTGTCGCGGCCGCTAGGCCTACCCACACAAGTGAGGTATCATTTTTATCGGGAGACTTGGGGGAACGCTGGGTGGAACGAAATTTGTGGCTCCTCTCAGATTCCAGAACTTTCTGTCACCGAAATGTGAGGAAAATGTGCTTTTTTAGCCAAATTTTGAGGTTTGCAAAGGATTCTGGGTAACAGAACCTGGTCAGAGCCCACAAGTCACCCCATCTTGGATTACCCTAGGTCTCTAGTTTTCAAAAATGCACTGGTTTGGTAGATTTCCCTAGGTGTCGGCTGACCTAGAGGCCATAATCTACAGGTAGGCACTTTGCAAAAAACACCTCGGTTTTCTTTCAAAAAATGGGATGTGTCCACGTTGTATTTTGGGGTGTGTTCTGTCGCGGCCGCTAGGCCTACCCTCACAAGTGAGGTATCATTTATATCGCGAAACTTGGGGGAACGCTGGGTGGAAGGAAATTTGTGGCTCCACTCAGATTCCAGAACTTTCTGTCACCGAAATGTGAGGAAAACGTTTTTTTTAGCCAAATTTTGAGGTTTGCAAAGGATTCTGGGTAACAGAACCTGGTCAGAGCCCCACAAGTCACCCCATCTTGGATTCCCCTAGGTCTCTAGTTTTCAAAATGCACAGGTTTGGTAGGTTTCCCTAGGTGCCGGCTGAGCTAGAGGCCAAAATCTACAGGTAGGCACTTTGCAAAAAACACCTCTGTTTTCTTTCAAAAAATGGGATGTGTCCATGTTGTCTTTTGGGGTGTTACTTGTCGCGGCCGCTAGGCCTACCCACACAGATGAGGTATCATTTTTATCGGGATACTTGGGGGAACGCTGGGTGGAAGGAAATTTGTGGCTCCTCTCAGATTCCAGAACTTTCTGTCACTGAAATGTGAGGAAAATGTGTTTTTTTTAGCCAAATTTTGAGGTTTGCGAAGGATTCTGGGTAACAGAACCTGGTCAGAGCCCACAAGTCACCCCATCTTGGATTCCCCTAGGTCTCTAGTTTTCAAAAATGCACAGGTTTGGTAGGTTTCCCTAGGTGCCGGCTGAGCTAGAGGCCAAAATCTACAGGTAGGCACTTTGCAAAAAACACCTTTGTTTTCTTTCCAAAAATGGGATGTGTCCACGTTGTGTTTTGGGGTGTTTTCTGTCGCGGCCGCTAGGCCTACCCACACAAGTGAGGTATCATTTTTATCGGGAGACTTGGGGGAACGCTGGGTGGAAGGAAATTAGTGGCTCCTCTCAGATTCCAGAACTTCCTGTCAC
Source organism: Pleurodeles waltl (assembly GCF_031143425.1). Lineage (NCBI taxonomy): Eukaryota > Metazoa > Chordata > Amphibia > Caudata > Salamandridae > Pleurodeles > Pleurodeles waltl. The sequence goes on along the minus strand of NC_090444.1, from coordinate 189,124,283 downwards.
CGAAATGTGAGGAAAATGTGTTTTTTTAGCCAAATTTTGAGGTTTGCAAAGGATTCTGGGTAACAGAACCTGGTCAGAGCTCCACAAGTCACCCCATCTTGGATTACCCTAGGTCTCTAGTTTTCAAAAATGCACAGGTTTGGTAGATTTCCCTAGGTGTCGGCTGACCTAGAGGCCATAATCTACAGGTAGGCACTTTGCAAAAAAACACCTCTGTTTTCTTTCAAAAAATGGGATGTGTCCACGTTGTATTTTGGGGCGTGTTCTGTCGCGGCCGCTAGGCCTACCCACACAAGTGAGGTATCATTTTTATCGCGAAACTTGGGGGAACGCTGCGTGGAAGGAAATTTGTGGCTCCACTCAGATTCCAGAACTTTCTGTCACCGAAATGTGAGGAAAACGTTTTTTTTAGCCAAATTTTGAGGTTTGCAAAGGATTCTGGGTAACAGAACCTGGTCAGAGCCCCACAAGTCACCCCATCTTGGATTCCCCTAGGTCTCTAGTTTTCAAAAATGCACAGGTTTGGTAGGTTTCCCTAGGTGCCGGCTGAGCTAGAGGCCAAAATCTACAGGTAGGCACTTTGCAAAAAACACCTCTGTTTTCTTTCAAAAAATGGGATGTGTCCATGTTGTCTTTTGGGGTGTTACTTGTCGCGGCCTCTAGGCCTACCCACACAGATGAGGTATCATTTCGATCGGGAGACTTGGGGGAACGCTGGGTGGAAGGAAATTTGTGGGCTCCTCTCAGATTCCAGAACTTTCTGTCACTGAAATGTGAGTAAAATGTGTTTTTTTTAGCCAAATTTTGAGGTTTGCAAAGGATTCTGGGTAACAGAACCTGGTCAGAGCCCCACAAGTCACCCCATCTTGGATTCCCCTAGGTCTCTAGTTTTCAAAAATGCACAGGTTTGGTAGGTTTCCCTAGGTGCCGGCTGAGCTAGAGGCCAAAATCTACAGGTAGGCACTTTGCAAAAAACACCTCTGTTTTCTTTCCAAAAATGGGATGTGTCCACGTTGTGTTTTGGGGTGTCTCCTGTCACGGCCACTAGGCCTACCCACACAAGTGAGGCATCATTTTTATCGGGAGACTTGGGGGAATGCTGGGTGGAAGGAAATTTGTGGCTCCTCTCAGATTCCAGAACTTTCTGTCACCGAAATGTGAGGAAAATGTGTTTTTTTAGCCAAATTTTTTCAGGTTTCCAAAGGATTCTGGGTAACAGAACCTGGTCAGAGCCCCACAAGTCACCCCATCTTGGATTCCCCTAGGTCTCTAGTTTTCAAAAATGCACAGGTTTGGTAGGTTTCCCTAGGTGCCGGCTGAGCTAGAGGCCAAAATCTACAGGTAGGCACTTTGCAAAAAACACCTCTGTTTTCTTTCAAAAAATGGGATGTGTCCATGTTGTCTTTTGGGGTGTTACTTGTCGCGGCCGCTAGGCCTACCCACACAGATGAGGTATCATTTTTATCGGGATACTTGGGGGAACGCTGGGTGGAAGGAAATTTGTGGCTCCTCTCAGATTCCAGAACTTTCTGTCACTGAAATGTGAGGAAAATGTGTTTTTTTTAGCCAAATTTTGAGGTTTGCGAAGGATTCTGGGTAACAGAACCTGGTCAGAGCCCCACAAGTCACCCCATCTTGGATTCCCCTAGGTCTCTAGTTTTCAAAAATGCACAGGTTTGGTAGGTTTCCCTAGGTGCCGGCTGAGCTAGAGGCCAAAATCTACAGGTAGGCACTTTGCAAAAAACACCTTTGTTTTCTTTCCAAAAATGGGATGTGTCCACGTTGTGTTTTGGGGTGTTTCCTGTCGCGGCCGCTAGGCCTACCCACACAAGTGAGGTATCATTTTTATCGGGAGACTTGGGGGAACGCTGGGTGGAAGGAAATTTGTGGCTCCTCTCAGATTCCAGAACTTTCTGTCACCGAAATGTGAGGAAAATGTGTTTTTTTAGCCAAATTTTGAGGTTTGCAAAGGATTCTGGGTAACAGAACCTGCTCAGAGCTCCACAAGTCACCCCATCTTGGATTACCCTAGGTCTCTAGTTTTCAAAAATGCACAGGTTTGGTAGATTTCCCTAGGTGTCGGCTGACCTAGAGGCCATAATCTACAGGTAGGCACTTTGCAAAAAACACCTCTGTTTTCTTTCAAAAAATGGGATGTGTCCACGTTGTATTTTGGGGCGTGTTCTGTCGCGGCCGCTAGGCCTACCCACACAAGTGAGGTATCATTTTTATCGCGAAACTTGGGGGAACGCTGCGTGGAAGGAAATTTGTGGCTCCACTCAGATTCCAGAACTTTCTGTCACCGAAATGTGAGGAAAACGTTTTTTTTAGCCAAATTTTGAGGTTTGCAAAGGATTCTGGGTAACAGAACCTGGTCAGAGCCCCACAAGTCACCCCATCTTGGATTCCCCTAGGTCTCTAGTTTTCAAAAATGCACAGGTTTGGTAGGTTTCCCTAGGTGCCGGCTGAGCTAGAGGCCAAAATCTACAGGTAGGCACTTTGCAAAAAACACCTCTGTTTTCTTTCAAAAAATGGGATGTGTCCATGTTGTCTTTTGGGGTGTTACTTGTCGCGGCCTCTAGGCCTACCCACACAGATGAGGTATCATTTCGATCGGGAGACTTGGGGGAACGCTGGGTGGAAGGAAATTTGTGGCTCCTCTCAGATTCCAGAACTTTCTGTCACTGAAATGTGAGTAAAATGTGTTTTTTTTAGCCAAATTTTGAGGTTTGCAAAGGATTCTGGGTAACAGAACCTGGTCAGAGCCCCACAAGTCACCCCATCTTGGATTCCCCTAGGTCTCTAGTTTTCAAAAATGCACAGGTTTGGTAGGTTTCCCTAGGTGCCGGCTGAGCTAGAGGCCAAAATCTACAGGTAGGCACTTTGCAAAAAACACCTCTGTTTTCTTTCCAAAAATGGGATGTGTCCACGTTGTGTTTTGGGGTGTCTCCTGTCACGGCCACTAGGCCTACCCACACAAGTGAGGCATCATTTTTATCGGGAGACTTGGGGGAATGCTGGGTGGAAGGAAATTTGTGGCTCCTCTCAGATTCCAGAACTTTCTGTCACCGAAATGTGAGGAAAATGTGTTTTTTTAGCCAAATTTTTTCAGGTTTCCAAAGGATTCTGGGTAACAGAACCTGGTCAGAGCCTCACAAGTCACCCCATCTTGGATTACCCTAGGTCTCTAGTTTTCAAAAATGCACAGGTTTGGTAGATTTCCCTAGGTTTCGGCTGACCTAGAGGCCATAATCTACAGGTAGGCACTTTGCAAAAAACACCTCTGTTTTCTTTCAAAAAATGGGATGTGTCCACGTTGTATTTTGGGGCGTGTTCTGTCGCGGCCGCTAGGCCTACCCACACAAGTGAGGTATCATTTTTATCGGGAAACTTGGAGGAACGCTGGGTGGAAGGAAATTGGTGGCTCCACTCAGATTCCAGAACTTTCTGTCACCGAAATGTGAGGAAAACGTTTTTTTTAGCCAAATTTTGAGGTTTGCAAAGGATTCTGGGTAACAGAACCTGGTCAGAGCCCCACAAGTCACCCCATCTTGGATTCCCCTCGGTCTCTAGTTTTCAAAAATGCACAGGTTTGGTAGGTTTCCCTAGGTGCCGGCTGAGCTAGAGGCCAAAATCTACAGGTAGGCACTTTGCAAAAAACACCTCTGTTTTCTTTCAAAAAATGGGATGTGTCCACGTTGTGTTTTGGGGCGTTCCTTGTCGCGGCCGCTAGGCCTACCCACACAAGTGAGGTATCATTTTTATTGGGAGACTTGGGGGAACGCTGGGTGGAAGGAAATTTGTGGCTCCTCTCAGATTCCAGAACTTTCTGTCACTGAAATGTGAGGAAAATGTGTTTTTTTAGCCAAATTTTGAGGTTTGCAAAGGATTCTGGGTAACAGAACCTGGTCAGAGCTCCACAAGTCACCCCATCTTGGATTCCCCTAGGTCTCTAGTTTTCAAAAATGCACAGGTTTGGTAAGTTTCCCTAGGTGCCGGCTGAGCTAGAGGCCAAAATCTACAGGTAGGCACTTTGCAAAAAACACCTCTGTTTTCTTTCCAAAAATGGGATGTGTCCACGTTGTGTTTTGGGGTGTTTTCTGTCGCGCCCGCTACGCCTACCCACACAAGTGAGGTATCATTTTTATCGGGAGACTTGGGAGAATGCTGGGTGGAAGGAAATTTGTGGCTCCTCTCAGATTCCAGAACTTTCTGTCACCGAAATGTGAGGAAAATGTGTTTTTTTAGCCAAATTTTGAGGTTTGCAAAGGATTCTGGGTAACAGAACCTGGTCAGAGCCCCACAAGTCACCCCATCTTGGATTTCCCTAGGTCTCTAGTTTTCAAAAATGCACAGGTTTGGTAGGTTTCCCTAGGTGCCGGCTGAGCTAGAGGCCAAAATCTACAGGTAGGCAGTTTGCAAAAAACAACTCTGTTTTCTTTAAAAAAATGGGATGTGTCCACGTTGTGTTTTGGGGTGTTCCTTGTCGCGGCCGCTAGGCCTACCCACACAAGTGAGGTATCATTTTTATTGGGAGACTTGGGGGAACGCTGGGTGGAAGGAAGTTTGTGGCTCCTCTCAGATTCCAGAACTTTCTGTCACTGAAATGTGAGGAAAATGTGTTTTTTTAGCCAAATTTTGTGGTTTGCAAAGGATTCTGGGTAACAGAACCTGGTCAGAGCTCCACAAGTCACCCCATCTTGGATTCCCCTAGGTCTCTAGTTTTCAAAAATGCACAGGTTTGGTAGGTTTCCTTAGGTGCCGGCTGAGCTAGAGGCCAAAATCTACAGGTAGGCACTTTGCAAAAAACACCTCTGTTTTCTTTCAAAAAATGGGATGTGTCCACGTTGTGTTTTGGGGTGTCTTCTGTCGCGGCCGCTAGGCCTACCCACACAAGTGAGGTACCATTTTTATCGGGAGACTTGGGGGAACGCTGGGTGGAAGGAAATTTGTGGCTCCTCTCAGATTCCAGAACTTTCTGTCACCGAAATGTGAGGAAAATGTGTTTTTTTAGCCACATTTTGAGGTTTGCAAAGGATTCTGGGTAACAGAACCTGGTCAGAGCCCCACAAGTCACCCCATCTTGGATTTCCCTAGGTCTCTAATTTTCAAAAATGCACAGGTTTGGTAGGTTTCCCTAGGTGCCGGCTGAGCTAGAGGCCAAAATCTACAGGTAGGCACTTTGCCAAAAACACCTCTGTTTTCTGTCAAAAAATGTGATGTGTCCACGTTGTGCTTTGGGGCATTTCCTGTCGCGGGCGCTAGGCCTACCCACACAAGTGAGGTATCATTTTTATCGGGAGACTTGGGGGAACGCTGGGTGGAAGGAAATTTGTGGCTCCTCTCAGATTCCAGAACTTTATGTGACCGAAATGTGAAGAAAATTTGTTTTTTCAGCCAAAATTTGAGGTTTGCAAAGGATTCTGGGTAACAGAACCTGGTCAGAGCCCCACAAGTCACCCCATCTTAGATTCCCGTAGGTCTCTAGTTTTAAAAAATGCACAGGTTTGGTAGGTTTCCCTAGGTGCCGGCTGAGCTAGAGGCCAAGATCTACAGGTAGGCACTTTGCAAAAAACAGCTCTGTTTTCTGTAAAAAAAATGTGATGTGTCCACGTTGTGCTTTGGGGCATTTCCTGTCGCGGGCGCTAGGCCTACCCACACAAGTGAGGTATCATTTTTATCGGGAGACTTGGAGGAACGCTGGGTGGAAGGAAATTTGTGGCTCCTCTCAGATTTCAGAACTTTCTGTCACCGAAATGTGACGAAAATGTGTTTTTTTAGCCAAATTTTGAGGTTTGCAAAGGATTCTGGGTAACAGGACCTGGTCAGAGCCCCACAAGTCACCCCATCTTGGATTCCCCTAGGTCTCTAGTTTTCAAAAATGCACAGGTTTGGTAGGTTTCCCTAGGTGCCGGCTGAGCTAGAGGCCATAATCTACAGATAGGCACTTTGCAAAAAACAGCTCTGTTTTCTGTCAAAAAATGTGATGTGTCCACGTTGTGTTTTGGGGCGTTTCCTGTCGCGGGAGCTAGGCCTACCCACACAAGTAAGGTATCATTTTTATTGGGAGACTTAGGGGAACGCTGGGTGGAAGGAAATTTGTGGCTCCTCTCAGATTCCAGAACTTTCTGTCACCGAAATGTGAGGAAAATGTGTTTTTTTAGCCAAATTTTGGGGTTTGCAAAGGATTCTAGGTAACAGAACCTGGTCAGAGCCCCAAAAGTCACCCCATCTTGGATTCCCCTAGGTCTCTAGTTTTCAAAAATGCACAGGTTTGGTAGGTTTTCCTAGGTGCCGGCTGAGATAGAGGCCAAAATCTACAGGTAGGCACTTTGCAAAAAACACCTCTGTTTTCTTTCAAAAAATGGGATGTGTCCACATTGTGTTTTGGGGTGTCTCCTGTCGCGGCCGCTAGGCCTACCCACACAAGTGAGCCATCATTTTTATCGGGAGACTTGGGGGAATGCTGGGTGGAAGGAAATTTGTGGCTCCTCTCAGATTCCAGAACTTTCTGTCACCGAAATGTGAGGAAAATATGTTTTTTAGCCAAATGTTGAGGTTTGCAAAGGATTCTGGGTAACAGAACCTGGTCAGAGCCCCACAAGTCACCCCTTCTTGGATTCCCCTAGGTCTCTAGTTTTCAGAAATACACAGGTTTGGTAGGTTTCCCTACCAAGCCGGCTGAGCTAGAGGCCAAAATCTACAGGTAGGCACTTTGCAAAAAACACCTCTGTTTTCTTTAAAAAAATGGGATGTGTCCACGTTGTGTTTTGGGGTGTTTCCTGTCGCGGCCGCTAGGCCTACCCACACAAGTGAGGTATCATTTTTATCGGGAGACTTGGGGGAACGCTGGGTGGAAGGAAATTTGTGGCTCCTCTCAGATTCCAGAACTTTCTGTCACTGAAATGTGAGGAAAATGTGTTTTTTTTAGCCAAATTTTGAGGTTTGCAAAGGATTCAGGGTAACAGAACCTGGACAGAGCCCCACAAGTCACCCCATCTTGGATTCCCCTAGGTCTCTAGTTTTAAAAAATGCACAGGTTTGGTAGGTTTCCCTAGGTGCCGGCTGAGCTAGAGGCCAAAATCTACAGGTAGGCACTTTGCAAAAAACACCTCTGTTTTCTTTCAAAAAATGGGATGTGTCCACGTTGTGTTTTGGGGTGTCTCCTGTCGCGGCCACTAGGCCTACCCACACAAGTGAGGCATCATTTTTATCGGGAGACTTGGGGGAATGGTGCGTGGAAGGAAATTTGTGGCTCCTCTCAGATTCCAGAACTTTCTGTCACTGAAAGGTGAGGAAAATGTGTTTTTTTAGCCAAATTTTGAGGTTTGCAAAGGATTCTGGGTAACAGAACCTGGTCAGAGCCCCACAAGTCACCCCATCTTGGATTCCCCTAGGTCTCTAGTTTTCAAAAATGCACAGGTTTGGTAGGTTTCCCTAGGTGCCGGCTGAGCTAGAGGCCAAAATCTACAGGTAGGCACTTTGCAAAAAACACCTCTGTTTTCTTTCAAAAAATGGGAGGTGTCCACGTTGTGTTTTGGGGCGTTCCTTGTCGCGGCCGCTAGGCCTACCCACACAAGTGAGGTATCATTTTTATTGGGAGACTTGGGGGAACGCTGGGTGGAAGGAAATTTGTGGCTCCTCTCAGATTCCAGAACTTTCTGTCACTGAAATGTGAGGAAAATGTGTTTTTTTAGCCAAATTTTGAGGTTTGCAAAGGATTCTGGGTAACAGAACCTGGTCAGAGCTCCACAAGTCACCCCATCTTGGATTCCCCTAGGTCTCTAGTTTTAAAAAATGCACAGGTTTGGTAGGTTTCCCTAGGTGCCGGCTGAGCTAGAGGCCATAATCTACAGGTAGGCACTTTGCAAAAAACACCTCTGTTTTCTTTCAAAAAATGGGATGTGTCCACGTTGTGTTTTGGGGTGTCTCCTGTCGCGGCCACTAGGCCTACCCACACAAGTGAGGCATCATTTTTATCGGGAGACTTGGGGGAATGCTGCGTGGAAGGAAATTTGTGGCTCCTCTCAGATTCCAGAACTTTCTGCACTGAAATGTGAGGAAAATGTGTTTTTTTAGCCAAATTTTGAGGTTTGCAAAGGATTCTGGGTAACAGAACCTGGTCAGAGCCCCACAAGTCACCCCATCTTGGATTCCCCTAGGTCTCTAGTTTTCAAAAATGCACAGGTTTGGTAGGTTTCCCTAGGTGCCGGCTGAGCTAGAGGCCAAAATCTACAGATAGGCACTCTGCAAAAAACAGCTCTGTTTTCTGTCAAAAAATGTGATGTGTCCACGTTGTGTTTTGGGGCGTTTCCAGTCGCGGGAGCTAGGCCTACCCACACAAGTGAGGTATCATTTTTATTGGGAGACTTAGGGGAACGCTGGGTGGAAGGAAATTTGTGGCTCCTCTCAGATTCCAGAACTTTCTGTCACCGAAATGTGACGAAAATGTGTTTTTTTAGCCAAATTTTGAGGTTTGCAAAGGATTCTGGGTAACAGAACCTGGTCAGAGCCCCACAAGTCACCCCATCTTGGATTTCCCTAGGTCTCTAGTTTTCAAAAATGCACAGGTTTGGTAGGTTTCCCTAGGTGCCGGCTGAGCTAGAGGCCAAAATCTACAGGTAGGCACTTTGCCAAAAAAACCTCTGATCTCTTTAAAAAAATGGGATGTGTCCACGTTGTGCTTTGGGGTGTTTCCTGTCGCGACCGCTATGCTTATCCACACAAGTGAGGTATCATTTTTATCGGGAGACTTGGGGGAACGCTGGGTGGAAGGAAATTTGTGGCTCCTCTCAGATTCCAGAACTTTCTGTCACCAAAATGTGAGGAAAATGTGTTTTTTTAGCCAAATTTTGAGGTTTGCAAAGGATTCTGGGTAACAGAACCTGGTCAGAGCCCCAGAAGTCACCCCATCTTGGATTTCCCTAGGTCTCTAGTTTTCAAAAATGCACAGGTTTGGTAGGTTTCCCTAGGTGCCGGCTGAGCTAGAGGCCAAAATCTACAGGTAGGCACTTTGCCAAAAACACCTCTGTTTTCTGTCAAAAAATGTGATGTGTCCACGTTGTGCTTTGGGGCATTTCCTGTCGCGGGCGCTAGGCCTACCCACACAAGTGAGGTATCATTTTTATCGGGAGACTTGGAGGAACGCTGGGTGGAAGGAAATTTGTGGCTCCTCTCAGATTTCAGAACTTTCTGTCACCGAAATGTGAGGAAAATGTGTTTTTTTAGCCACATTTTGAGGTTTGCAAAGGATTCTGGGTAACAGAACCTGGTCAGAGCCCCACAAGTCACCCCATCTTGGATTTCCCTAGGTCTCTAGTTTTCAAAAATGCACAGGTTTGGTAGGTTTCCCTAGGTGCCGGCTGAGCTAGAGGCCAAAATCTACAGGTAGGCACTTTGCAAAAAACAGCTCTGTTTTCTATGAAAAAATGTGATGTGTCCACATTGTGTTTTGGGGCGTTTCCTGTCGCGGGCGCTAGGCCTACCCATGCAAGTGAGGTATCATTTTTATTGGGAGACTTAGGGGAACGCTGGGTGGAAGGGAATTTGTGGCTCCTCTCAGATTCCAGAACTTTCTCTCACCGAAATGTGACGAAAATGTGTTTTTTTAGCCAAATTTTGAGGTTTGCAAAGGATTCTGGGTAACAGAACCTGGTCAGAGCCCCACAAGTCACCCCATCTTGGATTTCCCTAGGTCTCTAGTTTTAAAAAATGCACAGGTTTGGTAGGTTTCCCTAGGTGCCGGCTGAGCTAGAGGCCAAAATCTACAGGTAGGCACTTTGCCAAAAAAACCTCTGTTCTCTTTAAAAAAATGGGATGTGTCCACGTTGTGCTTTGGGGTGTTTCCTGTCGCGACCGCTATGCTTATCCACACAAGTGAGGTATCATTTTTATCGGGAGACTTGGGGGAACGCTGGGTGGAAGGAAATTTGTGGCTCCTCTCAGATTCCAGAACTTTCTGTGACCAAAATGTGAGGAAAATGTGTTTTTTTAGCCAAATTTTGAGGTTTGCAAAGGATTCTGGGTAACAGAACCTGGTCAGAGCCCCACAAGTCACCCCATCTTGGATTTCCCTAGGTCTCTAGTTTTCAAAAATGCACAGGTTTGGTAGGTTTCCCTAGGTGCCGGCTGAGCTAGAGGCCAAAATCTACAGGTAGGCACTTTGCCAAAAACACCTCTGTTTTCTGTCAAAAAATGTGATGTGTCCACGTTGTGCTTTGGGGCATTTCCTGTCGCGGGCGCTAGGCCTACCCACACAAGTGAGGTATCATTTTTATCGGGAGACTTGGAGGAACGCTGGGTGGAAGGAAATTTGTGGCTCCTCTCAGATTTCAGAACTTTCTGTCACCGAAATGTGAGGAAAATGTGTTTTTTTAGCCACATTTTGAGGTTTGCAAAGGATTCTGGGTAACAGAACCTGGTCAGAGCCCCACAAGTCACCCCATCTTGGATTTCCCTAGGTCTCTAGTTTTCAAAAATGCACAGGTTTGGTAGGTTTCCCTAGGTGCCAGGCTGAGCTAGAGGCCAAAATCTACAGGTAGGCACTTTGCAAAAAACAGCTCTGTTTTCTGTCAAAAAATGTGATGTGTCCACATTGTGTTTTGGGGCGTTTCCTGTCGCGGGCGCTAGGCCTACCCACGCAAGTGAGGTATCATTTTTATCGGGAGACTTGGGGGAACGCTGGGTGGAAGGAAATTCTGGCTCCTCTCGGATTCCAGAACATTCTGTCACCGAAATGTGAAGAAAATTTGTTTTTTTAGCCAAATTTTGAGGTGTGCAAAGGATTCTGGGTAACAGAACATGGTCAGAGCCCCACAAGTCACCCCATCTTGGATTCCCCTAGGTCACTAGTTTTCAAAAATGCACAGGTTTGATAGGTTTCCCTAGGTGCCGCCTGAGCTAGAGGCCAAAATCTACAGGTAGGCACTTTGCAAAAAACACCTTTGTTTTCTTTAAAAAAATGGGATGTGTCCACGTTGTGTTTTGGGGTGTTTCCTGTTGCGGCTGCTAGGCCTACCCACACAAGTGAGGTATCATTTTTATCGGGAGACTTGGGGGAACGCTGGGTGGAAGGAAATTTGTGGCTCCTCTCAGATTCCAGAACTTTCTGTCACTGAAATGTGAGGAAAATGTGTTTTTTTAGCCAAATTTTGAGGTTTGCAAAGGATTCTGGGTAACAGAACCTGGTCAGAGCCCCACAAGTCACCCCATCTTGGATTCCCCTAGGTCTCTAGTTTTCAAAAATGCACAGGTTTGGTAGGTTTCCCTAGGTGCCGGCTGAGCTAGAGGCCAAAATCTACAGGTAGGCACTTTGCAAAAAACACCTCTGTTTTCTTTAAAAAAATGGGATGTGTCCACGTTGTGTTTTGGGGTGTCTCCTGTCGCGGCCACTAGGCCTACCCACACAAGTGAGGCATAATTTTTATCGGGAGACTTGGGGGAATGCTGCGTGGAAGGAAATTTGTGGCTCCTCTCAGATTCCAGAACTTTCTGTCACTGAAATGTGAGGAAAATGTGTTTTTTTAGCCAAAGTTTGAGGTTTGCAAAGGATTCTGGGTAACAGAACCTGGTCAGAGCCCCACAAGTCACCCCATCTTGGATTCCCCTAGGTCTCTAGTTTTCAAAAATGCACAGGTTTGGTAGGTTTCCCTAGGTGCCGGCTGAGCTAGAGGCCAAAATCTACAGATAGGCACTTTGCCAAAAACACCTCTGTTTTCTGTCAAAAAATGTGATGTGTCCACGTTGTGCTTTGGGGCATTTCCTGTCGCGGGCGCTAGGCCTACCCACACAATTGAGGTATCATTTTTATCGGGAGACTTGGGGGAACGCTGGGTGGAAGGAAATTTGTGGCTCCTCTCAGATTCCAGAACTTTATGTCACCGAAATTTGAGGAAAATTTGTTTTTTTAGCCAAAATTTGAGGTTTGCAAAAGATTCTGGGTAACAGAACCTGATCAGAGCCCCACAAGTCACCCCATCTTAGATTCCCCTAGGTCTCTAGTTTTAAAAAATGCACAGGTTTGGTAGGTTTCCCTAGGTGCCAGCTGAGCTAGAGGCCAAAATCTACAGGTAGGCACTTTGCAAAAAACAGCTCTGTTTTCTGTAAAAAAATGTGATGTGTCCACGTTGTGCTTTGGGGCATTTCCTGTCGCGGGCGCTAGGCCTACCCACACAAGTGAGGTATCATTTTTATCGGGAGACTTGGAGGAACGCTGGGTGGAAGGAAATGTGTGGCCCCTCTCAGATTTCAGAACTTTCTGTCACCGAAATGTGAGGAAAATGTGTTTTTTTAGCCAAATTTTGAGGTTTGCAAAGGATTCTGGGTAACAGAACCTGGTCAGAGCCCCACAAGTCACCCCATCTTGGATTCCCCTAGGTCTCTAGTTTTCAAAAATGCACAGGTTTGTTAGGTTTCCCTAGGTGCCGGCTGAGCTAGAGGCAAAATCTACAGATAGGCACTTTGCAAAAAACAGCTCTGTTTTCTGTCAAAAAATGTGATGTGTCCACGTTGTGTTTTGGGGCGTTTCCTGTCGCGGGCACTAGGCCTACCCACACAAGTGAGGTATCATTTTTATCGGGAGACTAGGGGGAACGCTGGGTGGAAGGAAATTCTGGCTCCTCTCAGATTCCAGAACTTTATGTCACCGAAATGTGAGGAAAATATGTTTTTTTAGCCAAATTTTCAGGTTTGCAAAGGATTCTGGGTAACAGAACCTGGTCAGAGCCCCACAAGTCACCCCATCTTGGATTCCCCTAGGTCTCTAGTTTTAAAAAATGCACAGGTTTGGTAGGTTTCCCTAGGTGCCGGCTGAGCTAGAGGCCAAAATCTACAGATAGGCACTTTGCAAAAAACAGCTCAGTTTTCTGTCAAAAAATGTGATGTGGCCATGTTGTGTTTTGGGGCGTTTCCTGTCTCCGGCGCTAGGCCTACCCACACAAGTGAGGTATCATTTTTATCGGGAGACTTGGTGGAACGCTGGGTGGAAGGAAATTCTGGCTCCTCTCAGATTCCAGAACTTTCTGTCACCGAAATGTGAGGAAAATGTGTTTTTTTAGCCAAATTTTGAGGTTTGCAAAGGATTCTGGGTAACAGAACCTGGTCAGAGCCGCACAAGTCACCCCATCTTGGATTCCCCTAGGTCTCTAGTTTTAAAAAATGCACAGGTTTGGTAGGTTCCTCTAGGTGCCGGCTGAGCTAGAGGCCAAAATCTACAGGTAGGCACTTTGCAAAAAACACCTCTGTTTTCTTTCAAAAAATGGGATGTGTCCACGTTGTGTTTTGGGGTGTCCCTTGTCCCGGCCGCTAGGCCTACCCACACAAGTGAGGTATCATTTTTATCGGGAGACTTGGGGGAACGCTGGGTGGAAGGAAATTTGTGGCTCCTCTCAGATTCCAGAACTTTCTGTCACCGAAATGTGAGGAAAATGTATTTTTTTAGCCAAATTTTGAGGTTTGCAAAGGATTCTGGGTAACAGAACCTGGTCAGAGCCCCACAAGTCACCCCATCTTGGATTCCCCTAGGTCTCTAGTTTTCAAAAATGCACAGGTTTGGTAGGGTTCCCTAGGTGCCGGCTGAGCTAGAGGCCAAAATCTACAGGTAGGCACTTTGCAAAAAAAAACTCTGTTTTCTTAAAAAAAAATGGGATGTGTCCACGTTGTGTTTTGGGGTGTCTCCTGTCGCGGCCGCTAGGCCTACCCACACAAGTGAGGCATCATTTTTATTGGGAGACTTGGGGGAACGCTGGGAGGAAGGAAATTTGTGGCTCCTCTCAGATTCCAGAACTTTCTGTCACCGAAATGTGAGGAAAATGTGTTTTTTTAGCCAAATTTTGAGGTTTGCAAAGGATTCTGGGTAACAGAACCTGGTCAGAGCCCCACAAGTCACCCCATCTTGGATTCCCCTAGGTCCCTAGTTTTAAAAAATGCACAGGTTTGGTAGGTTTCCCTAGGTGCCGGCTGAGCTAGAGGCCAAAATCTACAGGTAGGCACTTTGCAAAAAACACCTCTGTTTTCTTTAAAAAAATGGGATGTGTCCACTTTGTGTTTTGGGGTGGCTCCTGTCGCGGCCGCTAGGCCTACCCACACAAGTGAGGCATCATTTTTATTGGGAGACTTGGGGGAACGCTGGGTGGAAGGAAATTTGTGGTTCCTCTCAGATTCCAGAACTTTCTGTCACCGAAATGTGAGGAAAATGTGTTTTTTTAGCCAAAGTTTGAGGTTTGCAAATGATTCTGGGTAACAGAACCTGGTCAGAGCCCCACAAGTCACCCCATCTTGGATTTCCCTAGGTCTCTACTTTTCAAAAATGCACAGGTTTGGTAGGTTTCCCTTGGTGTCGGCTGAGCTAGAGGCCAAAATCTACAGGTAGGCACTTTGCCAAAAACACCTCTGTTTTCTGTCAAAAAATGTGATGTGTCCACTTTGTGCTTTGGGGCATTTCCTGTCGCGGACGCTAGGCCTACCCACACAAGTGAGGTATCATTTTTATCTGGAGACTTGGGGGAACGCTGGGTGGAAGGAAATTTGAGCTCCTCTCAGATTCCAGAACTTTATGTCACCGAAATGTGAGGAAAATTTGTTTTTTTAGCCAAAATTTGAGGTTTGCAAAGGATTCTGGGTAACAGAACCTGGTCAGAGCCCCACAAGTCACCCCATCTTGGATTCCCCTAGGTCTCTAGTTTTAAAAAATGCACAGGTTTGGTAGGTTTCCCTAGGGGCCGGCTGAGCTAGAGGCCAAAATCTACAGGTAGGCACTTTGCCAAAAACACCTCTGTTTTCTGTCAAAAAATGTGAGGTGTCCACGTTGTGCTTTGTGGCATTTCCTGTCGCGGGCGCTAGGCTTACCCACACAAGTGAGGTATCATTTTTATCGGGAGACTTGGGGGAACGCTGGGTGGAAGGAAATTTGTGTCTCCTCTCAGATTCCAGAACTTTATGTCACCGAAATGTGAGGAAAATTTGTTTTTTTAGCCAAAATTTGAGGTTTGCAAAGGATTCTGGGTAACAGAACCTGGTCAGAGCCCCACAAGTCACCCCATCTTAGATTCCCCTAGGTCTCTAGTTTTAAAAAATGCACAGGTTTGGTAGGTTTCCCTAGGTGCCGGCTGAGCTAGAGGCCAAAATCTACAGGTAGGCACTTTGCAAAACACAGCTCTGTTTTCTGTCAAAAAATGTGATGTGTCCACGTTGTGCTTTGGGGCATGTCCTGTCGCGGGCGCTAGGCCTACCCACACAAGTGAGGTATCATTTTTATCGGGAGACTTGGAGGAACGCTGGGTGGAAGGAAATTTGTGGCTCCTCTCAGATTTCAGAACTTTCTGTCACCGAAATGTGAGGAAAATGTGTTTTTTTAGCCAAATTTTGAGGTTTGCAAAGGATTCTGGGTAACAGAACCTGGTCAGAGCCCCACAAGTCACCCCATCTTGGATTCCCCGAGGTCTCTAGTTTTAAAAAATGCACAGGTTTGGTAGGTTTCCCTAGGTGCCGGCTGAGCTAGAGGCCAAAATCTACAGGTAGGCACTTTGCAAAAAACACCTCCGTTTTCTGTCAAAAAATGTGATGTGTCCACATTGTGCTTTGGGGCATTTCCTGTCGCGGGCGCTAGGCCTACCCACACAAGTGAGGTATAATTTTTATCGGGAGATTTGGAGGTACGCTGGGTGGAAGGAAATTTGTGGCTCCTCTCAGATTCCAGAACTTTGGCCCATATTTATACTTTTTGACGCAAAACTGCGCCAACGCAATTTTGCGTCAAAAAAATTAGCGCCGGCTAACGCCATTCCGAAGCGCCATGCGGGCGCCGTATTTATTGAATGACGTTAGCCGGCGTTAGCCGCCGGCGCTGTCTGGTGTGCGTTAAAAAAATGACGTACACCAGGCAGCGCCGGCGTAGGGGGAAAATGGCGTATGGGCGTCCAGAAATGGTGCAAGTCAGGCTGAGGCAAAAAAATCCCCACAACCCGATTTGCGCCATTTTTTTACGACGCCCATCCCCCATTGAAATGACTCCTGTCTTAGCAAAGACAGGAGTCATGCCCCCTTACCCAATGGCCATGCCCAGGGGACTTCTGTCCCCTGGGCATGGTCATTGGGCATAGTGGCATGTAGGGGGGCACAAATCAGGCTCCCCTATGCCACAAAAAAAAAAAAAAAATACTTACCTGGACTTACCTTAATGTCCCTCCATCCTTGGGTGTCCTCCTGGGGTGGGCAAGGGTGGCAGGGGGTGTCCCTGGGGGCTTGGGAGGGCACCTCTGGGCTCATTCTGAGCCCACAAGTCCCTTAACGCCTGCCCTGACCCAAGCGCTAAAATCCGGCGCAAATGCGGGTTTTTTAGTCCCGCCCACTCCCGGGCGTCATTTTTGCCCGGGAGTATAAATACGACGCATATGCATTGCAGTCATTTTTTAAGACGGGAACGCCTACCTTGCATATCATTAACGCAAGGAAGGTGTTCACGCAAAAAAATGACGCTAACTCCATGAACTTTGGCGCTAGACGCGTCTAACGCCAAAGTATAAATATGGAGTTAGTTTTGCGTCGAATTTGCGTCGAAAAAAACGACACAAATTCGGCGCAAACGGAGTATAAATATGCCCCTTTATGTCACCGAAATGTGAGGAAAATGTGTTTTTTTAGCCAAAATTTGAGGTTTGCAAATGATTCTGGGTAACAGAACCTGGTCAGAGCCCCACAAGTCACCCCATCTTAGATTCCCCTAGGTATCTAGTTTTCAAAAATGCACAGGTTTGGTAGGTTTCCCTAGGTGCCGGCTGAGCTAGAGGCCAAAATCTACAGGTAGGCACTTTGCCAAAAACACCTCTGTTTTCTGTCAAAAAATGTGATGTGTCCACGTTGTGCTTTGGGGCATTTCCTGTCGCGGGCGCTAGGCTTACCCACACAAGTGAGGTATCATTTTTATCGGGAGACTTGGGGGAACGCTGGGTGGAAGGAAATTTGTGTCTCCTCTCAGATTCCAGAACTTTATGTCACCGAAATGTGAGGAAAATTTGTTTTTTTAGCCAAAATTTGAGGTTTGCAAAGGATTCTGGGTAACAGAACCTGGTCAGAGCCCCACAAGTCACCCCATCTTAGATTCCACCAGGTCTCTAGTTTTAAAAAATGCACAGGTTTGGTAGGTTTCCCTAGGTGCCGGCTGAGCTAGAGGCCAAAATCTACAGGTAGGCACTTTGCAAAACACAGCTCTGTTTTCTGTCAAAAAATGTGATGTGTCCACGTTGTGCTTTGGGGCATTTCCTGTCGCGGGCGCTGGGCCTACCCAAACAAGTGAGGTATCATTTTTATCGGGAGACTTGGAGGAACGCTGGGTGGAAGGAAATTTGTGGCTTCTCTCAGATTTCAGAACTTTCTGTCACCGAAATGTGAGGAAAATGTGTTTTTTTAGCCAAATTTTGAGGTTTGCCAGGGATTCTGGGTAACAGAACCTGGTCAGAGCCCCACAAGTCACCCCATCTTGGATTCCCCTAGGTCTCTAGTTTTCAAAAATGCACAGGTTTGGTAGGTTTCCCTAGGTGCCGGCTGAGCTAGAGGCCAAAATCTACAGGTAGGCACTTTGCAAAAAACACCTCTGTTTTCTGTAAAAAAATGTGATGTGTCCACATTGTGCTTTGAGGCATTTCCTGTCGCGGGCGCTAGGCCTACCCACACAAGTGAGGTATCATTTTTATCGGGAGACTTGGGGGAACGCTGGGTGGAAGGAAATTTGTGGCTCCTCTCAGATTCCAGAACTTTATGTCACCGAAATGTGAGGAAAATGTGTTTTTTTAACCAAATGTTGAGGTTTGCAAAGGATTCTGGGTAACAGAACCTGGTCAGAGCCCCACAAGTCACCCCATCTTAGATTCCCCTAGGTCTCTAGTTTTAAAAAATGCACAGGTTTGGTAGGTTTCCCTAGGTGCCGGCTGAGCTAGAGGCCAAAATCTACAGGTAGGCATTTTGCAAAAAACAGCTCTGTTTTCTGTCAAAAAATGTGATGTGTCCACGTTGTGCTTTGGGGCATTTCCTGTCGCGGGCGCTAGGCCTACCCACACAAGTGAGGTATCATTTTTATCGGGAGACGTGGAGGAACGCTGGGTGGAAGGAAATTTGTGGCTCCTCTCAGATTTCAGAACTTTCTGTCACCGAAATGTGAGGAAAATGTGTTTTTTTAGCCAAATTTTGAGGTTTGCAAAGGATTCTGGGTAACAGAACCTGGTCAGAGCCCCACAAGTCACCCCATC
Organism: Pleurodeles waltl; assembly: GCF_031143425.1. Taxonomy (NCBI): domain Eukaryota; kingdom Metazoa; phylum Chordata; class Amphibia; order Caudata; family Salamandridae; genus Pleurodeles; species Pleurodeles waltl. The sequence goes on along the minus strand of NC_090444.1, from coordinate 189,106,044 downwards.
TTGGATTCCCCGAGGTCTCTAGTTTTAAAAAATGCACAGGTTTGGTAGGTTTCCCTAGGTGCCGGCTGAGCTAGAGGCCAAAATCTACAGGTAGGCACTTTGCAAAAAACACCTCAGTTTTCTGTCAAAAAATGTGATGTGTCCACATTGTGCTTTGGGGCATTTCCTGTCGTGGGCGCTAGGCCTACCCACACAAGTGAGGTATCATTTTTATCGGGAGATTTGGAGGTACGCTGGGTGGAAGGAAATTTGTGGCTCCTCTCAGATTCCAGAACTTTGGCCCATATTTATACTTTTTGACGCAAAACTGCGCCAACGCACTTTTGCGTCAAAAAAATTAGCACCGGCTAACGCCATTCCGAAGCGCCATGCGGGCGCCGTATTTATTGAATGACGTTAGCCGGCATTAGCCGCCGGCGCTGTCTGGTGTGCGTTAAAAAAATGACGTACACCAGGCAGCGCCGGCGTAGGGGGAAAATGGCGTATGGACATCCAGAAATGGTGCAAGTCAGGCTGAGGCAAAAAAATCCCCACAACCCGATTTGCGCCATTTTTTTACGACGCCCATCCCCCATTGAAATGACTCCTGTCTTAGCAAAGACAGGAGTCATGCCCCCTTACCCAATGGCCATGCCCAGGGAACTTCTGTCCCCTCGGCATGGTCATTCGGCATAGTGGCATGTAGGGGGGCACAAATCAGGCTCCCCTATGCCACAAAAAAAAAAATAATAATACTTACCTGGACTTACCTTAATGTCCCTCCATCCTTGGGTGTCCTCCTGGGGTGGGCAAGGGTGGCAGGGGGTGTCCCTGGGGGCTTGGGAGGGCACCTCTGGGCTCATTCTGAGCCCACAGGTCCCTTAACGCCTGCCCTGACCCAAGCGCTAAAATCCGGCGCAAATGCAGGTTTTTTAGTCCCGCCCACTCCCGGGCGTCATTTTTGCCCGGGAGTATAAATACGACGCATATGCATCGCAGTCATTTTTTAAGACGGGAACGCCTACCTTGCATATCATTAACGCAAGGAAGGTGTTCACGCAAAAAAATGAAGCTAACTCCATGAACTTTGGCGCTAGACGCGTCTAACGCCAAAGTATAAATATGGAGTTAGTTTTGCGTCGAATTTGCGTCGAAAAAAACGACGCAAATTCGGCGCAAACGGAGTATAAATATGCCCCTTTATGTCACCGAAATGTGAGGAAAATGTGTTTTTTTAGCCAAAATTTGAGGTTTGCAAATGATTCTGGGTAACAGAACCTGGTCAGAGCCCCACAAGTAACCCCATCTTAGATTCCCCTAGGTCTCTAGTTTTAAAAAATGCACAGGTTTGGTAGGTTTCCCAAGGTGCCGGCTGAGCTAGAGGCCAAAATCTACAGGTAGGCACTTTGCAAAAAACAGCTCTGTTTTCTGTAAAAAAATGTGATGTGTCCACGTTGTGTTTTGGGGGCATTTCCTGTCGCGGGCGCTAGGCCTACCCACACAAGTGAGGTATCATTTTTATCGGGAGACTTGGAGGAACGCTGGGTGGAAGGAAATTTGTGGCTCCTCTCAGATTCCAGAACTTTCTGTCACCGAAATGTGAGGAAAATGTGTTTTTTTAGCCAGAATCTGAGGTTTGCAAAGGATTCTGGGTAACAGAACCTGGTCAGAGCCCCACAAGTCACCCCATCTTGGATTCCCCTAGGTCTCTAGTTTTCAAAAATGCACAGGTTTGGTAGGTTTCCCTAGGTGCCGGCTGAGCTAGAGGCCAAAACCTACAGGTAGGCACTTTGCAAAAAACACATCTGTTTTCTGTCAAAAAATGTGATGTGTCCACGTTGTGCTTTGGGGCATTTCCTGTCGCGGGCGCTAGGAATACCCACACAAGTGAGGTATCATTTTTATCGGGAGACTTAGAGGAACGCTGGGTGGAAGGAAATTTGTGGCTCCTCTCAGATTTCAGAACTTTCTGTCACCGAAATGTGAGGAAAATGTGTTTTTTTAACCAAATTTTGAGGTTTGCAAAGGATTCTGGGTAACAGAACCTGGTCAGAGCCCCACAAGTCACCCCATCTTGGATTCCCATAGGTCTCTAGTTTTCAAAAATGCACAGGTTTGGTAGGTTTCCCTAGGTGCCGGCTGAGCTAGAGGCCAAAATCTACAGGTAGGCACTTTGCAAAAAACAGCTCTGTTTTCTGTCAAAAAATGTGATGTGTCCACGTTGTGTTTTGAGGCGTTTCCTGTCGCGGGCGCTAGGCCTACCCACTCAAGTGAGGTATCATTTTTATCGGGAGACTTGGGGGAACGCTGGGTGGAAGGAAATTCTGGCTCCTCTGAGATTCCAGAACTTTCTGTCACCAAAATGTGAGGAAAATGTGTTTTTTTAGCCAAATTTTGAGGTTTGCAAAGGATTCTGGGTAACAGAACCTGGTCAGAGCCCCACAAGTCACCCCATCTTGGATTCCCCTAGGTCTCTAGTTTTAAAAAATGCACAGGTTTGGTAGGTTTCCCTAGGTGCCGGCTGAGCTAGAGGCCAAAATCTACAGGTAGGCACTTTGCAAAAAACACCTCTGTTTTCTTTAAAAAAATGGGATGTGTCCACGTTGTGTTTTGGGGTGCGTCCTGTCGCAGCCGCCAGGCCTACCCACACAAGTGAGGCATCATTTTTATCGGGAGACTTGAGGGAACGCTGGGTGGAAGGAAATTTGTGGCTCCTCTCAGATTCAAGAACTTTCTGTCACCGAAATGTGAGGAAAATGTGTTTTTTTAGCCAAATTTTGAGGTTTGCAAAGGATTCTGGGTAACAGAACCTGGTCAGAGCCCCACAAGTCACCCCATCTTGGATTCCCCGAGGTCTCTAGTTTTAAAAAATGCACAGGTTTGGTAGGTTTCCCTAGGTGCCGGCTGAGCTAGAGGCCAAAATCTACAGGTAGGCACTTTGCAAAAAACACCTCCGTTTTCTGTCAAAAAATGTGATGTGTCCACATTGTGCTTTGGGGCATTTCCTGTCGTGGGCGCTAGGCCTACCCACACAAGTGAGGTATCATTTTTATCGGGAGATTTGGAGGTACGCTGGGTGGAAGGAAATTTGTGGCTCCTCTCAGATTCCAGAACTTTGGCCCATATTTATACTTTTTGACGCAAAACTGCGCCAACGCACTTTTGCGTCAAAAAAATTAGCACCGGCTAACGCCATTCCGAAGCGCCATGCGGGCGCCGTATTTATTGAATGACGTTAGCCGGCATTAGCCGCCGGCGCTGTCTGGTGTGCGTTAAAAAAATGACGTACACCAGGCAGCGCCGGCGTAGGGGGAAAATGGCGTATGGGCATCCAGAAATGGTGCAAGTCAGGCTGAGGCAAAAAAATCCCCACAACCCGATTTGCGCCATTTTTTTACGACGCCCATCCCCCATTGAAATGACTCCTGTCTTAGCAAAGACAGGAGTCATGCCCCCTTACCCAATGGCCATGCCCAGGGAACTTCTGTCCCCTCGGCATGGTCATTGGGCATAGTGGCATGTAGGGGGGCACAAATCAGGCTCCCCTATGCCACAAAAAAAAAAATAATAATACTTACCTGGACTTACCTTAATGTCCCTCCATCCTTGGGTGTCCTCCTGGGGTGGGCAAGGGTGGCAGGGGGTGTCCCTGGGGGCTTGGGAGGGCACCTCTGGGCTCATTCTGAGCCCACAGGTCCCTTAACGCCTGCCCTGACCCAAGCGCTAAAATCCGGCGCAAATACAGGTTTTTTAGTCCCGCCCACTCCCGGGCGTCATTTTTGCCCGGGAGTATAAATACGACGCATATGCATCGCAGTCATTTTTTAAGACGGGAACGCCTACCTTGCATATCATTAACGCAAGGAAGGTGTTCACGCAAAAAAATGACGCTAACTCCATGAACTTTGGCGCTAGACGCGTCTAACGCCAAAGTATAAATATGGAGTTAGTTTTGCGTCGAATTTGCGTCGAAAAAAACGACGCAAATTCGGCGCAAACGGAGTATAAATATGCCCCTTTATGTCACCGAAATGTGAGGAAAATGTGTTTTTTTAGCCAAAATTTGAGGTTTGCAAATGATTCTGGGTAACAGAACCTGGTCAGAGCCCCACAAGTAACCCCATCTTAGATTCCCCTAGGTCTCTAGTTTTAAAAAATGCACAGGTTTGGTAGGTTTCCCTAGGTGCCGGCTGAGCTAGAGGCCAAAATCTACAGGTAGGCACTTTGCAAAAAACAGCTCTGTTTTCTGTAAAAAAATGTGATGTGTCCACGTTGTGTTTTGGGGGCATTTCCTGTCGCGGGCGCTAGGCCTACCCACACAAGTGAGGTATCATTTTTATCGGGAGACTTGGAGGAACGCTGGGTGGAAGGAAATTTGTGGCTCCTCTCAGATTCCAGAACTTTCTGTCACCGAAATGTGAGGAAAATGTGTTTTTTTAGCCAGAATCTGAGGTTTGCAAAGGATTCTGGGTAACAGAACCTGGTCAGAGCCCCACAAGTCACCCCATCTTGGATTCCCCTAGGTCTCTAGTTTTCAAAAATGCACAGGTTTGGTAGGTTTCCCTAGGTGCCGGCTGAGCTAGAGGCCAAAATCTACAGGGAGGCACTTTGCAAAAAACACATCTGTTTTCTGTCAAAAAATGTGATGTGTCCACGTTGTGCTTTGGGGCATTTCCTGTCGCGGGCGCTAGGAATACCCACACAAGTGAGGTATCATTTTTATCGGGAGACTTAGAGGAACGCTGGGTGGAAGGAAATTTGTGGCTCCTCTCAGATTTCAGAACTTTCTGTCACCGAAATGTGAGGAAAATGTGTTTTTTTAGCCAAAATTTGAGGTTTGCAAAGGATTCTGGGTAACAGAACCTGATCAGAGCCCCACAAGTCACCCCATCTTGGATTCCCATAGGTCTCTAGTTTTCAAAAATGCACAGGTTTGGTAGGTTTCCCTAGGTGCCGGCTGAGCTAGAGGCCAAAATCTACAGGTAGGCACTTTGCAAAAAACAGCTCTGTTTTCTGTCAAAAAATGTGATGTGTCCACGTTGTGTTTTGAGGCGTTTCCTGTCGCGGGCGCTAGGCCTACCCACACAAGTGAGGTATCATTTTTATCGGGAGACTTGGGGGAACGCTGGGTGGAAGGAAATTTTGGCTCCTCTGAGATTCCAGAACTTTCTGTCACCAAAATGTGAGGAAAATGTGTTTTTTTAGCCAAATTTTGAGGTTTGCAAAGGATTCTCGGTAACAGAACCTGGTCAGAGCCCCACAAGTCACCCCATCTTGGATTCCCCTAGGTCTCTAGTTTTAAAAAATGCACAGGTTTGGTAGGTTTCCCTAGGTGCCGGCTGAGCTAGAGGCCAAAATCTACAGGTAGGCACTTTGCAAAAAACACCTCTGTTTTCTTTCAAAAAATGGGATGTGTCCACGTTGTGTTTTGGGGTGCGTCCTGTCGCAGCCGCCAGGCCTACCCACACAAGTGAGGCATCATTTTTATCGGGAGACTTGAGGGAACGCTGGGTGGAAGGAAATTTGTGGCTCCTCTCAGATTCAAGAACTTTCTGTCACCGAAATGTGAGGAAAATATGTTTTTTTGCCAAATTTTGAGGTTTGCAAAGGATTCTGGGTAACAGAACCTGGTCAGAGCCCCACAAGTCACCCCTTCTTGGATTCCCCTAGGTCTCTAGTTTTCAAAAATGCACAGGTTTGGTAGGTTTCCCTAGGTGCCGGCTAAGCTAGAGGCCAAAATCTACAGGTAGGCACTTTGCAAAAAACACCTCTGTTTTCTTTCAAAAAATGGGATGTGTCCACGTTGTGTTTTGGGGTGTTCCCTGTCGCGGCCGCTAGGCCTACCCACACAAGTGAGGTATCATTTTTATCGGGAGACTTGGGGGAACGCTGGGTGGAAGGAAATTTGTGGCTCCTCTCAGATTCCAGTACTTTCTGTCACCGAAATGTGAGGAAAATGTGTTTTTTTAGCCAAATTTTGAGGTCTGCAAAGGATTCTGGGTAACAGAACCTGGTCAGAGCCCCACAAGTCACCCCTTCTTGGATTCCCCTAGGTCTCAAGTTTTCAAAAATGCACAGGTTTGGTAGGTTTCCCTAGGTGCCGGCTGAGCTAGAGGCCAAAATCTACAGGTAGGCACTTTGCAAAAAACACCTCTGTTTTCTTTAAAAAAATGGGATGTGTCAACGTTGTTTTTTGGGGTGCTTCCTGTCGCGGCCGCTAGGCCTACCCACACAAGTGAGGTATCATTTTTATCGGGAGACTTGGGGGAACGCTTGGTGAAAGGAAATTTGTGGCTCCTCTCAGATTCCAGAACTTTCTGTCACCGAAATGTGAGGAAAATGTGTTTTTTTAGCCAAATCTTGAGGTTTGCAAAGGATTCTGGGTAACAGAACCTGGTCAGAGCCCCACAAGTCACCCCATCTTGGATTCCCCTAGGTCTCTAGTTTTCAAAAATGCACAGGTTTGGTAGATTTCCCTAGGTGTCGGCTGACCTAGAGGCCACAATCTACAGGTAGGCACTTTGCAAAAAACACCTCTGTTTTCTTTCAAAAAATGGGATGTGTCCACGTTGTGTTTTGGTGCGTTTTCTGTCGCGGACGCTAGGCCTACCCACACAAGTGAGGTATCATTTTTATCGGGAGACTTGGGGGAACGCTGGGTGGAAGGAAATTTGTGGCTCCACTCACATTCCAGAACTTTCTGTCACCGAAATGTGAGGAAAATGTGTTTTTTAGCCAAATTTTGAGGTTTGCAAAGGATTCTGGGTAACAGAACCTGGTCAGAGCCCCACAAGTCACCCCATCTTGGATTTCCCTAGGTCTCTAGTTTTCAAAAATGCACAGGTTTGGTAGGTTTCCCTAGGTGCCGGCTAAGCTAGAGGCCAAAATCTACAGGTAGGCACTTTGCAAAAAACACCTCTGTTTTCTTTCAAAAAATGGGATGTGTCCACGTTGTGTTTTGGGGTGTTCCCTGTCGCGGCCGCTAGGCCTACCCACACAAGTGAGGTATCATTTTTATCGGGAGACTTGGGGGAACGCTGGGTGGAAGGAAATTTGTGGCTCCTCTCAGATTCCAGTACTTTCTGTCACCGAAATGTGAGGAAAATGTGTTTTTTTAGCCAAATTGTGAGGTCTGCAAAGGATTCTGGGTAACAGAACCTGGTCAGAGCCCCACAAGTCACCCCTTCTTGGATTCCCCTAGGTCTCAAGTTTTCAAAAATGCACAGGTTTGGTAGGTTTCCCTAGGTGCCGGCTGAGCTAGAGGCCAAAATCTACAGGTAGGCACTTTGCAAAAAACACCTCTGTTTTCTTTAAAAAAATGGGATGTGTCAACGTTGTTTTTTGGGGTGTTTCCTGTCGCGGCCGCTAGGCCTACCCACACAAGTGAGGTATCATTTTTATCGGGAGACTTGGGGGAACGCTTGGTGAAAGGAAATTTGTGGCTCCTCTCAGATTCCAGAACTTTCTGTCACCGAAATGTGAGGAAAATGTGTTTTTTTAGCCAAATCTTGAGGTTTGCAAAGGATTCTGGGTAACAGAACCTGGTCAGAGCCCCACAAGTCACCCCATCTTGGATTCCCCTAGGTCTCTAGTTTTCAAAAATGCACAGGTTTGGTAGATTTCCCTAGGTGTCGGCTGACCTAGAGGCCACAATCTACAGGTAGGCACTTTGCAAAAAACACCTCTGTTTTCTTTCAAAAAATGGGATGTGTCCACGTTGTGTTTTGGTGCGTTTTCTGTCGCGGACGCTAGGCCTACCCACACAAGTGAGGTATCATTTTTATTGGGAGACTTGGGGGAACGCTGGGTGGAAGGAAATTTGTGGCTCCACTCACATTCCAGAACTTTCTGTCACCGAAATGTTAGGAAAATGTGTTTTTTAGCCAAATTTTGAGGTTTGCAAAGGATTCTGGGTAACAGAACCTGGTCAGAGCCCCACAAGTCACCCCATCTTGGATTTCCCTAGGTCTCTAGTTTTCAAAAATGCACAGGTTTGGTAGGTTTCCCTAGGTGCCGGCTGAGCTAGAGGCCAAAATCTACAGGTAGGCATTTTGCAAAAAACAGCTCTGTTTTCTGTCAAAAAATGTGATGTGTCCACGTTGTGCTTTGGGGCATTTCCTGTCGCGGGCGCTAGGCCTACCCACACAAGTGAGGTATCATTTTTATCGGGAGACTTCGAGGAACGCTGGGTGGAAGGAAATTTGTGGCTCCTCTCAGATTTCAGAACTTTCTGTCACCGAAATGTGAGGAAAATGTGTTTTTTTAGCCATATTTTGAGGTTTGCAAAGGATTCTGGGTAACAGAACCTGGTCAGAGCCCCACAAGCCACCCCATCTTGGATTCCCCTAGGTCTCTAGTTTTAAAAAATGCACAGGTTTGGTAGGTTTCCCTAGGTGCCGGCTGAGCTAGATGCCAAAATCTACAAGTAGGCACTTTGCAAAAAACACCTCTGTTTTCTTTTAAAAAAATGGGATGTGTCCACGTTGTGTTTTAGGGCGTTTCCTGTCGCGGGTGCTAGGCCTACCCACACAAGTGAGGTATCATTTTTATCGGGAGACTTGGGGGAACGATGGGTGGAAGGAAATTTGTGGCTCCTCTCAGATTCCAGAACTTTCTGTCACCGAAATGTGAGGAAAATGTGTTTTTTTAGCCAAATTTTGAGGTTTGCAAAGGATTCTGGGTAACAGAACCTGGTCAGAGCCCCACAAGTCACCCCATCTTGGATTCCCCTACGTCTCTAGTTTTCAAAAATGCACAGGTTTGGTAGATTTCCCTAGGTGTCGGCTGACCTAGAGGCCACGATCTACAGGTAGGCACTTTGCAAAAAACACCTCTGTTTTCTTTAAAAAAATGGGATGTGTCCACGTTGTGTTTTGGGGTGTTGCCTGTCGCGGCCGCTAGGCCTACCCACACAACTGAGGTACCATTTTTATCGGGAGACTTGGGGGAACGCTGGGTGGAAGGAAATTTGTGGCTCCACTCAGATTCTAGAACTTTCTGTCACCGAAATGTGAGGAAAATGTGTTTTTTAGCCAAATTTTGAGGTTTGCAAAGGATTCTGGGTAACAGAACCTGGTCAGAGCCCCACAAGTCACCCCATCTTGGATTTCCCTAGGTCTCTAGTTTTAAAAAATGCACAGGTTTGGTAGGTTTCCCTAGGTGCCGGCTGAGCTAGAGGCCAAAATCTACAGGTAGGCACTTTGCAAAAAACACCTCTGTTTTCTGTCAAAAAATTTGATGTGTCCACGTTGTGCTTTGGGGCATTTCCTGTCGCGGGCGCTAGGCCTACCCACACAAGTGAGGTATCATTTTTATTGGGCGACTTGGGGGAACGCTGGGTGGAAGGAAATTTGTGTCTCCTCTCAGATTCCAGAACTTTATGTCACCGAAATGTGAGGAAAATTTGTTTTTTTAGCCAAAATTTGAGGTTTGCAAAGGATTCTGGGTAACAGAACCTGGTCAGAGCCCCACAAGTCACCCCATCTTAGATTTCCCTAGGTCTCTAGTTTTAAAAAATGCACAGGTTTGGTAGGTTTCCCTAGGTGCCGGCTGAGCTAGAGGCCAAAATCTACAGGTAGGCACTTTGCAAAAAACACCTCTGTTTTCTGTCAAAAAATGTGATGTGTCCACGTTGTGCTTTGGGGCATTTCCTGTCGCGGGCGCTAGGCCTACCCACACAAGTGAGGTATCATTTTTATCGGGAGACTTGGGCGAACGCTGGGTGGAAGGAAATTCGTGGCTCCTCTCAGATTCCAGAACTTTATGTCACCGAATTGTAAGGAAAATGTGTTTTTTTAGCCAAAATTTGAGGTTTGCAAAGGATTCTGGGTAACAGAACCTGGTCAGAGCCCCACAAGTCACCCCATCTTGGATTTCCCTAGGTCTCTAGTTTAAAAAAATGCACAGGTTTGGTAGGTTTCCCTAGGTGCCGGCTGAGCTAGAGGCCAAAATCTACAGGTAGGCACTTTGCAAAAAACACCTCTGTTTTCTGTCAAAAAATTTGATGTGTCCACGTTGTGCTTTGGGGCATTTCCTGTCGCGGGCGCTAGGCCTACCCACACAAGTGAGGTATCATTTTTATTGGGCGACTTGGGGGAACGCTGGGTGGAAGGAAATTTGTGTCTCCTCTCAGATTCCAGAACTTTATGTCACCGAAATGTGAGGAAAATTTGTTTTTTTAGCCAAAATTTGAGGTTTGCAAAGGATTCTGGGTAACAGAACCTGGTCAGAGCCCCACAAGTCACCCCATCTTAGATTTCCCTAGGTCTCTAGTTTTAAAAAATGCACAGGTTTGGTAGGTTTCCCTAGGTGCCGGCTGAGCTAGAGGCCAAAATCTACAGGTAGGCACTTTGCAAAAAACACCTCTGTTTTCTGTCAAAAAATGTGATGTGTCCACGTTGTGCTTTGGGGCATTTCCTGTCGCGGGCGCTAGGCCTACCCACACAAGTGAGGTATCATTTTTATCGGGAGACTTGGGCGAACGCTGGGTGGAAGGAAATTCGTGGCTCCTCTCAGATTCCAGAACTTTATGTCACCGAATTGTAAGGAAAATGTGTTTTTTTAGCCAAAATTTGAGGTTTGCAAAGGATTCTGGGTAACAGAACCTGGTCAGAGCCCCACAAGTCACCCCATCTTAGATTCCCCTAGGTCTCTAGTTTTAAAAAATGCACAGGTTTGGTAGGTTTCCCTAGGTGCCGGCTGAGCTAGAGGCCAAAATCTACAGGTAGGCACTTTGCAAAAAACAGCTCTGTTTTCTGCCAAAAAATGTGATGTGTCCACGTTGTGTTTTGGGGCATTTCCTGTCGCGGGCGCTAGGCCTACCCACACAAGTGAGGTATCATTTTTATCGGGAGACTTGGAGGAACGCTGGGAGGAAGGAAATTTGTGGCTCCTCTCACCTTTCAGAACTTTCTGTCACCGACATGTGAGGAAAATGTGTTTTTTTAGCCAAAATTTGAGGTTTGCAAAGGATTCTGGGTAACAGAACCTGGTCAGAGCCCCACAAGTCACCCCATCTTGGATTCCCCTAGGTCTCTAGTTTAAAAAAATGCACAGGTTTGGTAGGTTTCCCTAGGTGCCGGCTGAGCTAGATGCCAAAATCTACAGGTAGGCACTTTGCAAAAAACACCTCTGTTTTCTTTAAAAAAATGGGATGTGTCCCCGTTGTGTTTTGGGGCATTTCCTGTCGCGGGTGCTAGGCCTACCCACACAAGTGAGGTATCATTTTTATCGGGAGACTTGGGGGAACGCTGGGTGGAAGGAAATTCTGGCTCCTCTCAGATTCCAGAACTTTCTGTCACCGAAATGTGAGGAAAACTTTTTTTTAGCCAAATTTTGAGGTTTGCAAAGGATTCTGGGTAACAGAACCTGGTCAGAGCCCCACAAGTCACCCCATCTTGGATTCCCCTAGGTCTCTAGTTTTAAAAAATGCACAGGTTTGGTAGGTTTCCCTAGGTGCCGGCTGAGCTAGATGCCAAAATCTACAGGTAGGCACTTTGCAAAAAACACCTCTGTTTTCTTTAAATAAATGGGATGTGTCCACGTTGTGTTTTGGGGCGTTTCCTGTCGCGGGTGCTAGGCCTACCCACACAAGTGAGGTATCATTTTTATCGGGAGACTTGGGGGAACGCTGGGTGGAAGGAAATTTGTGGCTCCTCTCAGATTTCAGAACTTTCTGTCACCGAAATGTGAGGAAAATGTGTTTTTTAGCCAAATTTTGAGGTTTGCAAAGGATTCTGGGTAACAGAACCTGGTCAGAGCCCCACAAGTCACCCCATCTTGGATTCCCCTAGGTCTCTAGTTTTCAAAAATGCACAGGTTTGGTAGGTTTCCCTAGGTGCCGGCTGAGCTAGAGGCCAAAATCTACAGGTAGGCACTTTGCAAAAAACACCTCTGTTTTCTGTCAAAAAATGTGATGTGTCCACGTTGCGTTTTGGGACGTTTCCTGTCGCGGGCGCTAGGCCTACCCACACAAGTGAGGTATAATTTTTATCGGGAGACTTGGGGGAACATAGATTAGCAAAACAAGTGTTATTGCCCCATGTCTTTCTCTACATTTTTTCCTTCCAAATATAAGAGAGTGTGTAAAAAAGACATCTATTTGAGAAATGCCCTGTAATTCACATGCTAGTATGGTCACCCCGGAATTCAGAGATGTGCAAATAAACACTGCTCCTCAACACCTTATCTTGTGCTTATTTTGGAAATACAAAGGTTTTCTTGATAGCTCTTTTTCACTCTTTATATTTCAGCAAATGAATTGCTGTATACCCGGTATAGAATGAAAACGCACTGCAGGGTGCAGCTCATTTATTGGCTCTGGGTACCTAGGGTTCTTGATGAACCTACTACTCCCATAAATCCCTGCAACCAGAGGAGTCCAGCAGACGTAGCGGTATATTGCTTTCGAAAATCTGACATTGCAGGAAAAAGTTACAGAGTAAAACGTAGAGAAAATTTGCTGTTTTTTTCACCTCAATTTCAATAGTTTTCTTTTTCAGTTGTTGTTTTCTGTAGGAAACCCTTGTAGGATCTACACAAATCACCCCTTGCTGAATTCAGAATTGTGTCTACTTTTCAGAAATGTTGCGGTTTCTGGGATCCAGCGTTGGTTTCATGCCCATTTCTGTCACTGACTGGAAGGAGGCTGAAAGCACAAAAAATCGTAAAAATGGGGTATGTCCCAGTAAAATGCCAAAATTGTGTTAAAAAATTGGGTTTTCTGATTCAAGTCTGCCTGTTCCTGAAAGCTGGGAAGTTGGTGATTTTAGCACCACAACCCCTTTGTTGATGCCCTTTTCAGGGAAAAAACCATAAGCCTTCTTCTGCAGCCCCTTTTTCCGATTGTTTTGAAAAAAACGAAATTTTTCACTGTATTTTGGCTAATTTCTTGGCCTCCTTCTGGGGAACCCACAAAGTCTGGGTACCTCTAGAATCCCTACGATGTTGGTAAAAAAGGACGCAAATTTGGCGTTGGTAGCTTATGTGAACAAAAAGTTATGAGGGCCTAAGCGCGAACTGCTCCAAATAGCCAAAAAAAGGCTCGGCACAGGAGGGGGAAAAGGCCTGGCAGCGAAGGGGTTACAAAATGATGGTATTGAACACATTAGAGTCCATCCGAAAGGGGGAGATAGAGAGAAGGCCTCATGGAGAGAGGAATCAAAACTCATAATGAGCTTGGGTACAGAATTCACTTGGGGTCATAACTCAGATGCTGAGCTACATGTACAACTATGATGTATTAGTGGGGGTTATCCCTTCGAATATTACATTTATGGATCTGATATTCAATTGAGTAGGGAATGTTTTCCATTATCTGAATTTTCTTCATGAGGTAGATTGTTTTTGAAGATCTGTCTTTTTAATTTATTGCTATTTATGTTTTTGTACTGTGAACTTTTTCTGAAAGGGAGATAGAATGTCACGGTTATCAAGAATAGAAAATGGAAAGATTGAGGGTCTGATTACCTATATGGTATTGTGGTACCCTAATACATACTTGCACTTTAGACATAAGTCAAATACTTAGAGTGTACCTGATATCAGTGTAATGGTTTCCATCTATGCACAATGCACTTTAAATAAGAGGGTATATATGGACAAACATTTCCTACTGATGATTGATTGGAACCATGGACGGTGTACTTTAGGTGGATATAATATTTTTATGAGAGAGATACATTAGACAGTGGAAAAAGACGATTGTGATGCCCCCGTCCGAGTTATACATTGCAGACTTGAGTCAAATAATTACATAGTACCTTATATTAGTGCAATCTAAGGTTAATGGTTTGCATTTATGCACAATGCAGTTTACATAAGGGGGTATATATGGACAAACTTTGGCTACTGGTGATTGATTAGAAGCATGCATGTTGCACTTTAGGTGGATATATTATTTTTATGAGAGAAATACATCTGATGTTGGAAAATGACATTTGGGATGCCCCCACCTCGAGTGATACATTACAGCTCGAAAATTATATATGGTGTGCTTTGGGAATGGATGAGCATGATGGCTCCTGTTGGGAGGAGTATATCTCAGAATGAAAATAGAATGTTCTCTTTGAATAAATCATTGTTGCTTACGCTTATGCTGTACACTTTGAGATGGGGGAGGTATTTTGATCTTCACGAGAGATTTATGTCTTACATTGAAAATATGCTGTTACAGTGAGAGATGCAAAACGTCTGTTAAAACAATGATCTCTGGAGGATTAATGCCCCTTTTGAATAATGTATAGTATTTCAAAATCAAACATGGTGTACATTGAGAGAGGGTGGGTGTGATGTTCTTATGAGAAGATTGCAACCAGTATTAAGAAAATGATGACCCCCCTCCCTAAGCCACACATTGTTGTTTACATTTAGACACAGTGCACTTTAAGATAATGTGGTTATTATGGGTCTTGTGAAAGATATACATCTTGTACTAGAAATATGATATTATAGGTACATTGGACAAATAATGTTCTTTTTGAATAATACAATATTCCTTCAGATATCTGGATCTTGAGCTCAGAGTATATATCCATGGAGTATCATATACATACTGTACGATAACATACATATAGGGGCAGATTTAAGAAAAATGGTACTTCATCCAGTGCAGCACCACTTATCTTGCTCCCCTTAGCGCCCCCTGTGTGTGCCGTATTTAAGATACGGTGCACCATGGTGGTAGTTAGGGAACTAGCATCAACGTTTTTTATGCTAGTTTAGTGCTTTGCAGGATTAGCGTCAAATAGCACATTGAGGCCTATCATAAATAACGGTGTGCCTCCTTTTAATGCCTGCTCTGTGCAGGCATTAAAAATGCCGCACAAAATCTTTTAGATTTCTTTGCATCATTTTTTCAGCCCCCCTAATTGGGGAAAACCATCCCTTGCCTTGAGCAGGCATAATGTGGCAAAAGGGGTTACAAAGTGGTGCAATGCATGCATTGCACCACTTGGTAAATATGAAGGTTCTTTTTCTGTGGAATGATAGGAGGCTCATGCTTTGGATCATTAGAATATATATGGGTACCTTTTTGACCCCATAAGGACTATTGGCATGATTAAAAGCTAGTGGCCCTAAGAATAACATGTAATCCACATGTGAATTATTGTTATGTATTACAGACACTATGGATAAGGTGTAAAAGGATTTACATATTTGGTAGAAATAAGATTCATATGTTTTATGAACTATTCAATGGCATACAATGGAAAATGAACTGTGGACAAAATACATGTGGGGCTGATTTTTGGATCATGTAGGATCATTGGATGCGCTTATCATGATAAAATATGTAATAGGGAGCCCAGTTGTATTTGAATATAAGCAGGATTGTTAAATGGATGCCGTATTGTACTGGGGAAAGTGAATAAGGTTGTGGATCTAGTGTTCCAGGGCCGATGAAATAGATGAAGGCTTGGAAAAGAAAGGATGTCTAGCGAAATTGGTTGTGAGGCTCAGTTGAAGGCATGTAGCCAAAATTCATAGGCCGCTTTAGTTTTTTTATTGCTTGCACTAATTTTGGGATTATCTGGCACTGTGGCAATAAAGGATTTGTTGTTGTAAGATCTCATGAGTGTAATTGTTTGTGCTGTGCTGCTGTACTGATGACCCAAGAGGAGGGCCTCGCTTGGAGAACATTTTTTAAAAATATATTTTTTTTTATATATTATAATAGCACTATAAACTTTGTACTCTACATGGAATAAGAAAATAAATTACCTTTCGAGTTGATGGATGGTGCCGGCGTCATTCCTGCCATGAGAAGCTGGTAAGTATTGCCTCTCTGATGCTGTGTAATGATTTCTAACCATATATATATATGTATATATATATATATATATATATATATATATATATATATATATATATATATATATACATATATATATATATAAAAGTATATATATCTATATATAGATAGATATCTATATATATATATAGATATAGATATAGAAATATATATATATATATATATATATATATATATATATATATTTATATATATATTACCTTGTGGTGGTTGTTGTGTTATAGTTGCATGCATGACATGACACCTGCACGCGACTAGTAATAGAATGGTGGGGATAGAATGCGGGGCAGAACGTGGATTGTAAACAGTAGATTGCCGTTAGCTTGGATGGCATACGGACGTGTGCTGTCTACTTGGGAAATAAAGGTTGTGACATATACTTACTGGAACAGTCGTCATTACAGTGGTCACCACCATAGTTAGCACCCAGAGGCATATTTATAAGCCCCTAGTGCCACCTTGCGCCACATTAGAGTCGTTTTTTTACGTTAATGTGGCCCAACAAGGCCAAAATCCTTGCACCATATTTACAAAGTGGCGCAATGCATGCATTGCACCAGTTTGTAACCCTTTGTGCTACATTATGCCTGTGCCAGGAATAATACATGCAAAGGGAGCATTCCCCCGTTAGGGGAGCAGAAAAAATGGAACATGGAAATCTAATGCTCAGAGCAAGTGTTAAAAGGGGGCATACCATTATTTATAATGGGTCCCTATGTACTCTGCAGGAGTAGCACCAATATTTTGGAGCTACTCATGCAGAGTACATCAATAGAGTCAATAAAAATGAGCCTATTGCTCGCTACCCTGCACCATGGTGCACTTTATCTTAGATATGGCGCACACATGGTGGCGGTAGGGGGCACTAAGGGGCGCAAGGAAAGTGGCGCTGCACTAGGTGCACCGTCACTTTACTTAAATATGCCCCTCAGTTTCTATATAAAAGCATTTTTTTAACTTGCCCATATATTTGCACTACTTTAGAAATCTTCATGAAATTTCCACAAAAACTTGCCCGTCCTGTCAGCTGCTGTCTGGAAACTTTCAGGGTGATCCATCTGGGGGGGAAGAGAAAAAAGGGGGTCCCCCACCATGTTTTCCCCATTCATTTATCTATAGTGATTTTGAACAGCGATAGCCACCTCATCATGCACTGCTAACTACCCCACAAATTACTGCACTCATGACATCATTGATAACATCTTGATAATATCACTGTAATTTTTGCAGTAACATTTTTGATGAAAAAACTGTGCATGGCGGGGGTGCGAGTTATACTTACCTTAGGGCACGAGTTATACTTACTTGAGGTACTTCTAACTATAACTGATGATTTTCTATGGTTTCTTACGTTTAAAATGTGAGCCTAACTATAACGTCTCTGTAACCTTTGGTTTTTTAAAGTCAATTTATATATATAAAGTTTTCCTTTGTTGTAGCGTATGCCGCTCCTACCTGTTGACGTGGGTGCACGGCTCACCTTTGCATGTGCTTAACATCCAACATTCGTTCTGGTTCTTTAATTTAATAATAAGAGAGCCGGCACTCTAATTTTTTGCTTCACGGTGTTTAGGGTGGGGATCGATTTTTGGGTGGCAATGGTAATTTGTGGGTTTAGGGTAGGTGTGGATTTTTGGGTGAAAGGGGAATTTCTAGGGTTTAAGGTGGGTATGGGGTGGCAAGGGAGTTTTTAGAGTTTGGGGTTGGTGTGGCTTTTAGATGGCAAGGACAATTTTAGGGTTTAGGTGGGTATGGGTTTTGGCATGGTAAGTGTTTTTTTAAGGTTTAGGGTGGGTACATGTTTTTGGTGGCAACAGTAATTTTAGAGTTTAGGGTAGGCATGGATTTTTGGGTGGCAAGGGATTTTTTAGGGTTTAGGGTGGGTATGGGTTTTTGGGTGGGAAGGGAATTTTTAGAGTTTAGAGTGGGTCTGGGATTTTAGATGCCAAGAGCAATTTTAGGGTTTAGAGTGGGTATGGGTTTTTAGATGGCAAGTGTAATTTTAGGGTTTAGGGTGGGTATGAGTTTTTGGGTGGCAAGGGTAACTTTAGGGTTTAGGGTGGGTGTGGGTTTTTGAGTGGCAAAGGTAACTTTAGGGTTTAGAGTGGGTGTGGGTTTCTGAGTGGCAATGGTAATTTTAGGGTTTAGCATGGGTATGGCATTTTGGGTGGGAAGGTTTTTTTTAGGGTTTAGGGTGGTTATGAGTTTTTGGGTGGCAAGGGTAATTTAAGGGTTTAGGGTGGGTATGGCTTTTTGGGTGGCAAGGGAATTTTTAGGGTTGAGGGTGGGTATGGGTTTTTGGGTGGCAAGGGTAACTTTAGGGTTTAGGGTGGGTGTGGGTTTTTGAGTGGCAAGGGTAACTTTAGAGTTTAGAGTGGGTGTGGGTTTTTGAGTGGCAATGGTAATTTTAGGGTTTAGCATGGGTATGGCGTTTTGGGTGGGAAGGTTTTTTTTAGGGTTTAGGGTAGTTATGGGTTTTTGGATGTCAATGGTAATTTAAGGGTTTAGAGTGGTATGGCTTTATGGGTGGAAAGGACATTTTTAGGATTGAGGGTGGTTATGGGTTTTTGGGTGACAAGGGTAGTTTTAGGGTTTAGGGTGGGTATGGGTTTTTAGGTGGCAAGGGTAATTTTAGGGTTCATTGTGGGTATGGGTTTTTGAGTGGTAAGTGTAATTTTATGGGTTAGCGTGATTATTGCTTTTTGGGTGGCAAGGTTTTTTTTTAGGGTTTAGGGTGATTATGAGTTTTTGGGTGGCAAGGGTAATTTAAGGGTTTAGGGTGGGTATGGCTTTTTGGGTGGCAAGGGAATTTTTAGGGTTGAGGGTGGGTATGGGTTTTTGGGTGACAAGGGTAATTTTAGGGTTCATTGTGGGTATGGGTTTTTGAGTGGTAAGTGTAATTTTATGGGTTAGCGTGATTATTGCTTTTTGGGTGGGAAGGTTTTTTTTTAGGGTTTAGGGTGATTATGAGTTTTTGGGTGGCAAGGGGAATTTAAGGGTTTAGGGTGGGTATGGCTTTTTGGGTGGCAAGGGAATTTTTAGGGTTGAGGGTGGGTATGGGTTTTTGGGTCATAGGGGAATTTGTAGGGTTTAGAGTGGGTATGGGGTTTTGGGTGGCAAGGGTAATTTTAGGGTTTAAGGTGGGTATCTTTTTTTTGGGCAGCAAGGGTAATGTTAGGGTTTAGGGTGGGTATGTGTTTTGAGTGACAAGGGTATTTTTAGGGTTTGTGGTGGATATGGGTTTTTGAGTGGCAAGTCTAATAAAAGGGTTTATGGTGGGTATGGATTTTGGGTGGCAATGGGTATTTTAGGGTTTACGGTGGGTATGGGTTTTTAAGTGGCAAGGGTAATTGTAGGGTTTAGAAGTGGGTATGGGCTTTTGAGTGACAAGGGTAATTTTACGGCTTAGCATGGGTACGTCTTTTTAGGTGGTAAGGGTGTTTTGGGGGTTTAGGGTGGTTATGGGTTTTTGGATGGCAATGTTAATTTAAGGGTTTACGGTTGTTATGGCGTTTTGGGTGGCAAGGGAATCTTTAGGGTTGAGGGTGGGTATGGGTGTTTGGGTGACAGTGCTAATTTTAAGGTTTAGGGTGGGTATGAATTTTTGGGTGGCAAGGGTAATGTTAGGGTGTAGGGTGGGTATGGGTTTTTCAGTGACAAGGGTAATTTTAGGGTTTAGAGTGGGTATGGCTTTTTGAATGGCAAGTGTAATAAAAGGGTTTAGGGTGGGTATGGGTCTCTGGGTGGCAATGGGTATTTTCATGTTTAGGGTGGGTATGTTTTTTGGGTGGTAAGGACAAATTTAGGTTTTTGGGTGGGTAGTAGTTTTTGGGTGGCTAAGGAATTTTTTGGACTTTTAGGGTGGGTATGAGTTTTGTGGGTGGCAAGGATATTTTTAGGGTTTAGGATAGGTATTTTGAGTGGCAAGTGAATGTTTAGGGTTTCGAGTGAGTATAGGTTTTTGGGTTTTAAGGTGTTTTTAGGGTTTAGGGTGGGTATGGGTTTTATGGTGGCAAGGTGTTTTTAGGGCTTAGGGTGGGTATGGAAGATGGATCAATGTATAGTAATTAAGATTACTTTTTGTTACAATCACATTATAGTTAGGCTCACAATTTAATTGTACAAAACCAAAGAAATTTAGCTTTTATAGTTAGAGTTATTTCAAGTAACTATAACTCATGTCCTACAACATTTCCATAGTGCACTCAACGCTGAACATTAAATTTGTCATAGAAATTATGGTTAGTGCTGCGCAAGGAAAAATTAGGGCACATTTTGAGTGAGTTCGCAAATATTTTATTAAAACATTCAGACAAGCAGACTGAAACCTGCACTTTTAACACCAGCAACAAACTGCCAGTTAACTCCCTGGTGATCGGCAGCTTTACTACAGTGTTCGAATGAGGAACTAGAGTGCTAATATTCTGAATTGATGTCAGAAGTGTGGCACAACTGAAAATCATCTTGATGGGATGGAAGTGGAAAACTGAAAGCATTGTCTATTGAGGATACTTCAGTAAATGAGGAAATTAGGGAGCTTCCTAACTATTAAGTCTCCCAAGATGGCCATCAGAGAAAGAAAACCAAAAAGTAGCATAAATATCACCCAAATGTAGCCCTACTGTAGCCCAATGACAAAAGTGTGCAAAACACTTCATTGATTTTTTTACCAGCTTTATATAGCACATGCTTGACCCAAAGGTATTGGAGTGTGCTACATAAGCATCAGTTATATTACAGAAGGACAAATTCATTTTGGTTTTAGGCATGGGTAGATCAAGTGATTTACCTAGAATCACAGGATGTTAAGCTGATGCTGAAACTCAAATAATCAAGTGATCAACTGAATAAAAACACATAAAGATAGCAAATAATTTGAAAGTGCTTTGTTGCTAGTTGAGAACTCAGAAAATGTGTTGTCATTTTAGTTTTTTAGAGCACTTACCATAATTTCCATTGGAATAAGACCGTCTCAGTCTTATAACTTCTAAAGGGTATGCTTTAGGTAATACAGTTTTGATTACATCAAGATGACGTCAGGCGTGCCACACTTTTGTAAGAAATATAGAATGTTAGCAATGTAGTTGTTTAGTAGAATACTATGGGAGGCAGAGGGGCATGCACTCGGATAATTGATGGGAGCGTGCAAAGGCAACAAGTTGCCCATGCTGGACAGGTGGAACAGGCAATGATAGCACAATAGATCAAGGAGGGTAAGGGAAAGTGGGCAGACCAAACTAACCATGGAAGACAAGCAAGAGGAGCTGTGGCAATATAACAGACCAGTAAGGGCAGAACAACAGACCCAACTCAGGCAAGAGACTCCTGATGTTTTTTAGCCCAAATGTGCTTTATTTTATCTTTCTCCTACCTAAAATCTCTTTTTTTTCAATGTAAGTCAATGGGGAAATCAATTTCCCAGGTTTTTATTTCAAACTTTTAATCCTACCAAGCTTTAAATGTTGGCAAGTATTGTACATTGGATCATGGAGGGCAGGAGGAATGGAGTAGGACGTGGACTCAGTAAACAGAGAGCAGGAGGGAGATGGGCAGGGGCATCAAACTTATATTACTGGGCAAGTGTGAGGGGTTTCAGCAGCACAATACACCACACAGGGCAAGCGGGAGGGCAGAGGACCATGGAAAACAATAGGGAAGGGACAGGGCCATGCACCTGCACAACAGAGAGAAGAGGGGAAAGGGCAAGAGCAGCAAGCTGACAATACCAGACACACAGCAGGGACAGTTACAGCCTTATGGACCATGAAGGGCAGGAGGGAGTGGGCAGTGGCAGTACATGGGACCGTGCAGGGTAAGAGGGAGGGGGCTGGTGCATGGACTCAGACAGCTGAGGGTAAGGAGGAGGGGGATGGGGTAGCAAGCTAACTCTTCAGAATAGGTGGAAAGGGAAGTGGCAGAACAATGGCCACACATGCCTGTAATGAGGAAACAGAGACATGTACTTGGACAATGGATGGCAATGAGGATGGGGAGCAGGAGCAGCAAGCTTGAGTGGAGGCAGCACATGTGAGTGGTGGTATCCTTTGATTTTAAGAATTCGTTTTTAAAGACACTACATGTCCCCTAGTGCACTAGAGTGGGTAGTAGGGAAGA
The DNA here is from genome assembly GCF_031143425.1 of Pleurodeles waltl. Lineage (NCBI taxonomy): Eukaryota > Metazoa > Chordata > Amphibia > Caudata > Salamandridae > Pleurodeles > Pleurodeles waltl. Next base: position 189,084,140 of record NC_090444.1, on the reverse strand, counting down.
GACTATAAATAATAGACATTGAAAAAACACTTAGACACTGTGAACAAGACCAGTAGGTAAAAACACGTCGGTGGTGATGTTTGGTGATTCTTATGACTGCAAATAAATAAAAAAAAAGCACAATAACTCTCCTGGAGTGCAGCGTCACAGTTGTTATCAACTGTTTGTTTTATATATATATATCACGGGTCGGCCATCATTAGTAATACATCCATTAAATCTCACACGTTCCGTGCACTAATGCTAAAAATGAATAATGGACCAAAGGATTCAACCTCAATATCGGTGCAAGCAAAAAGTGCTGGCCATGTTTAAGTATCCCATTAGTACATTATAAATGTTTCATATTCAGTTATAAGCATACATTATCAGCCGACATTTGACCTGTTTCTATCAATAGTATTGAACATAAACATCAAAATAGAAATAAAAATAAAAAATAACAAACATAAACATGTAGTAATCACAGAACATACAGATTCAACAAAGACCTTTTGTGCTCAATAAAGCGCAAGTGGGTAATTCATCATTCTAAGCTCAATCTAACAGTTCTGATCACTCTGGACATCTTTAACCAAAAACTACAACCCCATAGAAGCATGTACTTTTCATTAAAAAAATGATACACTAGCTCTTTTGTTCAATAGTATCAACCCTGAGGTTAATATCACACTTCAACTCTTGGCCCTGCTTGCTTCCATGAAAACTTCTTAGTCCGTAACCATAATTATAAAAAATAGAAAGTGAAAATGTGAAACCCAATTACCTATTGAAAACGATCAGTAAAATACTTTGATGGCATTAACAACAAAGACAAATGAAGAGACAAATGTTCATACAGCATCTTATATCTCACAGTTTTTTCACCAACAATTTTATTGTGTTAGAAATGTGGTCTTTGGTCGGCAGTCAGGTAACCCCCTGTCCAAGCAAGGACCCTCACTCTAGTCAGGGGTAAAGGAGAATCACCCTCAGCTAACCCCCGCTCACCCTTGTGGTAGCTTGGCACGAGCAGGCAGGCTTAACTTAAGAGTGCTAGGTGTAAAGTATTTGTACCAACCCACACAGTAACTTAATGAAAACACTACAAAATGACACAACACAGGTTTAGAAAAATAGAAAATATTTATCTAAACAAAACAAGACCAAAACACACAAAAATCCAATGTACACAAGTCAAATTCTTAATTAAAAAGCAAAAAGAGTCTTAAATCCTTGAGAAAACAGGTAAAACACTGTTAGCGTTGAAAAGTACCTGGGTAGCATAAAAATAACACGCACAGTTGAGTGTGCATCAGGTAAGGTAAGCAGTGAGTCAATTTCTCACCCGCAAGCAAGACCGTGCGTCGTTTCTCCTTCTCGGTCAGGTCGGCGTGAGTCGTTTCTCCTCCCCACGGGGAAGCGGTGCGTCGATATGGGCAGCACTCGGGTCTGGGCAGGTGTTGCGATACTTTTCGCGGCCAGCAAGGTTTGCATTGTAAATCCTACCGTACGGTATAAGCAAAACCGCACAAGTTGGGTTGCAACATTAAGAGCCTCCGTCAGCGGCTGTTGCGCGTCATTCTTCCGGCTCTGTGTGTCGATTTTCCAGCCGCGCTGCAGGTGGAGCATCGATTTCTGCTGCAAAACCGGCAGCGTGTTCTTTTTCAGCGGTGTCTCGGAAGGTGCATCAAATTTTTCCCTGCACTGCGGTCTGTGCGTGGATTTTCAGTCTTGCTGTGCCAGCTTTACCTTCCAAGGCCCCAGGAACTGGATAGGGCAACACTTGGCAGGGCAGGAGTCTCAGCAGAGAGTCCAGGTTCTGGCAGGAGAAGTCTTTAATGGCCCTGAAACTTCAACAGCAGAAGGCAAGCTCAGGACAAGCCCTTGGAGATTTCTTCACAAGCAGGAAGGCATACAAAGTCCAGTCTTTGTCCTCTTGCACAGACAGAAGCAGCAACTGCAGGATAGCTCCACAAAGCACAGTCTCAGGCAGGGCAGCACTTCTCCTCAGCTCTTCAGCTCTTCTCCAGGCAGAGGTTCCTCTTGATGTCCAGAAGTGATCTAAAGTCTGTGGTTTTGGGTGCCCTTCTTATACCCATTTTGGCCTTTAAAGTAGGCTTACCTCAAAGGAAAGTCTCTCTTGTTTGTGAAATCCTGCCTTACCCAGGCCAGGCCCCAGGCACACAGCAGGGGGTTGGATACTGCATTGTGTGAGGGCAGGCACAACCCTTTCAGGAGTAAGTGACCACTCCTCCCCTCCCTTCTAGCACAGATGTCTCATCAGGATATGCAGGGTACACCCCAGCTCCCTTTGAGTCATTGTCTCGAGAGAGGTGCAAACAGCCAAACTGTCAAATGGACCCAGACATGGAATCCACAAACAGGCAGAGTCACAGAATGGTTTAAGCAAGACAATGCCTACTTTCTAAAAGTGGCATTTTCAAACACACAATCTTAAAATCAACTTTACTAAAAGATATATTTTTAAATTGTGAGCTCATAGACCAAAAACTCCACGTCTATCTGCTCCCAAATGAAACCTACGCGTTAATCATATTTAAAGGTAGCCCCCAAGTTAACCTATGAGAGAGATAGGCCTTGCAACAGTGAAAACCAAATTTGGCAATATTTCACTGTCAGGACACATAAAACACATTAGTATATGTCCTATCTTAAAGATACACTGCACCCTGCCCATGGGGCTACCTAGGGCCTACCTTAGGGGTGTTTTACATGTAAGAAAAGGGAAGGTGTAGGCAAGTCGAATTGGCCGTTAAAATCTGCACACACAGACACTGCAGTGGCAGGTCTGAGCCACCTTTACAGGGCTACTAATGTGGGTGGCACAACCAGTGCTGCAGGCCCACTAGTCACATTTGATTTACAGGCCCTGGGCACATATAGTGCATTCTTCTAGGGACTTACCAATAAATCAAATATGCCAATCATGAAAGCCAATTACATACACATTTTATACAGGAGCACTTGCACTTTAGCACTGGATAGCAGTGGTAAAGTGTCCAGAGTAACAAAAACAGCAAAAACAGAGTCCAGCACACATCAACAACCTGGGAAACAGAGGTAAAAAGTTAGGGGAGACCACGCCAAGGATGAAAAGTCTAACATGCTGCAAATATTACATTGATATTATCAATGATTTTATCAAAAATGTCATGAGTGCCATAATTTGTGGGGTAATTAACAGGGCATGATGCGAGTTATAGTTACCTTAGGGCGCGAGTTATAGTTACTTGATGTAGGAAAGTCCTCCTTTTTGCCCTGGTCAGCCCCTAACATTTTGGACAGATACTGGTGGTTAATGACTCTTGGCTGTGCCCTGGGTACTGCTTCCCAGTCCCAGGGCCAGTGCTCTATGTAAAGTGGATATGCAAATGAGGCTAATTATAATTGGCAATATTAACCTACCTATAAGTCCCTGGTATATGGTAGGGCATGTAGGTTTAGGGACTCCAGCATTGGTAGTGCACCCATAGGTGAACTGCTGAGGTGCCCACTTTCATTTTAAAGGCAGGCCTGCCTTGCTGGCTGCTTTTAAATGAAAGTTACATGAACATTCGACTTTGGAATTAAAAGTACTTCCAACGTCTTAAACTACCTTATTTTTACATATAAGTCACCTCTATGGTGTGCCCTATGTGCCCCTAGGGTTGGGTGCCCTGCAACTATAAGCAGGGACACTATAAAATCGTTTTATAAGCCCTGGTGAGGTAAAACAGCCAAATTTGTTGTCCCCTCATTGTAGTGAATGGCCTCCATAGGCTGGAATGGGGAGACTTTATTTTAAATTATAAAGTCCCCTTAAGTGGCAGATACATCAAGTTTGGTATCAAATTAATTGTTACAATAAATACAACAACTTACAATTGTTGGATTTAATATAACTTGTTGTTAGAAATGGGGTCTTTGGTTGGCAGTTAGGTTACCCCCCTGTCCAAGCAAGGACCCTCACTCTAGTCAGGGTAAATCACACACAATCCAAATTATTCTGTGCCCACCCTCTGGTAGCTTGGCACTGAGCAGTCAGGCTTAACTTAGAAGGCAATGTGTAAAGTATTTGTGAAATAAATCATACAATGCCACCATATAGCACCACAAAAATACACCACACAGTATTTAGAAAAATATATAATATTTATCTGGATAACTGCAGGTCAAAACCATCAATGATGCCATAAGTAAATGTAGAGATATCACTGAAAAGTGATATTAAGGCCCTCATTTCAACCTTGGCGGGCGTCAACCGCCGGCCACCAAGTTGAAACCGCCGGGCGGCCGCCAATGCAGCCGCAATCCCGCGGGGTCTATATGGAGATTCCCGCCGGCCCAGGGCGGATTCTGGCTGCAACACAGGAGCCAGCTCCAAATGGAGACGGTGGTGTTGCGGCTGTGCGATGGGTGCAGTTGCATCCGTCGCGCTTTTCACTGTCTGCTATGCAGACAGTGAAAAGCTGCATGGGGCAGTGGTAGAGGGCCCCGCAACTCCTCTTTCCGCCAGCCTTTTCATGGCAGTTCAAACCGCCATGAAAAGGCTGGCGGGAGGGGGACTCGTAATCCCTGGGGGATTTAAACTGCCGGGACAGAAGTGGCAGGAAACCGCCGATCCCGGCGGTGCGACCGCAGCGCTTCCACCGCAGTCGTAATTCCCAGGGAAGCACCACTAGCCTGTTGGCGGTGCTTCCGACAAAGCCGCCAGGGTTGTAATGAGGGCCTAAGTGTCTTAAGTCTTTTAAAAGCAAACAAAGTCTCTTTCAAGCAAAAAGTACCTGGTTCGTGTTACAAATCTCCACAATGGGGCGCAGAGGAGGAGATGCATGGAAACAAAAGGGTGTGCGTCAATTTCTTGGGCTGCACACGGCGATATGTCGTTTATTTTTCACGCAGGGACGGCTGTGCATCGATTTCCGGCGCTTGATCATGGTTCCTCTTCAGGTTGTAGCGTTTTCAGATGCCCCGGGGACGATGCGTGGATTTCTGGCACTGGCAGGACAAAGTCACAGGAGCAGCATCGCTCTGATAGGTGTTGCGGCACATTTTCTACCGCACAGCAGGCGCTGCGTTGATTCCTCTCTGGAAGTCGGGCTGCATAATTCCGGCTCAGCTGTGTGTCGATCCGGTGAGGCCGTGTGTCAAACTTCTGGTTGCTACGGTGGCACTGCATCGATCTTGTCATTGCGAAGTCGGGCTGCATCCTTCCGGTTCGGCGTGCGGTAAAATTTTCACTGCGGTGCTGGCTGTGTGTCGTTTCTGGCAGGCTGTGCGTCGATTTTCACCGCACAAGAAGTCCTTGCACAGATGAAGTCTTTTTGGTCCTGAGACTTCAGGGAACAGGAGGCAAGCTCTATCCAAACCCTTGGAGAGCACTTCTTCACCACAGCCAGAGGGCAGCAAGGCAGCAGGGCAACAGCAAGGCAGCAGTCCTTCACAGAAAGCAGACAGTTGAGTCCTTTGAGCAGCCAGGCAGGTCTTCTGGTTCAGGTTCTCTTCTCCAGGAAGTATCTGAGTTGGTAGGGGGAGAGGCCCTGATTTTATACCCAAATGTGCCTTTGAAGTGGGGGAGACTTCAAAAAGTGGCTTAGAAGTGCACCAGGTCCCCTTTCAGTTTAAACCTGTCTGCCAGGGTCCCAGTATGGGGTGTGGCAGTCCTTTGTGTGAGAGCAGGCCCTCCACCCTACCAGCCCAGGAAGACCCATTCAAAATGCAGATGTATGCAAGTGAGGCTGAGTATCCTGTGTTCGGGTGTGTCTGAGTGAATGCACAAGGAACTGTCAACTAAACCGAGCCAGACGTGGATTGTAAGGAACAGAAAGATTTAGTGCAGAGAAAGGCTCACTTTCTAAAAGTGGCATTTCTAAAATAGTAATATTAAATCCAGCTTCACCAGTAAGCACGATTTTGTATTACCATTCTGGCCATACTAAATATGACCTTCCTACTCCTTTTAGTTCAGCAACTACCACTCAAACAATGTATGAGGGCAGCCCCAATGTTATCCTATGAAGGGAGCAGGCCTCACAGCAGTGTAAAAACGAATTTAGGAGTTTTACACCACCAGGACGTGTAAACTACATAGGTACATGTCCTGCCTTTTGCGTACAGAGTACCCTGCCCTAGATGTTACCCAGGGCACACCTTAGGGGTGACCTATATGTAACAAAAGGGGTGTTTTAGGCTTGGCAAGTACTTTTAAATGCCAAGTCCAGTTGGCAGTGAGACTGAACACACTGGCCTTGCAATGCAAGGCCTGAGACAAGGTTAAGGGGCTACTGAAGTGGGTGGCACAATCAGTGCTGCAGGCCCACCAGTAGCATTTAATCTACAGTCCCTGGGCACATATAGGGCCATATTTATACTTTTTGACGCAAAACTGCGCTAACGCAGTTTTGCGTCAAAAAAATTAGCGCCGGCTAACGCCATTCTGAAGCGCCATGCGGGCGCCGTATTTATTCAATGACGTTAGCCGGCGTTAGCCACCGGCGCTGCCTGGTGTGCGTGAAAAAAAATTACATACACCAGGCAGCGCCGGCGTAGGGGAATATGGAGCTTGGGCGCCAAAAAATGGGGCAAGTCAGGCTGAGGCAAATTTTTTGCCTCAACCCGATTTGCGCCATTTTTTTTTACTCCCAACCCCCATTGAAATGACTCCTGTCTTAGCAAAGACAGGAGTCATGCCCCCTTGCCCAATGGCCATGCCCAGGGGACTTCTGTCCCCTGGGCATGGTCATTGGGCATAGTGGCATGTAGGGGGGCAAAAATCAGGCCCCCCTATGCCACAAAAAAATAAAAGAAAAAATACTTACCTGAACTTACCTTAATGTCCCTGTGATGGGTCCCTCCATCCTTGGGTGTCCTCCTGGTGTGGGCAAGGGTGGCAGGGGGTGTCCCTGGGGGCATGGGAGGGCACCTCTGGGCTCCTTCCGAGCCCACAGGTCCCTTAACGCCTGCCCTGACCAGGCGCTAAAAAACGAAGCAAAAGTGGCTGGACGTCATTTTTTTTTACCCGCCCACTCCCGGGCGTGAGTTTTGCCCGGGAGTGTAAATACGGCGCACATGCCTCGGAGTCAATTTTTTAGACGGGAACGCCTACCTTGCATATCATTAACGCAAAGTAGGTGTCCACGCTAAAAAATTACGCAAACTCCATGGACTTTGGCCCTAGACGCGTCTAACGCCAAAGTATAAATATGGAGTTAGTTTTGCGTCGGAATTGCGTAAACAAAAACTACGCAATTCCGGCGCAAACAGAGTATAAATATGCCCCATAGTGCCCTCTACTAGGGACTTATAAGTAAATCAAATAGCCCAATTGGGTATGATCCAATGTTACCATGTTTAAAAGGAGAGAGCATATGCACTTTAGCACTGGTTAGCAGTGGGAAAGTGTGCAGAATCTTGAAACCAGCAAAAACAGTATCTCAAAAGTGGAGGGAGGCAGGTAAAAAGTTAGGGGTGACCACCCTAAGGCTGTCAGGTCTAACACTTGTTCAGGTAAAGAGTTTTAAACTTTACCTACAAAGTTGCCAACTTCAGCCCTTTAGTGCTTTGTTCTGATTGGTCATCCTCTGGCAGCCTGGCCAGGCCTCCTTGATGAGGTGTGAAGGTGCCTAGGCTAAACACAAAGAGATGTGCCTGGGGAGGAGATCTTCCCTCAGCAGATGGAGCAGCAGGGAGGGTGGAGGGCTGTCAAACTGGCATCAAAGGCAGGGAAGGGCATTTGGAGCAACCCAGCACATCCCTCACATCCTGAAAATCCAGGCAATTAGGTGCCCCCTTGATTAGATTAGGAGAGGGCAGGAGAGGGTTGTGTTTAGGATTTTTAGCCACACCAGTGGGTGGGTTCGGGCAGATGTAACCTCCAAAAATCATTTTCAGCCATGATGGATTTGTGAGGAATGTTGCCCCCTGGGATTGATTTTTGCCACACTTCCCAGGAAGTGGTTATCACAGGGGGAAGGACCTTGAACCTGATTGGAGAACCAGGACTCCCCTGTTTTCATCCAGGAGCAAGGATAAAACTGGCAGACCTGCACCCACACCTCAGATCCCTACAAGGAAGAACTACAGGAGAAGAAGGGCTACCCTGCTGGACCCCTGACCTGCATCTGGACACTGCACTCTTGAGGACTGCACCAGCTGCACACTTCGGCTTCACCACAAGAAGGACTTTGCCTGGCTTCAACTGGTTCAAGGAGGGACTCCCTGTTTGCTACAGGTGAAAAATTGCGAACCAGAGTCCTCTACACCAACTCCTGAAGAAACTGACCAGCTGACCATTGTAAGTTTGCGCCGCTTTTGCATAAACAAATCACGCAAATACGGCACTAAAAAAGTATAAATATGGGCCTAAGTCCGAAGGTAAAAATCTCCTCCCAGGGCTCCCATGCCACGTATCCGAGGAAGAGTTCTAGGAGGTCGGATTGGACTGGCGACTTGCTCCCGCTGAAGAACAATCTTCAAAAAAACTACTAAGTCCCAAGGTAAACTTTTGACCGAGGCCTCCTGCGGGCTGCAGCCAAGCAGGGTTCGATCGTGGTCGGTCTTAAACTTTGACTTTGCCCCAGTCGAGGTGCGACCAGATGATGAGATTGGCGCTATTCATTTTTAGGCGCTAAAAAGCATTCATTCTTTAAAAATTCATATAGCCGTTCCCTTTATCTGATTTTATTTGTTTTGATGTCATTTTAAAGTTACAAATATTTCCTATTTTTATAAATTGGTTTTAGATTTTTAAACTGTTCCCTGTGTTTTATTTAATTACTGTTTTGTGATATTTGAATGCTTAACCTTTTGTCTCCTAAGTTAAGCCTTGTCGCTCGTTGCCAAGCTACCAAGGGTTAAGCTAGGTTTAATTAATTGAGACCTAACTGGACCTAAGTGGAGGTTAGTGGCCTATTGGTAAGTGTAGGTACTTACCTGCCCTTACCAATAACCCATTTTCCAACACTTGAGATAACTCTAACTATAACAGGTGATTTTTTATGGTTTTGTACGTTTAACATGTGAGCCTAACTATAACGTCCCTGTAACCTTTGTTTTTTTCAGTGAATTTCTGTTTTTTTAATTCTATTTCCTAACTATGAAATCTGTTTTTTTCAGTGAATTTCATTGTTTTTTCCTGTGGCCAATCCCCCCTTACTACCCAACCCCACACCTTTCACAGCTTTGGCCACCGCCTGTCTCTCTAGGTATGAGAATAGGTGTGAGAGTGTGTATCTGGGTGTGAGAGTGGCTGTGATAGTGTCTTTCTGGGTGTGAGAGTGGGTGCATCAGTGTCTCAGTGGGTCTGTGAGTGGGTACATCAGTGTCTGTGTGTGTCTGTGAGTGGGTGTGTGAGTGTCTGAGTGAGTCTGTGAGTTGATGCATGAGGTTCTGAGTGGGGCTGTGGGTGGGAGCATGATGGTCTGAGTGGGTCTGTGAGTAGGTGCATGAGTATCTGACTGGGTCTGTGAGTGGGTGTGTAAGGGTCTCACTGGGTCTGTGAGTGGGTGCCTAAGGGTCTGAATGGGTGTGTGAGTGGGAGAAAGAGATTGAAAGAGAGAAATTGATAGTGAGAGAAAAAGAGAAAGAGAGTGAGAGGGAGAGAGATAGAGATAGAGATAGAGATAGAGATAGAGATAGAGATAGAGATAGAGATAGAGATAGAGATAGAGATAGAGATAAAGATAGAGATAGAGATATAGAGATAGAGATAGAGATAGAGAGTTTTTTGGGCCTTTGTGAATGATATTTTAGAATGAATTATTTCGGGACAAATTAAACAGAAAAATGTATATGTCAATTAAAAAGAGTGAGATCACCTTTCAATATGAACCTTAAACTTTTGAAATTTTAAAGAAATAAAAGAAGAAAAATGACGATGGACACATCTGGAGCAGAACCTTCAACCTTCAACGTTCACCCTGAAGTGTGAGGGTCTGTGATCTTAACCTTTAGGCCATAGATGACTCCTTATTGTGATGCTTCTAGACATACCTATGTCAGTCAATCCACACATGTGATTGGAAAGAAACGTGAATGTTCCATCACTAGGATGGTTGAACAGTCAAAACACTATTAAATAAACAAACACACCGGGAAGTGATGCTAGGACTTGAACCTTAAGCCTACTAAGTGATAGCACAAGACCTTGACCTTTAGGCCATAAGTGACTCTGTTGCGCTCTGCATCCAAACATAACTATAATATTCATACCAAACATCTTGCGAGTCTGACTTTTTGAAGTCATTGTCTGGAGAGACCATTGCAATGACAATTTCTCTCTCTCTTTCTTCCATCCCTTTTTGGGATGGAAGAGAGAGCGTGATATGACCACGGGGGAGCCTAAAGGCCCCCACAGGTCCTAGCCTGCTTCCCTCGTCCTTCCGGACCCAGCATTTCTCTCACAAGTAGGGAGCTGCTTTAAATAGCAACTCCCTGCTTGTGAGAGCAATGTTTTCATGTGATTCACTGCACGCAGATGAAAATGTTACTTTCTGCACTTGCAGAAAGTGAAGTGTTTGCTCTGACTTGATGTGAGCTGTCAAAGCTCCCTCCAAGTCAAAGCAAACAGCTATGTCCCTAGGTTGGGCACTCTGGTATATAGGAGGAGCTGGCCGGAGGGAGGTGGCAGTCCCAAGGGCCATCATTGGCTCGAACAAGGGGGGGCTGCCGGCCCCCCTCCAACATATACAGTCCCAGGGAGGGGGTGGTCCCCAGGGCTCTGGTGTCCACAATGGATCCCCTTCATTATTTTATTGTAGCCCCAGGGAGATGGTGGTTACGGGGCTGCAGGGGAGCTGTGCAGCCACCCTGCACATGAAATATATTTGGGCCAGGGGAGGTGGTGGTCCCCAGGACTGCAGGGGGGGTTGCTGGCCCTGGCATTGAATTTGTGTAAAGCCCCAGGGAGGTGGTGGTCCCAGGGACTGCGGGGGTTGTGGCCCCCGCACACAGAACATCTTTGGCCCCAGGGAGGTGGTATCCCCTGGAGCTGTGGGGGAGCCACCGCCCCCCCACACACATAATATCTTTGGCCCTGGGGAAGTGGTGGTTCCCTGAGCTTGAGGAAGGCTAGTCGGCCCCCACATTACATTTTGTTAAAGCCCATGGGAGTTGGTCTTCCACGAGTCTGCGCGGGCCAGGTGGCCCCCGCATTACATTTTATTAAAGCCCCGGGTAGGTGGCCATCCCCCACTTTTAATTAAACATTAGCCCCAGAGAGGCTTTAATTAAACATTAGCCCCAATTAAACATTAGCCCCAGAGAGGTGGCGGTCCCCGGGGATGCGGGAGGGTCTCCTGGCCCCCGCATACCTTATTAGTTTAGCCCCCTCCTTAGTTTTTGGCATTCCCCCAGGACTTGGCACACCCGGGGGCTTCATTAAAAGGGCAGGAACCCACCCTTTTTTTAAAAAAATGTCAGATTTTTCTGATGTTTAAAATAAATGCCTTTAAACCTCCCTGGTTGGGTCATTCTCAGACCTCAGCACGAGAGCTAAGGTATCAGGGTGTCCCTACCCTGGCCCCTTTTCTGTTTTCTTTATCTTTTTTTTTCTGGGGCTCAGCTGAAGCTGAGTCCCAAAATGGCTGCCAACTCTTACTTGTTGAAATGTTGATAGCCAATCAGATATCTGCACAAGGACAGTTGGATCTGCAGAGGATCCGCGTCCCTATATGTCTATATATTTAAACAGTAATTTCTCCAAAACTACTGAATGGATTTACACCAAATCTCAAAAAATGTGCTTTCGGGACCAAGGTCTGGCTTTCTGCCAAATTCAGTGTAATACCCATTTAGCAATTGGGGCTTTACTCATGTTCAAAAATTTGAAAATTTGAAAAATTCTATTGACATAGAATGGGGAAAAAGTGTTTTGGTTTGGACACCCACCCCTCCCCCCTTCTTTTTATTGGCCCCTGCTTGACAGATCACCCCGAAACCCTCTAGACAGCAGCTGAACTTACCAAAGTATAAGTTTTGAAAATTTGTTGAACAATAACCAGATGGGGCCAAAGTTATTGGCAAAACACAAAACCGTCTGTCTAGGGTAAAAATGGTCCTAACTACAACTTCCGGCTTGCATTTACTAAAGTTTAGTTCTGGTGTACGCAGGGCTCAACTATGCAAACCATAGACTCTATTTGATTATTACATGAAAGGTCTGCATAGTCATTGCTAAACTGACCCGCGTCGTGTAAACGTCAGTGGAATTTTAGTAAACGTGGGCAACGCTCAGTAAATTATGTCCGATTTTACAGGAAGACCTTATCTAAGTTGGGATACCCACCTGATGGGTGCGCTTGCACTCCAAGCCAGCCACTCAGTAAGCCTCTCTGGCAACTTTTAAATGCGCATTGTGTACCAGTGTTGAGCTGTTGCTTCATTTTGACTCCTATGAGGGACATTAAGCTTTCTTCAAATCTTTATCTGAGCTGGCCAGAATCTGAACCTCCTCACAGAGTAATTACTGTCACTGAACATATTTCAATATGGCCGCAAAGTTGTTTTAATGTCATGCATTCGCTACAGTGGCTTTCATTGGTCGATATTCCTAGGTCGCAGCTGAAAGAAATTTACTGAATGTTAGGCGTGAAGATACGAAAGTTACAGCACAACTGTCTTCTGACGAGGAGGGCAGACAGCAGACAGCCTTTGGAAAAAAAAATCTATACTGGCCTCATCTCCACCCAGCACTTATTGGCAGTTGTCACTCAAACTGCGATAGCACAAAAACACTTTCCGATCTGCGGCTTAGCTTTACACAGAGGGCGCAATCCTGTTAACTTCTGACACTGCCACCTTCCAGACAGCTTTCCTTGAGTTTTCATGTTCACGAACCACTGACAGCTTTCCAAGGCAAGGGGGCCCAAACATCGCCGACTGAATTCAGGGATATCCAATGCTTGTGACCTCTAAACATGTTCCTTTATTACTGTTAGTGACGGAGAACATTAACAATTGGTTATTATTATATAGTGCTTAAAACGCTGTAATTCAAATGGTACTCAATTTATTGACGCTGGAAGGATGAAAGAGTAAACCGGAATGCAACCGCGAATTTAATAAAAAATAATGAAACCTCCCAACTTAAAGCTACATCTATCATTTTTAGTTTATTTTTTAGCTCTTTGCACACCAATTTAAGTTTTATAGTGTACAACATTTGAGTAATTTTCTTTTGAAAAATGATGCAAAATTACACCTAATTGTGTGAAACGCAAAAGCAGAACTTGGCGCCATATTTTGGCACGAAATTAATCTTCACATCCATTTGTATTGTAAGAACTCCTGCATTTGTATGAGTAGCTTTTGAAGCGTAGAAGTTAGCATGTTAGGAGACAGCTGGTGTAGAATAAAAGGATTGACTATTGTGGGCCTGATTTTTAGAGTTTGGTGGACAGGGGGGACTGTGCCAATAATGTGGCAGAGTCCCCTGTCCACTAAACTGACGGTCTGCTTGCTCTATCTATGGTTGGGTGAACTGTCATATTTCTGAGGGTGGTGCCCCCACTAGCTCCACTGACAGAAAACCTATATCAAAAGCCCAACAGAGTTGTTGCCATAGGTGTAGATGCATCAGAGCACCCCCTTACTTAGAGCGTTGTCTTATGTACTTTTGTTTCAGTTTGAGACTGCAAGGGAAACTGGTGGTGCCAACCAGAGTAAAAATTACAAATAACACGGACAACTTGGAAGAAAAATCTAACGATGTCAGCGTCACTAACATTCTGCTTTTTCAAAAACAATCTCCTGCTTTGGGAATTCGCTTTTAACAAACAAAAATGTTTGGTGAGTGGTCACCTAAAAGATGGCAGATTATCAGGAAACTTTCAGTGCCTTCAGAGAAGCGCTTTGTTGGTGGGTCCCCTGAAGGCATAGAGATCTCCGCTGGGCTTGTGAAAAACGGCAAGTATAGTGGGTAGTAATGTGCCCAGGGTGTATGTGGTCATTACTTCATCCATCCTGATGAATATCGCACCACCCACAATAGTGTAAATTAGTCACTTAGCCATGGAGCTGGCTTTAGGGCAATGCAACTGGTGCAGTCATACCTGGTGCGGGCTCGGGGGCACTGTGTTTAGAAATAATTTATGGGTTTAAAAGCAAGTAATGTAGATTTCCTTGTGTGTCCAGCAGTTTTCATGCAACAATCAAAATTTCAATATAAGTCTGATTATTAATGTTCCAAGTGACGGGAGATCATAGTTTCATCTAGTGGCAGTTTTGACTCATCGTGAAATAGTGTAGAGGGTTAACATTCCTGCTCTAAAGAAAGCTTACTGTGCGGATCACAGAACTTTATTTAATGTGGATAACTCAGCAGGTTACTGCTTTTGTCACACAGATCATTTTGTTACTTTCAGTTCACACGTCACAATCCTGATATATCACAGTGACCTAGGAACAGGCATCAACGAGCTGTATGCAAGATGCATGGTTTTGGTTAGAAAGGTATGTTTTTCCCCAGTCTTTCATTATCCTAATGTTAATAAAAATGTTTGTTTATGAATAAATACATTGTTTTTTAGTAAAGCCAACCCCAACAACTTTGGTACATTTAACTCTTGAATTTGTGCTTCTCTAGACCAAACACTCTTAAAATATACTGCCTGTAATTCTCTTTGTCTTATGTAACATTTCCTATAAATTTGTTTACACATGTATGATTCATTGACTCCGAGTGATGCGTGCGATGGAAAGTGCTCTGATACCCTAAAATGGTATGAGTAGCGCTATAAACCAAATAAAATCATGTGAGAGAGGGGTTATGGGGAGATGAGGGGCACTGTTGGAGTGCTGTAGGTGCAGAAAGAGGTCATGGGGAGACTCCAAGAAAGAATGTTGCAACGGGCCCATCAGCACTAAAGCAGCCCCTTCTTAGTTACTACCTAAGATTTATGGTCATTTGGGAAATAAACCTTCAGAAAATTTCAATGTTGTTGTTGATTGTTAAATTTGTATAATACTGGTAAGGTAAAAGTGAGTAGTGCAGTAGCCATAGGCACCATTGCTTCTAAGTTTTTTACTGACCTAGCATGTGTTTTTTTACTGTGCAGAGATGCGTGTTATGAGCCTCCTGACAGGTTTTTGCAGGCATTTCACTGACGACGTTCACTAATAAAGTATTAGATTATTTTGTGCGAAAATTGTCTACGTTTACTATTAGGAGCACCCCTAGTGTTCCTTCGTATGTTCTATGTATAAGACTGTGGGGTGATCCATAGGGTGTAATGATACCAAAAGCTGATGGCTCCTTTCTCTGGATGTCCCTCCTGAACTGCTCTTCTCAATCCCTCCCTTCTTACAGTAACCTTTGTGAAGTGAAAGCAGAGTATAATTGTTTTGTGTTGGATCCACCTAACTTTCAGTAAAAAGGAACAGTTATTTTTGTTTACTCCTGGCCCCAGGACGAAGCAGATGCTAGAAGGTCAGTGTTGCCTGATCAGTATTACACCCGAAGAGAGGGCTGTGACCACCGTGGCCAAATCTGCACACCTGAACAAAGAAGATGAGCTGCCTGCCCACTCCCCACATCGAGTTTAATGAGGTTTTCAAGAAACACAAACTTTAATGACCAGAAGACATCTGACATCAATCTACAAAGTGATGTGAACACTATGGGATGTCTGGCATCCCCACGAAAATCAAAGTGAGAATGTACCTTTGCTAGATGGTTGCCTTAGAATTAGAAAACACTAAATCATGATCAACTTCGGTGTGTTCAATCCAAATCTTTGCAGGCAATATTGCATTTGTGTGCTAAGTGGCTTGGCAGCAACTAGGAGTGTTACTACATATAAACCCAACCCTTTGGATTAATCAGAGTTCACCTTTTGACTTGAAGGAGCTCTAATCAGGTTGCAGAGACTGGCTGATACCAAAAGACGGTTGATTCAGCTGTCTCCCCTGAATGATTAGGGAATAGTGAGGGCTGAACCATCCATGTAAGTCTCTTGAAGAATCATCTCTGTGTCCAATGAAGCCACAACCTCTCTAACTATGATCAGAGCAAGAGAGAGTCAGCTTATTGCCATGAGGGTAGTGCGATCACCCTCTGTGGCTAGCCAAATGCACTATGTGCGACCCTCAGCCTTCTTCTATTACTGTGATAAGTTTGAACTGTAAACCTTATTCTCACACAAAAACAGATGCTGCATTTTAGCTTGCCTTTCCACAAAATTGCATCCCTTCTATAAACGCACACAGGACGCCCTTTGGCCTAAGCTAATCACTAGGTCTTCCCAGATCATCATTTAGAATAACCATCAAAGTAATTGAATTTCAAGTTTCAACACATTTTTGTTCAACATAAATACTTTTTCTCTTTTACAGCCACACTTTTAGAGTAATCTATTTCTTTCCAACCTGACTAACCCTGAAAGTCAAAGTCTGAAAAGGGACAAGGCAATGCTTTTCACAGAGATTCACAGAGATTTACTAGAAGCTCTGGAGTTCCTTACATCCCGAAGAAACTGCCTCATATCACCTGTTTTAACTTTACAAAAGTTAAGATGTTCTTCTGCCATTATTGTTCAAAACAATTGTTCATTATTGTTCAAAAGCCTAGTCCTAGCTGTAGGGGTGTCCTAATTGTTTCCAAAAAACCTATGTCCATGCCAAATACTTAGGAAGTCTATGTGCTGATTTTCCAGAAGATCTGGCAGGAAATAATGAATGCAAATTGGAGACAACATTGGTTAGTACAATCAGTCTCTTTAAAGAGCTAAAGTAGGTATGTGTACATGTCTTTCTATAAAGGCTGGACTAATAGTCTCTTTCGGTTATGAAGAGAGCACTATGTTTCAGTTATGAACAGAGAACTCTTGTTATGGGCGTTATCTGTCCTAGATTACATTTGCTAGGGTTCATCATTGTATCTGTTCAAGGTAATATTAGATTTAATAGTCATAAAAAGTCAGATTTAAAATGAATCTATTGGAATAGAGATTATACATTTTAAGAGAATTTAAAACTGATACAAAAATGAGCTTATTACAGGCTGCAATGGGCAGTTTGGCCACAGCAGTGTGTGATCAGCGTGCGTAGAAAACAAGACACCCATATTTAGAAAGAACACATGACACACATAATCCGCAGGCAAGATGGCATCTAAGTGAGCTCTGAAACTTCAATGTTACTGAAAAGAGCTTTTTTGTGCCTCTTCGTCTATACTTTAATTAATATTTACTCTCTTTTCTCCCATCAACTAATGAAACCTGAAAGCAACTGTATTTTCATGAAATCAACCTAGTATTTTTTGGAAGCTCAGCAGTCCAACCCCTAAAAAGACGTACCAAATAGTGTGATGGCAAATCAATAGGCACTTTAATGCCCATACACACTGCAATTTAGTGCACAAAAGCTAAGTAATGCCCAAGCCACCAATACAGTTTATTACCCATAAAGCTAACTTCAAGATAATAAGCTTGCACGGCATTTAAAGTACAGTGTGTAGCCAGATAACCAGCTGTGTCAGCGCAGGCCATCACCTTGGAAAACTACTCCCCTAACATAGAGATACCCACCATTTTGACAGGGATGGAATTCATGAAAGTGCTGCTGTTAGTGTGAGGGACACCCTTTTGGTAAAACTGAAAAGCTAGCGGGCCGCAATTGCCATGGAAGTTGGTCAGCATTATTTTTTGTTTTGCAAAACCACCCCTCCACCACCAAAATTGAGGGGTTATTTCTGAAGCACAATTAAAATCAATGACCAAGATGCAGAAGAAGTTTACTACCAGCAAACAAGTACCATTATTTTCCTGTGCATGGCCACGCAGCCTGGCACAGCGGTAGTGAAGAGGTACAAAAAGCATCTAAAGGTCTATCCTGAATATGGTGGACATTCTGACACTCTGACAACCAGTTGGTTTGTTGTGGAAAAACTGCTAGTCAAAAATCTTCCATGGTGTCACCAGCTGGGGCTTTGCCAAGGGGAACCCAATGTCTTATCGACCTTTAAATGAGGCAGATCAACTATGAGTTTGGTGGTCCAAAGGAACTGCAATTGCACAGTAGTTACTTCATCCTGCAGCACCCTAAATGACACAGTTAATATACATTGTGACACACCCATCCCTTTTTTCTCATTTGTTCACATTGTCCCCATGTCTATGTGCATCCTTCATTACATAAGTATCACAAACTAGCACACTCATTACCAAAAAATGTGCTTTATATACAAGAGCAGTAATAATGGTCATATGGTTTCATACCAATACTAAAGCTTTGATAAAGTTTCTAGAATAAAAACATTGACACACTTCACACCAGCAGTAAAAATTGGAATTCTACAGCTGACATTATTAGCAACATGTTTATGAAATGTTCATTGAGTGGTTTTAGGAGTCAGCTCCCGAAACCAAAGTGGAGGTAGCCAACAGCTGAAAATAAGAAGTAGCTGGTCATCTAGGAGATGATTTTCAGGCAGACTGAGGTGAGCCAGGCCACTATAAAGTAATATAAACAAGTGTTAGCATGATGATGAATGCAAATGACACACTAGACAGCGAGATCGTCCAATAGTTTCATATACGAAGTGGAGATCATTGAAGGAGAAATTGACTTATGTGGTGTTCCACCAGACACAAGTAAAGCAATTGGAGTCTTGAAGCATGCCATCTAAATAAAATAAGATCCACCAGATAGTAAAGATGCCAACCAAACGTGTACTAAACCTGCAGTCCCAAGAAAACAACATGATATTTTGAGCCCATCAAAAATTTAGGTTACATAAAGCCCTGTATTCAGCATTAAAAAAAGCAATGGGAAAATCCATAAGCAATGTCAGAGAAGAGCCCCAAAATAAATACTGGGAAATGTATCATTAGCTACTGAGAAAATCGCTGCCCCAGTGTTGCAACATTGCTGAGAGATAGAATGGGCGACATGTGCATGATGCTGTATAACCACTATGGCCCGTATTTATACTCCGTTTGCGCCGAATTTGCGTCGTTTTTTTCGACGCAAATTCGACGCTAAACTAACGCCAACTAACGCCATATTTATACTATGGCGTTAGAGGCGTCTAGCGCCAAAGTTCCCGGAATGTGCGTCATTTTTTAGCGTGAACCCCTTCCTTGCGTTAATGATATGCAAGGGAGGCGTTCCCGTCTTAAAAAATGACTCCCAGGCCTTTACGTGGTATTTATACTCCCGGGCAAAAGAGACACCCGGGAGTGGGCGTGGCTAAAAACGGCGCATTTGCGCCGCTTTTTAACGCCTGGGTCAGGCATGGCGTTAAGGGACAAGTGGGCTCAAAATGAGCCCAGAGTGCCCTCCCCTGCCCCCAGGGACCCCCCCTGCCACCCTTGCCCACCCCAGGAGGACACCCAAGGCTGGAGGGACCCACCCCAGGGACATTCAGGTAAGTTCAGGTAAGTATTTTTTTTTTATTTTTTATAATTTTTTTGGGCATAGGGGGGCCTGATTTGTGCCCCCCTACATGCCACTATGCCCAATGACCATGCCCAGGGGACAGAAGTCCCCTGGGCATGGCCATTGGGCAAGGGGGCATGACTCCTATCTTTACAATGATAAGAGTCATGTTGATGGGGGATGGGCGTCGTTAAAAAATGGCGCAAGTCGGGTTAAGACGATTTTTTTGCCTCAACCTGACTTGCCCCATTTTAAGACGCCCTAACGTCATTTTTGCCCAACGCCGGCGCTGCCTGGTGTACGTGGTTTTTTTCCACGCACACCAGGCAGCGCCGGTCTGCTTGCGCCGGCTAACGCCATTCCATAAATACGGCGCCCGCATGGCGCTTTAGACGGCGCAAAATTTTTTGACGCTAAACTGCGTTAGCGCAGTTTAGCGTCAAAAAGTATAAATATGGGCCTATGTGCCCAATAATATTAAGTGAAAATGAAGATAAATAATCTGGAATGGAATTGGCGGTCATGATGGTATGAAAGAGCATTACCCTATAAGTAGTAAACAGCAAGATAAAGCTTGAAAAAGAGATGTTGTGGACCATTTGCTGTAAATGAATAATAACAATAGTTAGCCAAGATAAAGGAAGCAATTTAAATACGTAGGCCCATTGTTATGAAAAATGGCGCACAACTGCGGTGCGTCATTTCATTTAAAGTGAGGCATTTCCTAACACCATCCGTGCGCCATATTTAAAAAATGACATACAATGGCGCTAAAGAATGGCTAGCGTCTCAAAAAAAGATGCTTGCCAGTGACGGGTGGCGTTAGGGGAAATTTCGCTAGTGGGTAAAAAATTACGGAAGGCTGATAAGTGGCAAAATATTTGCCGCCAGTCAGCCTAGCTTCATTTTTTGATGCACAAGCAGTCAAAAAATGACTCTTCTCTAAGTATAGACAGGAGTCATTACCAGTACCCCAATACCCACCACAGGGGATCAGTGTCCCCAGGGCAAGCCCAACATACTCAGTGCAAGGCAGGGGGCCCATGTGAGGGGCCCCCAGTGGCACACCACACACACACACATACACACTTACCTGCAACGTACCTGTGATGGCCTCCCCCTCCAGTAGTGTCCCTGTGATGTGGATGTTGGTGATGCTGAAGGTTGGGGTGGGCATTTTTGTGCAGATTCCATGGTGTTTTCCCATGGAAATGGGCCTACCTGCACTTTAATGCCTGGTCTGACCAGGCGTTAAATAAAAAAGCTAATTGGGCTTAGCACCATTATTTAGTCCCCACCTCCTAGATGCACGTTGTTTCTGTGCTGGGAGTTAAATATGGCACTGGGGGACTAGTGTAATGTTTAGGAAGGGAATGCCTACATTGCATCTCATTGACGCAAGGTGAGTTGGAGCTTCGAAGGAATGGCGCTAACTCCAATAATTTGACACTCGACAGGTCTAGCATCAAAATATAAATATGGAGTTAAGTTAGCACCACTGTAGTGTCAAAATAAATGATGCTAAGGTGACACTAACTCTCCTTAATTATGGGCCATACAGTCTTATTTACAAGACCCTTGCACCACCGGTGCATCACATTTCCTATATAAAAGATGCACTGGTGGTGCAAAGGGCTTGTAAATATCCCCATAGTCTTTTAACTGAAGAGGAAGTCCAGGGTCCCTATTATGTATAGAGCACATTTACTCTGTTTGTGCTATGACACACCTGTTTGAAGGTGTGCTGTGGCACAAACAGAGAAAGTCCACACTGAGAGGTTGAATACAGTGTCCTTAGGGCATTCGGGAACTTGTGCTGTTATGAGGGCAGAACATTCAAGTGAAATATGGAGCATGTGCTTCAAAACTGCTACATGTTTCACTGTGCAGGTGGCACCCACCTGTACTTCAAAGAGGGAGAGATGTCCCCTTGCAGAGAGCAGCCTGTAAGTGGATTTCTGGGGGATCTATAGGACCCCTTTGAATTCCTCCGGAGAGCTGCCTTTTTGTGGTGCACTGTCACTGCACCTCCTGACAGCTTCTTCACCTCTGCGCCTGAGTCCACATTTCAGACCGAACATAGAGGTGAAGAGATGCCTTCATTTGCATGGGTCCACACCCTCATGCAAATGATGGAACACTCTATTGAGATGGAGCTGGTGCAACATGTTCGTCAGCACTATCTGTATTGCAGAAGGGGTCGCAGAAGAGTCTGCGGCCCCTTCTGTAATACTAAAACGCCCCAGGGCACACAAAGCAGATGCAAATGCCCGCAGCACCCCAGGGCACTTCTGTAGTATGGGCCAAGGATGGAATTTAACTATATCTAACACATTGATCGTAACTTATCATAGACTTATCTTGATAGGAAAGAAGTGCCTAGTCCTTCTTGCTTTTCTCTATCGCCACTATGGTGATGCTGTGACTTGCTGTTTAGTTGTTTAACTGAGGTGCTTAGTTTCTTAGGCAGGTCTGTAAGTGTGCCAACATTTTGAAGATGATTTGTGATTGGAGTGGGAGCCACTGTAATTACCTCATTGTTGGAGAGATGTAGTCAGAGGTCTTCAAGACTTTGATGAGATGTGCTGCAGCTTTGATGACACCCTTCAGGGGTTCCAATGTGATTTCCTGGATCATGTGATCAATCGAGTGCATGATTGCAGATGTGCAGCAGTGCATCCTTCATTAAACGAACTGGGACACTGCATCCTGAATTCAAGTAAAAATGCGCTTTCTCAAACCAGGCTCAATCACAAAGAGTTTGCACCTATTCGGGGAGAGCATTTCAGTGAACAATGAAACTGTGCCCAAAAAGTGTATCTCCTTCTTGAAATGCCAGCCTACCAGACCTCATTTTAAGGAGGAGACAGAGATCCCGCCATGGGTGGAGGCAGTGTGTGACTGCACTCGGATGCAGGGGTTTCTGGGACCACATGGTCCCCTCCCAATTGGCCTCGTCAGGGGACACAATGACTGTGTGCCATTTCATGTGTGATGCACAATCAGAAAGGCCTCCAACTGGCCTCTTTGCCTTTGCTCCTGCATATGAAATGAAATGAAAATTCCATCCCCTTGGAACTTCATGGGTGTAACCTGTGTTCCTCTGCGATGAATATGATAGATGAAAATGCCCAAGTGCAGCCTTTCTATAACTCAAAAGTACTCTTGGGGTTCACAAGTATAGCATCAAGGGAGATATTTACTTTGTGGGTGTCAGGAGGACCCAAATGTGCAAGAAGAGTCACTCAAAGAGGATGAAGGTGCCACGGGTGACTTGGTAAAAAATGAAGGAGGTAAGCTATTTTGGAGAGTGAGGGAAATAGAGTGTAGGGTTGAGATTAAATGGTACATGGGTTTATACAAAGAAATAATTAGGGAGAAGAACACTGAATTCAAAGATAACTGCTGGAGACTGTGTTGTGTTGGCTCTCATTGTACCAATGAGACTGCTGGATTCAGGCGGCAGCATCATCAGGTTATGGGGAACTGAGTCCAATTCCACACCGTGTGACAACTGTTGTCCTAACCCTTCCGGCCAGCTAGCAGTACCTCGCCCGCACCTGAAAGTGGTGGTGATTTGTGGCAGCTGTGCGCATGACATTCTGATTTCTCAGGGAAATTGTGGTCTGACAGATCTCATCCTTTTTTCTTAGTCACATTAATCTCACATATGCAAAGACAAACAGAAGCAAGATTTGGTTCAATTCATTTTATTGAATCAACTGTGTTTGAGATAAAATGGCATGTACTGCAATGATTAGAATGATAACACATAATAATAGTAATGCGGTGACAAGGAAAGTGAAACAAAAGAGAAGTCCCACCATAGTGTCAGAATGCTAAGGACTGGAATTCCTGCCTGTGCTACTAAGATACTACTAGAGCGCAGCAGTGTTGGGCCTAATCCGCCTTTCAGGATCCCTAGGAAGATACCATCCCCATACCAGAATATGGTAGTAGTGAAGAGGGCTGTTGGTCTACTGAGAGTCCTTTCCCATGTAGGCAGGAAAGATGCCAAAGGAGACAGCTACAGTGAAGCGACACCATGCAGTGGCAATTCTTCTAGCTGGAACTCTCCTTCTAACGTATAGGAAGCAGATGGATGTTTTATAATAAACAGCTGGTTTTCTGAGAAAACTGCTGTAACATAAGAATATGTATGTTTCTTGGGAAGTGGCAAAAATTGTGGTGTTACACTTTGTACTGACAATAATATTGAGCACAGCCATAAGCAGAGCACAGAACAAGAATGTCCTACTAAGAAGAAAGAAAACAGTTCCCAGGCTAAAAGTGTATGAGGTAAAAGAAACAAAACATCACTGCAGAATGAAGCTTTTGCTCAGAAATTAAAATGAATGAGATAAATTGTTATTAGGTTAAAGGGCATAAGCGAAAGGCATATGGCTAAAATAACATACCCATAAAAGCTCACTATGAGATGACACCAACCCCTTCTCGGTTCAAATGTAGAAGAAAACCCAATTAATACTCTATTAACAATAAACTAAAATATGTGAATGTCCAAGTTGACAAGCATAGCACACTGATGAAGGCCAAATTAAAATGATCAATTTAAAACAGAACCATTTTTTTGTTAAAGCTGAATTTCATATTTAAAAGTCATTGTCATTTTGAAAAGTGCCAATTACATCCAGGCCAATAGACTGAAGGAAAGATCCCACTTTGGCAGATGTTAATGTAACCATGTCGGTGTCAAGGAACACCAAAGAGCATTAATGTTCCAAAACCTCAGCACCAACCGAGGCGGCAGCATTCCGTGTAGTGCCAGATGCTAAAGTAACCAGAGCCACTTGATCCTCAAAGGGCAGCTCATAGGAGGCTTCCCGTAGGAAACAAACCCTCAATGAGGATGTCTGGTAATGAGAACCTCAACAGATCAGCGTGCAGTAAAAGTAAGCACTGAGTAGAAAGACAAAGTTGTAATGCACAAGAGGAACCAAAGGCAATGAAACACAGGCTGCACACAGTCCAGTACCGGTCTAAAGTATAGATACCAGTTGCACTCCAATTCCTCAAGGAGTGGTGCTCCAAAATACTGCATCATGTGTTCACAATACAGTTGTGTTGGAGGAAACGCCATCCGTCCTCCTTGTTGAGATGGGGCAGCCATTGCAAATGAAAAATAGCAACAGAAAAAAACAACCCATTCAGGACAAAGTAATTGGGAATCCCACAGAAATGCCCAAAAATATAGAGAGTATGGCTGAAGGTATTATGCCAAATATAGATGAAAAGATGCTGAAACCCCAGAATCAACAGCCTTAAAGAAGTGTACAATCCCAGCAGTGTTGGACACATTAAATATTCATCCCATGAGCTCACCAAATTGTCTTGGAAAGGTTGTATTTAAAAGGGACTGCATTTCCACGAATAAACTCGCTACTTGGAGCATGCAGGGCTCACGGCAGATGTCAGCACAACATTTTCCTGAAACAAAGGAGCTTTTAGTCTGCTCAGTTTGTCAAAATTGACATTGTAAGTAGCAATATGAGGCCAGATGTCTACTACTTTTGTCTGTTGAGTAGGGGGAAAAAGGAAGTTACTGCAACAAGTCACAATTTGAGAGACCAAAACTATGTAGGCAATTCTGGCTTGCCTTTCACAGACACTTCTCCCTGTTTAGAAGTACATAACTTCTGTTTGAGAGCACCTGGAATGCTGGTTCAATAAAGGGGACAAGGATTCCCCTTTAGATAACAGGCCAAGTTCACTGCAGAAACGTTACAAGCTCCATGCAAGAAAAGCTGTTTACAAACCAGCGAATGGCTCAGAAAAGTGTTGCATTCGCTGCCGCTAAAAAAAGACCTTGTCCATGCTTTTTAAACATTTGTATGAAAAGGGTAACTCTGACACCTCATGAATGTAACTATCTTCCAGCCTTTCATATCTGCCTACATGAATGTGTTTCAAGCAGGAGTGGAATTGGAGTGTTGACATAGGCAGATTGATAACCCTATGAATTAGCCAAACTGCAGAGGGTATTTCAGCCACAGTATAAGGCAACTTTTCCAATTTTTCAATGTTGAACATAATATAGGTTGCTTCTTTCTTGGCCATTATTTATTGTTGTCATGTCAAACTAAATGCGGCAAATAGGTCCTTAGCCCTGATGTAATACCATGACATGTGACAATTTTTTAATATCTGTAGAGTCCAATCTAACTGCATAATTGACCTAAGTTAACTCTATCCATGTTGTAAAGATGAAATGTCAGTTTGCATACTGTCAATTTCAGAAGAAATTATGTTATTAAGAGTGTATATGTGGTCGGACAAGGTGTTAATCCCATTATCTACAACAGCTAATGCTTTCTAAAATGTTCTTGTTCTATTTGCCTTCACCAGGATACAGCTTCTTGATGTGAAAGTTGCCAAATTGTGTTAGGAATTTCATATAAGAAACGCTTTTTACGTTGCCTTCTGGGGCCTAGCAGAAAATTTTGTATGTCTGTGTTGTTGGACAGGAGACTGAGGTGTTCTTTTACAGCATCTAGTGAGGAACATTTTAACCATTGCAGGCATAATTTTCCTGCATGATATGTTGTCACAATACCCAAATGTTCTGATGACACATAGCTAGGGACTGGTCTGTTTGCTTTAAATGCCCCTATGGAGTGTACTAAAAAAGAAATGTGTACTTGAAAGTGTGGTGTTATAAGTTCCATTTTGGTTCCACTCATTGAGCTGTTCTTCTGTTGCACTAATGTATTTTTGCCATTTGTACAATTTTGCGGAGTGGGGATACTGGGAGCATTTAATTCTTAAATTTTTGCTAAGCCTAAACAGCTTGTCTGCTGCATTGTGTTATTTAAAAATATACTTTGTAAAAGTATCAGGAATGCTCTAAATAAAGCTTCCTTTCCCTCTATTTGCAAATGTTTAGTACCCCAAACACTCTTTAAGTCAATCGACTTCATTCAATATTCATACCCTTCTATAGTCAATTGGGAAACAAAGGAATCAGAATAAATCAATTTTGTATCAGTTAACAATACATTGTGCATTTCCATTAATGGCAATTTAAAATAATAGCATGCAGCATCTTTAACATTATACCCCACAAAAAATGTAAACTTATCCATGCATGTTTTAGAACTCCCCACTGGCGGGGTAGGACAATGTTCCCATGGTGTATAATTAAACATAATCCTTCATGTACTTGCTGTATGAGTAAAATGATGTCCATATTAATTGCAACAGAACATATCAGCATACTTTTCTTTTGTTTGGTAAATGTCTTTACTTTCAAATACAGTAAGGTACTATAATTCAGATAGTATTGAATCATTTTTTTTACATCCGAGTCATCAGAAACAACCCCAGGTATTCTTAAATCATTTAAGGAAAGTTTTAAAACAAATTGAATTTGAAGAATCTCCATCGGGCCAAATATATCAAAGGCTGTTTTATCCCAAACAATCCCATCAGGATCTGGTATAGCTGAAATGTTCACCACAAACAAGTCTTGACGGACCTTGTGAGAAGAAAAATGTGGTTTTAGGACCTCACCCACCAGTTCGACTGCAGAGCATTCAGGAAGGTAATGACCATGTATCAGTAAGAAAAAGACGATAACAAATCCAATCCAAAGAAGAAAGCTAAGTATAGCCACAGATAGTTCCATGGATGAATAAAATATTTTTCTTTAAGCCAGTATATCAGCTTACGTGCTCTTGATGATGGTTTTGCAGAAGAAGTGGATGAGTCAGAGAAGGAGTCATCTCGATCGGCAAAATATCCAGAAGCAGTTAGTGCACAAGCTGCAGTAGTGTTAGGAAGTGCAGAACTAGCAGAAGTCTCCCTTGCTGGTTCGTAGTAGATTTTGCCATCTGTTTGAGTTACATTTGATATACTGGTGCTTATTATCTTGGTCGTTTCTTGTCACAGATGAAGATAGTGGTGCTAATGAAAGATCATTTTACACCACCCCAAATCTCTGGGGAAGTTTCAACATTGCTGCTCCAAACCTGTAGGGCGACTTCCTGGTCTGTAGTGCGAGGGATTTGGGAACTACCCAGCAGTCCACTAGGTCTGCTCTGGAGGATCCTCCATGTGGTGTAGTTTGACATTATAAATAGAGATAAAGCATTTTTCTTTTGATCCAGACAGCGGTGGTAGAATAACAGTTCTGGTTCTGTGTGTTCCCAGGACTGGAACCAGTGAATGATATGATGGACTGAACTCCTTTTTCACAGCAATCTTTTCTTGCTCTAGATCCCCAACTTTTGGAATTCAGCTGGTAGATGTAATTGGTGTATCCCTTAGTGCCAAGGAGGTGGCACAGGCAGACGCGTTTTTGGCACAGAACTGTTGTAATTCCTGCAAGACAGAGACACGTTCATTTATGTCAAAAGGTGTGTCTGTGCCTCCATGCATCAAGATCTGGAACATACAGTTGTATCCCGAACAGCACCTCAAAGGGGTGCACCCTCCCAATGACATTCTGCACAGATTATGAAGTGCTCTCTGGACTCCATACAGGTGACTATATTAAGGATTGCTTTAAGTGTTGATTCTTTCAGTCCACTACACCCTTACCCTTGGGATGGTAGGGGGACAAAAAGTATAGTTGAACCCCTAACAAAGCCATGGTGTCCCTGAATGCCCTTGAAGCAAAAGCAGGGTCCTGGTCTAAGTGGAAAGCTGCAGCTGCATAAGTATCGAAAAAGACTAGCAAATATTTAATAATAACAGTTCGAGTATCAGCTGATCATTGTGGCCAGAACCATAGAAATTTGGAGCATGGGTCAACTGCAACTAGAATGTATTTGTATGCACCATCAAGTATCAGGGGACCACAATGGTCCAGGTACACTCATTGTAGTGGTTTGTTCAAAAGTAAAAGGGGTATCTGTAGTGGACATTTAACGGTGGACCTTTTATTTGCAGACAGATGTCACAGCAAAGGACACATTGTTTTGTCTGTTTGTATAGACCTGTCCACCAATAGTATTTTTGAAGTAAAGAATTAGTCACTGTCACACCTGCACGGGCAGAAACAACTCTCTCATGTGCCTTTGATCTTAGTTGGGAATCACATGATCACCCACCCCTAGTATTGTTACCAAGACATTATTGAGGCTAGTTGTACGGTACGAATATTTGGCAGGATATGCCTTTAGTAATGGGATGCCATCAGCCAAAGGTTTCACGCAGCAAGTATTTTACCATCCACCTAATTCGTGAACAAGTTATTGCAGCAATAGAAGCCATAGCTAGTGCTGACTTGGCCACTTCATCAGCCAAGGTATTGCCTGCAACGTGTACTCCTACACTTTGATGTCCCAATGTATGAACTACATGGGCATTAGGCAGCATTTCCTTCAGATCCACTACTTTCCCCCACAGTAACCTGTGTTTGATGGTGTTGCTTTTGAATCTCTGAACCTGTTTTGGCAATAGTAATGCAGATATTTATTGAAGGACTGGACACAGTAGTATGAATCACAGACTATCAGCGTTAGCTTTTCTGGATCCATGTGTTCAGTGCAAAGGCCAGAGCCTTAAGTTCTGCTAATTGTGCACTACCGTCCCCTAAGGTCTGCGTGTAGCTGTTCTGTGAATGGAATTCACCATCTTTCATGTAGCCACTCACAGCTGCAGAAGTGGAGGAGTAATGATGTTTTGTGCATATGGCTTGTTGGGCTGATGCGACAGTGTAAATAACTGTTTCATATTGATCAATTCACAACCTTTTTGATGGTATTGGATATTCTATATCATATTGAAATAATTCTTGAGTTTGCAATTTAGGGTTGAAAATATAGTCTACTTCAGTTACTGTCAGAGAGGTTGCCCATTGGATTCAATTTGGATGTAAAGCCTTAGCATTCAAAACGCTGGCCTTTGTAACAGCCTTGAGGGCTGGGATCGGAGATATGACAATATTGCATTTTCCCTGAGCCAGAGGTCTCTCTTCAATGACAGCCATCTAAACAGCAGTCAGAATTGTTTCTATGGGAGAGAAGCATTGTTTAGCTGTGGAGTCCCAGTGGGATTTATATATAATAGGGAGGGTATTACCCTCGTTGAATGTTACATAGGTGAAACCGATGGCACCAGCAATTACTCTGATGAGCAAATGTGTCTTGTTGTTCCTTGTGTGTAAATGTTTTGCTGCAAGCATGTCTTGTTACAAGGCTCTGAGAATGTGTGTGTTGGACTGTCCAATATTTGCTTGAAAAGTTGAGATGGATTAAATCATATAGCGGTTTAATACATTGTACATAATTTGGACTATAAATTCTGCCAAAGTTTAAAAAGCCCAACAAAGATTGAAGCATTTTCATGGTACTTGGTGGTTGCAACTGTGCACATGGTGCTAGAAACTGGGGTCTATCCTTCATCTGATAAGTCATATCCCAAAAATAGGACACTGAGAAAGACAATTTTGGTTTCTTAAAATTGAATTTGTAGCTGAATCCCACAACAATGCAGGCCGCCCGTTTCAGGTAGTGAATGAGATCATCATCTGGGGGGGGGGCTCGTATTTACTGCAATTATCACCGCTGCGGTTTGCTATGGTAAATGTAGTGGTTCAGAGATAAGGACACCAATTGCGGATTAATCCTTTTAAAGCTCAAGCATGCACAACCTTCAGCCTGAAATAAGTGCTACGTATCTAGCTGAGGAGAAAATCCACAATACCATGGAAATCTCCGTGTATAGTATTAGGGTGCCTTTAGCATGTAGTGAGACAAAGATACTTAGGGAGATCCGTAATTCAGTACCTGACCAAACATTGGTGGTGCTATGTCATGTTCGCTCTCATTATACCAATGAGACTGCTGGATTTGAGGGGCAGGACCACCAGGTTGTGGGGAACTGAGTCCAATTCCACACCATGTGACAACTGTCGGCCTAACCCTTCCAGCCAGCTAGCAGTACCTCACCAGCACCTGCAAGTGGCGGTGATTTGTGGCAGCCACGCGCATGACATTTTGAATTCTCAGGGAAATCGTGGTCTGACAGATCTCATCCTTCTCTCTGAGTTACATTTATCTCACACATGCAAAGACAAACAGAAGCAAGATTTGGTTCAATACATTTTATTGAATCAACTGTGTTCTAGATAAAATGGCATGTACTGCAATGATTAGGATGATAAAACACAATAATAGCAATGCAGTGTCAAGGAAAGTGAAACGTAACAAAAGTCCCACCATACTGTCAGAATGCTAGGGATTGGAATTCCTACCTACCCTTCTAAGGTACTGCTAGAGCACCGAAGTGTTAGCCCTAATCCATCCTTCAGGATCCCTGGGAAGACACCATCCCCCATACCTGAATATGGTAGTAGCAAAGAGGGTTGTTGGTCTACTGAGAGTCCTTTGCCATGTAGGCAGGAAGGATGTGGAGTCTCAGCAGACAGCTGCAATGAGGTGACAGCATGCAGTGGCAATTCTTCTGGTTGGAACTCCCCCACCAACGTATAGGGACAGAGGGATGTTTTATAAAAAAAACTGCTGGGTTTCTGAGAAAACTACCCCAACGTAAGGATAAGTATGTTTCTTGTCAAGTGGCAAAGATTGCGGTGTTACACTTTGCACTGACAACAATTTTGGGTACAGCTTTGAGCAAAGCACAGAACAAAGATGTCCTACTAAGAAGAATGAAAACAGTTCCTAGGCTAAAAGAGTATGAGATAAAAGAAATAAAACATCACTGCAGAATTAAGTTTCAGCTCAGAAATTAAATGAATAAAATAAATTGTTATTAGGATAAAGGGCACAAGCCGCAGGCCTATGGCTAAAATAACATGCCCATAAAAGCTCACTAAAATAGCCTCATGACAGCTGCTTAGTATTACAACACAGGGGCCAATATATTCGAGGACACTTAGATGTAACATTTTGGAAAAGTCTATGAAGACAAAAACAATGAAAAATGTCCACAGCTAGAATCAGGATCGATGGAACCAGAGCCAGGAGTGACCTAGGTTTATGGTGTTGAGGCTGCCCAGACACCTACCAGCTACCAGCAGCATAACTACAAGTAAAGCCCCAGGACCAAACAGACTGGTTCTGTGATTTTCTAAGTTAGTGGACTTCAAACCTCAATAGGGCAGGAAATCATTTTTTTAACAACCCAATTATTTCCAGTTTCATGGCAAAATAGTGTACAGGTCAAGATCTAAAAGAAGGAAGAGAAGAACAAGCCATTGTCCTGTAGACCCATACACCTGCTAGAGATTAATTTAATGATCATTAGTAAATGTGTTCTGGAAACCCCCACAATCGCAGCTTGGGGAGAAATCCATTTTGTCATTGGTGCAAAAGGAGCACATAAAGTGTTTGTCAACAACAGCTCTAATCTTTGTACTGTGCCACATTGCTGAGGAATTCTGCTTGAAGAAGGAAATGCAATTATATGCTGGATGCGTTGACTGCAGCCAGGCCCTCACACCACAGACAGAGGTCTACTGTGGATTAAACAAGGAGCTATGAACATGTAGCTTTTTTTCAGGACCGTGATAACCAATTTTCATGCCTATGCAACCATTCAAGTTACAATGTGGCCAAATGGTCAAAGGAGGAGGAAGCTGGAAACAAATAGATGTGTGAAGCATGGGTGCTTGTTACCCCCTCACTTTTCTATTTGTATACCAACTATCCTCAACCTACATTGTTAACGGTGACAGAGGATGTTCCATTTATTGGGACTGAGATGATCCCATTCTTTTATATACTGACAACTCCATCCTACGCGCAATGACCCCAGCTGCCCTGTGTGAACTCTTGGCTAGTATTCTTCAGTCCTGTGAAATGAACAAACTGATGATTAATGAAGGCAAATTAAAATTTATCATCATGGGAGAACTCCAGAAAAGACCAGTGCATAGTTAAATTAAACAGCAAAGCTTTAGAAATGATCTCAAAATACCCATATTTGGGGCTCATATAGAAAATAAAGGGCCTTATTTAGATTTTGGTGGATGGGATAGTCTGTCAAAATGTGATTAATATCACATCTGTGTTATTACAAGTTTCATGAACTGCAAGGCACTTGTAATGTAGCAGACAGGACACCCACCCATGTTTAATTAGCTTGGCAGGGTATCCAGATGTTTGCCAGATCTGTAGGACGCAATTCTGTTATCTTTATAGACAAAGTCATCAAAGCCTTAATAGGAGAGTCATATTGACCAGGGTAAAACAGTGGGCCTTGGAAAGAATCTCTAAGGAAACAGGGAAGTTTGAAAGGAGTCTGTGGAAAGTACTATTAAAGGTTCCACAAGGTACTCCAAAAAGTAATCTTGAGAGCTGATTTAGCTAAAACCATTATATAGGAAAGCGCACACTTAAGCCATATTTACTGTGCCACAAAAGGAACATTTTGCAAAAGAACAACTTGGTGGTCAGATGTTGACAAGAATACATGGGCAGATCCGTTCTGTCACAGTGGAAGAGACAGTTTTTCAAGATGGTTAACATATTGAAGATCTACGAAATATTGCATCGACTTCAGTTAGGGGCACGTTAAAAGGCAAACCTGCAGAAAAACCAAATGGGAACAGGCAAATTCTCATTAGAGAGCATGGTGAACCCGATACTGAGAACCTGAAATTACCATCCTTAATCCTGCAATGATTGCTTTGCACTTCTCAGAAGAAAGGAAGCTCTTAGAGGCAGCCAAAAACAATCATTTTCCTACTAAAAACTCAGTCATTCTTGTTTTGAATTCAATCTTGCTCCTATAGTGATGGCGCAGTGAAAGTGAATGTAGTGAAAACGTTTGCTATAGATGAGAGGTCAGAGAGATGCAAGCCGTCGTCCTCCGTTATGAAAAACAAACCATATGAAGGTACAGGGAGTGGACAGACTACAGGATCTAAAGTCAATGGAGGATGAGATGATTAATCAATCACCGTAAGACAGAATACGATGACTGACTGGTGATACCTATAGCAAACTAACAGTCCTGATGATGTCCCCGATAGATTGATCTACATAAATGGATCAAAATGTCGACATTTTGATAGTGTGGATTTTTCTTGAGAGACTAAAAAGTGACTTCTGGACCTCTGGAGTAATATGAGTCCGTTTATAGAAGATCGCAGAGAATTTATGTTTTAACCACATCTTGTATATATTGTACAGAGCACATTTGCACAAACATTTTTCACTACATTCACTTTCACTGTGTCATCACTATAGGAGCACCGTAAGGATTGAATTCAAAATCAAGAATGACTGTGTTTTTTTGTAAAGATAAAATATGAATTGTTGACAAAATTTGCACATATTTGAAGAGTGTTTAAAAATTATTTACCAGGCAGACAAGGCCTTACTTCCTCCTGTAGGACCATTGTTTAATTACTTATTTAACTACCCAGGTTCTAGGGTTATGGGGTATGCCTCATTTTCTCTAAATAAAAAAAATAATTGGGCATTGAAGGCAGATTCAAAATCTGGTGACCAGCAATCAACGAGGAATGTATTTGCACAAGAGAAGAAAGGGAAACCCTTGGGCACTCAATTTGTCCAAGAGCGATTGGGCCAGATTTATAAGGCCCTATTGCCACCGGAGCGTCACTTTTAGTGATGCTCCGATGGCGCTATGCACTGCACCTTGTAAATATGGCCCCTTCACACGCAGCACTTTGTGTGGAAGAGGCATACAATGGGTGTTGCTGTGGGTGTGCCATTGCATTTTGTCACTGCCCCAGATTTACGAGTTTTCATAAACCTGAGGCAGCGCCAAAATCTAACGGCACCCCAGGGGTGACATTAGCATGGCGCAACAAAGAGAAATGCTTTAATTTCCTTGTTTTTTGCTCTTTGTATGTGTGCTGCACACATAGAAAGAGCAAAAGGCCATTGAAGATTGTTTTTTGTGCAGGAAGGTGTCCCTTCTTTCACAAAAACAATCTCCTGCACAGCGCAGCCATCCTTGCACTATGGTGCAAGGGTGGCTGCGTTGGTGCTCTGCAGCTAATTTAGTGCCAGTGCTAGGGGAAACACAGGGGTGTGCCATATTCTATTAAATACCCTGTATCCCTGCATTTTAAAAATGACAGAGCGCGGCGCTGCCAAATTTGGCGCAGCATTACGCTCCATCATTTTCTCTTAAATCTGTGCCTTAATGTTTTGCAAGAGAGGACTAAAGTATGCCTTGCCTTGCAGCAGTTTATTCAAGGCTGCTGACATGAAACCTTTTTCTTCTAAGAGGCCCCCTTCCTCCATGAGACCTGTAAAATTTGAAAAAAGAGTGAAAATACATTGTTTACTATTAAAAAAAAGATAACTATATCATACACTGATAGGAATTCAGGGTGTGAGTGGCGTCTGTGCACATTTTGGGGCATATTTAAACTTGTTTTGCGCCGAATTTGCACGATTTTTTTTTCCGTAAAATCAGTGCAAAACTAACCCCATATTTAAACTTTGGCGCTAAACCCATCTAGCACCAACTTTTTGGAGTTAAAGTCATTTTTTGGACTTGGAAACCTACTTTGCGCCAATGAGATGCAAAGTAGGTGTTCCCGTGCAAAAAATGACTCTATGGCCTTAGTGCCATATTTATTCCCCTGTGCTAAAATCACGCACGGGAGGCAGGAGGGGTCAAAATCTTTTAGTTTGTTTAACACCTGGGTCAGGGCAGGTGTTGGGGGACCTGTGGGTCTATTTCCATGGTGGAACACCATGGAATAAGCCCACAGGTGCCCTCCCCAGGCCCCAGGGACAACCCCACCCACACCAGAGGTACAGTGGAGGATGGGGGTATAGGTAAGTACAAGTAAGTATTTTTTTTTTAAGTGCCATTGGGGGCCCTGAAATGGGCCCCCCTGCATGGAACTGGGTGCAATGACCATGCGTAGGGGACCCGGGTCTCCTGTGCTGGCCATTGGGGTGGTGGGCATGACTCTAGGCAGGTTAGGGCCATTTTTTTACCCTAACCTGCCTAACGTCATTTTTTAGTACAAAACCCCTTCTTCCATACCGCCAGCCCCACCCGACTAACGTCATTTTTTTTTACGCTAGCCTACCCTTTTCACCAGCTTGCACCATTCCATAAATATGGTGCCCAGCCTGTGCACAGAAATGGTGCAAGCCAGTGCTAAACTTTTTTGTGCAATTTTGTACCAAAAAGTATAAACAACTTATTTTCTTTGTACACTCCAATTTTATATCAATAAAAGTGCTATATGTTTTTTAAAATTTTGTTGTACTCGTATGTCACTTTTTTAATATGTAGATGACATTAAAAAACTCTGGCCGAAAGTATTTTTTAATGAAGAATAAGTAACATCGAGTCAGACCTTCAAAAGAGCAGGTTTGCACAGTGTGTTTGGGGTAAAAGAAGTGATTTAGCTACACACCTCCAGTTACTGAAGACACAGTCCAGGATGGAATTAAATTATGAGCAACACATTGGTACTTAGATATCACAAATTTAGCTGCCTGGAAGTCCTACAAACAGGTCTGCTTCCTGGTATTTTCGACATTTCTTTATCTCAAGAATGGCAACTCCCAGACTCTTGATTTGATTGGTTGACTAAATGCTAAGGCCCACATTTACTAAGCCTTTGTGTGGCCCTTGCATTACACAAGGCAATGCAGGGCAACACAAAAGCTTATTTGGAAATTAAAATGACACAAGGCCTGATTTGCGTGCCTTTGCGTGGCTTTCTAAAGAAATGCAATTCTTAGTAGCAGCCTGCGTAGTGTTGCACTGTGTTACATTTCTTATTGATAGGAATTCCATAGGTGGAACAGAGGAATTCCCTGCATTTGCCCATAGATTTCATGGAATTCCAGATTTACTAAGGTTAGTAAAACTGGAATTGCATGAAATCTACACCTATCACAGAGAGGCATAACAAAGAGAAATATAATTTTTTTCTCCTTGTTACTTCCTCTTTCTATGTGTGATGCCTTCTGTATAGCACACAGAAAAGGTATCCATTCTTATACAAAAACCCATAACACAGGCAACCATTGGCACGAGGCAGCCACAAGTGTGCCAGCACTGGGAGAGAGCTGAGATGCACCATATCTTAGTAAATATGGTGCTTTACATTTCTCCCTTTCTCTCTGTTCATACAGTGCAGCAACTTTGCTTGCTGCTCTGCGTTGTATGAAC
Source organism: Pleurodeles waltl (assembly GCF_031143425.1). Lineage (NCBI taxonomy): Eukaryota > Metazoa > Chordata > Amphibia > Caudata > Salamandridae > Pleurodeles > Pleurodeles waltl. The sequence goes on along the minus strand of NC_090444.1, from coordinate 189,047,678 downwards.
GTTTGATAAATATGGTCCCCAGTTGATTGTCCAGGTTTGTAAATGAGCCATTTCTAATGGCCTTTAAAGAGATTTTGAGGAAGAAGTGGTCTGGGAGAGGATCCAATGTAGTTCCTTCAGTGTTGGGGAGATGGAGTCAACTTCTTCAGTCCCTTGATGAGACATGCTGCAGTATGGAGAATACCTTTCAGGTTGCCAGAATGATGTGCTGGAGTCATATTATCAAATGGGTGCACTGTTCCAGTTGATTTTCAGATGTTACCATACATGGCTTTACCCAGAGACCATTACAATGTTTTGACCTTTATTCTATTATAGTTTTGGAAAAATTAAGGTTAAAAATTTGTATTTATCATGCTAAGGAGGATCCGCAAGGCTAACAGATCTCATCCTGAGATCTGATTGGCTGCCACTAACTCAACCAGGAAGTAGTGGCAGCCATCTGGAGACTCCAGACTCAGTCCTGAGTCCTAAAACAAATGTAAAAATAAGACATGGGGGCAGGGTATGGATACTGACCACCTAAGCCTGGTGATGGGATTCCCAAGGGATTTTTTGTATTTGTTTTAATTTTGTCGCAAATTCTCAGAGGATCCGTAAATACGCATGATTTTCTTTTTACAAAAAAGCACAGGCTCCTGCAAATCAACTCCCCCCCAGGTGGGCCAGGGCCTGTGGGGGTCAGCACTATGTATATTGTATGGGGTGGGGTTGCATTGGCCCCCTCCCAAAGCCTCCAAGATGCCCTGGGGTCCCTGTCTCTGGGGGCCGATAACTTAGACAAAGGCGAGGGGCTATGCTGATCCCCTCCCCAAGTCAGGAAAGGACCCCATAACTGGGCCATGGATTAAAAAAAGGGGAAGAGGACCAAACAGCCCCCATTCCTGAGCCATATAATGGACCCTCGGGACCCCATCACCTGGTGCTGGCTCAGTGAAGGTGTCCCTGGGACACTGTTTATTCACCAGGCGGCAGCACAACACTGCTCCTGCCGGTGGGAGAATAAAGCCTTCCCCTGCCCATGCTCTTAGAAAGGAAAATGATCTGATTGCTCCTGTCCCACAGGAGCAAAAGAAAACTGCTCCTGAGTGGTTGGAGTAATGTTTGCTTCCCCAAGATAAGTGCAATCAGGGGAGCTGGCAAGGCTGAAGGGTCCGTGGGCTTCCCCCAGTATCCCACAACGAGGGATAGGATGTGGGATGCCCCATTTGGGCACTGGAACGCCCTGTAGTTTAAAAGATTAAAATAAATGCCAGCTCCTGCGTGGCCCTATGAAATGTGACCACTTGCAGGATGCTCCCCTCACGGTCCCTAATAGGAAAACAAAAAAGTGGGTGTCTCGGGTGAGACCGGGACACCCAGAAACACATTTTATTAACTAAGTGAATAATAAATGAGCATCCAGAGCCACTCATTTATTATTCACTGCTCCTTCAAGGAACTCAACATAATGCCCTGGGAGGGCTATTTAGGTATATTTTGTTTTTGGTGATGTCGCTAGAAGCGAGAGGGACATGACCATTTTTTTTTTAATGTTGTCGGGGCTTTTGGTGTGTGTCATTAGGGAATTCTGCAGCCCGCTAACAACACTAACAAATGGAAGTCTCCTGGGTCATTGAAACCATGACCCAGGAAAACGTAATATATTTTTTTAAGCATGTTCCAGGCTGGAGCTTTTGAAATACAGCTCGGATTGCAGTGCTACCTAGGGGCTTGTTTTATGGTTGAAATGTATGTGATACAGCTTATCCCATGAAATACAAGGCCTTTTTATGATTGAATATTTTGGGTGGAAAATGCTAAAAAGTACACTAAGAATAATGTTTGTTTTGTTTTCTTTCAGAAAATAAATACAGCTCAGACTACTTATTTTCACATCTTTCACCCCAAAAATGTAACATAAACTATGTTACAAGAAAGAGTCATAGACATTTAGTTCAATAAAACTTTATTAGATATCTTCTAAGTAATTAATTTTAATAAACAGTGTATTGAGTGTATTATTGAAATACACATCTGATTAAAAGTATTGCTAAGTTTCTGGGCAAAGGTGATGGCTCTGCTTTATATAAAGAGTTTTGGACGGGGCAGAAGAGAAGTGTTGGCTACAGGGATTGGCTGCATGAGGTCAGTTCCCACCATACGGCCATGTGCAGTGTAGAGTTGACTGACTGTTGAATGACTGTGAGAGGGTGGGGCGGTTAGCCTCAGGACAGGCCCTGTGGCCATGCTTAGTGGGGGTTGGCTTTACGTTTGGTAATAAAATATTACTTTACGTTAAAAACAAAACCTAGAAACTCACTGACAAAATCAATGGTATCATTTTAAACTCTAAAAACCATAGAGATTCACCAGTTATAGTTATAGTTATATCAAATAACTGTAACTCCTGCCCTAAGGTAACTATAACTTGCTCCCTTGCCATGAGCAGCTAATTACCCCACATGTTACATTACTCATGACATATTCTATGACATCATTAATAATGTCACTGCAACATTTGCAAATAAAGTATTGATGAGAAAACTGTGCATGGTGGGGGTGCGAGTTATAGTGACTTTGGGTCCCAAGTTATGCTACGATGTTACTGAACAGTTCACTTAACTATAACGTTACTTTAACCTTTGTTTTCTTCAGTTTATATATATGTGCGTGTGTATATATTTATGTATATAAGTATACATGTGTGTGCGTTTTTAATTAAAAAACATAGGTTGAAGATTAGTTATAGTTAGGAAAACCTTGTTTATTCTTTTTATGCAAACCAAGCTTAAAATATTAAACTATTAGAAATTCTAGAGTTATAGCTACCTTCAAATTACTATAACTCCAGACACTATGTTGTCAATTCATCAGCCACACTATATTAAGTATAACTCACCACTTTACCAAGCAGTGTTCTCACAAATTATGTCATCTGAAATTTAATAAGTGTTGTTATGAACGTTATGATTTTACATGGTATAAGTGATGTAATATAAAAGGGTATACATAGCGCATCGTTCTTTATTTTTTTAATAAAAAAAGTATTTTAAATCATCGAGTGGAGTGTCACTGAGTGGTGTGTCGTTAAGTGGAATATTGTAGAGTGCAGTGGAGGATAGTGTTGTAGAATGTAGTGTTATACAGTGTCGTGTCATATAGTGAAGTTGAGTGGAGTTGAGTACTGTGGCATGACATAGCATAGAGTGGATATATATATATGTTTGTGGTTATTGTCATAACCCCTTTTTTAATTATGTTCTTCCTTTCTTCCTTCTCTTTCTGTCTCTGAACCCTAAAAAACCCTTACCTTCTTTTAGCTCTACGTACTGCTGAACCAGGGGATTCCTCAAGGGTTTCCAGGACCTTTCTCCCAACTGACATCCACAAGGACTGTACTGACTGGGTACCACTATATGGTGCACAACCAGGGTGCTTTAAGACGGCTTGTTTGCCAGTGTGCCTGCAAATTATAATGCAAATGATGAAATACCAGCTTGGGATTTCATGAGTGAAGAATGTGCAACTGATACTCCACATTACCAAAATGGTTGCACAGGTATCTCCCACCTTTTCTGTAATTCCAAAGTTTACTTGTGGAGCAAAGAGCAGGTGCAACCATCTGTAGTTTCCCCAAGCTGCTTATGTTAGAAGGCCCCAGGAATGTGTTGCCTCTATACATGTGAGACATTAGTGTTGTTTATCTGAGTCTATTATGCATGTAAACATAAAAACTACTTAAATCTGTTGTCAGAACCCTCTAAGAGTGCCACAGGGCAAGCAGGAGTTACTGCTATGGCCTGACTACTATGGGTCCTGAGTAACTGGGCCAAGTACAGCTTCATCACTTAACTCTAAGTGGAAGCTCCGGTTAAGCATTCCAAGGTTCTTGGGCAGAGGTAGATACAGGGATACAGGGGTGTGAACACAACTCAAAGTACATTCAACAGCAGCAATAAATGATTGTTAAGTTTAAGGCGAACATAGTATTTATATACAAACACAAAGTGAAATACGACATACACAAATAATACACACAACTCCTTGAGTTCAAGGCTCATTGCTCGATAGGCAAGTTCCTGAGTCCTATTTCCCTCTTCACCATTCACCATTCACTATTGGAAACATTTAGGTTAAGCTGACCTAGTAGTCCAAGTGTCAGGAGCACCACTTCAACTCTAATAAAAGTCAAAGGTATTCCCACACCTGAAGCACTATGTTGCAATACAAGTTCCCCCAAGCCTTCTTGCCCTGTGATCAGTCTTATCCACTGCTGCAAGGATGGTGTGACCAGAATCTCCACAGGGAGCAGCAGTGATTGCTCTTTGTGAGTAGCACTCATGACTCGGCTGGGGCAGCAGCTGGGCATCCACAGTGCCTCCACAGTGCCTGAGATGATAAGATCTTCTGATCATTCCCACAGGTGGGTGGCAGGAGGGGGTACATTTCTCCGGTTCTGATTCTCAGGCGAGCACGGGTCACTAAGGCAGCCTATCCTCATGATGGTGGCTCAAACTCGGCAATGGTCCTTGTCCTTTCCTGTGACCCCACCTGGCATACCAGGTCACCGACTTCACCTTGCACATGGGCTACAGCCCGCTGAACATGGCAGTAATTAGCCCCACCTGGCATTTGGGGTTGCTCACTTTCTTCCACATACTGGCTACAGACCAATTGGCACAGCAGTAATCTTTACAGTTGCACCCCACCTGGCATGCATGGTTGCTGACTTCGCTCAGGGCACAGGCTATGGTCTGATCAGCACAGCAATGATGCTAACCACGGGTAACTTCACTGTAGCCTCCCCTGGCATTCGGGCTCACTGATTTGAACCTGCACACATGTGGCCACCGCAGCTGTCTACGCACACTTCACTATAGGGATCCACTCACCAGGATCCCCCACTAGACCTCACTTTCTCCAGCACTGTGCTCTTCATCACAGGGCACGCTGCTCTTGACAAGCAGGCAGGCACTTGTGCTCTAGGCTGCAAGAGCAGGTGTTTTTTGATGTCCCTGGGTGATGTCCCCTCTCCCAGCTGGCAGACTGGTAGGGCTTTGCCCTTGTCATAGGTAGAAGTTCTGCAGTCCTTCTTGCACAGCCAGACTGGTAGCTTGACAGTTGACAGTTTTGGAGTCCTCAAGTGCCCCTTCTCAAAGTCTATTTCCAGACAACAAGGGGGTGATTTACTAACATTTTGTGCTGGGTCTGGGTCATAAAAGTGACTCAAATCAGTTCAAAATGGTTTTCTAATTATTTTCTAATTGACTAAAAGTAGCTCAAAGTACAGCGAAGCATTGCTTGGTATTATTTAGCATCAAGAGATTATTACATAGGTGTCCACATGCAACCACTCACTCTTTTTGACGCAAAACCCTACCTAACAAAAATGTGAGACAGGGTTTTATGTAAAAAAATAATACCTTTTGAAACCAGGTGTAAAGAGGAGAAATGTTTTCATTTCTCCTTTCTTTTCTCCCTTTGCATGTGTGCTGCACTGTACAGCACACGTCCAAAGTAAGAAAAGTGTTATAAGTTTTCTAGGCATATTCATTTTGCACTGGAAGGGCACCCTTTGAGTACAAAGCCTATGTTAGGCTCACACACCCTTGCACTGTGGTGCAAAGGTGTGTGCGTGGGACATGGTAGCTAAAATCTGCACTGGCAGGAGAGGGAATGAGAAAGTCATATTTCTGTAGATATTCCGCTTTCATGCTCCCTCCCTGTCACACACTGCAGCACAGCATTTTTGCCTGCCACGCTTCGTTGGATGACACTTTAGTAAATCTGACCCCAAAGGTGATTTGAGGTTTGAGTCTTTTGAAGTTTGTGTTGAGGGCTGCTTCCTGTTGAAGTTTGTTCTACTCTGCCCTGCCCTTCATCCAGAAAGCAGTGGTCACAGCAGGAATTACTCCAATTCTGATAGCCCTACAATACAGGCCATTGCAGTGACTAGAGGTACACATCTGGATGTTAGTCACAGTGATGTGTGCATCAGAACATTACCCCAGGGCCATAAGCCCCACTCTTTAGCTCTCCTTCCTTTGATATGCCCAGGCCCTTTTTCAGTGATCTCTCTCTGAATCAAATAGCACTCTTTAAAGTGTACTAAAGAGCATAGCTCTTCTTTCTCCAGTTTGTAGTCCGCCCAGTTTACCAGGCTCCAGCAATCCACAAATCTGTCTGGGGGATTCCTCTATCTCCTAATGCTCCTCCAGTCAGCTTTGGGTCTCCAAAAATGCAAACCAGAGTTTTATGTGTATTGTACCATTCACAGGCACGCATACACCCAGCACATGCAAAAACACACTCATGCTGCACAGCGGCGTTTATTAACTTGATGTAGGCCAAGGATGAATTAAGCATATAGCTGTTGAACTTTACACGAGTGAGCCCATAGGCCTCACTCCAGTGACACAGAAAGAAAAGGCCTGATCAATTCTACAGATCTCTACATGTTAGGTTGCCACTAGCAAGCTTCTGCTACTTAACTTCTGCGAAAATGCAGTAGGCTGTAGCCCAATGTGGGTGACACTTTAGGCCCCACTCTTGGTATAACAAGACTGCGATCTATTAAAGAAGTCTACCCCATGGCACACATGCATGATCCGTGTTTCCCATGCACAGAAAATCAGTGCTACGAATCTGGACATTGTTGCAGCAGGGTCACTCAGGGCAGGGGTGCATGTCCGTCACCATGTGAGGGACTTTTTCGTCCCAACATCTGTAAACATAAAGCGAGCCTAGAATTAGGTAGTATTGCTGAGGACATATATAAAGTGTTTCTCGTGGCCTTCCGTTCACTTTCAAATAAAATCACATTTCATATCGTTGCATTCAGCTTCAACAAAGCATTTAAAATATAAAAGAAACATTGCGAGACATATTTGTTTAAATCTCAAATGGTGACAAAAGTATACCCGGAAATCACATTTATGTATACTGCCCGGTCCAGAGCATTTCCTTCATTTAGTTAGAAAAAAGTTTGCAAAATAAGCCTACTGCCTTCAAACAATTACACAGGCTATTTTACTAGGAATAAATGTATCAATGTCATTCCAGCTATCTATAACAAACATACTGTAACCCCTGGCATTTAGATTACATATCTAATTTTAAAATAGGTGATGGGAACGTATATGAAATACCATAGGTATTACCATTGTCCAAGTAAAAGGGAAAAGATGCATTGAAGACATTTCCCACGCATGCAATGACACATTCCATTGTTTGGATTCTTTGAAGACTCGCAGAGCCAATGAAGGTTGCTATTCCAAGGAGGAAGGAAAAGAAACCTAAAGCGCAACGGTCTATGCCAGGGCATTAAGAACAGCAAATTCTGCTGCTTTGTCGGATCTGATCTCCTCAGTGCCACTGAGGAGATAGCTGTGAACTGACAGAATGTGTTTATTACCCAGGCAGCAGGAAGACAACATCGAATGGATCAAGGCCCTTTTAAACAAGATACAGCTGTCCCAGCGACCCCTTTAATCCTAGCCACTGGGCTTTGGCAACGCTCAACTCGCCAGAGGATTGCTACGCTTCACTGTGAACAATGGCTTAAATCGAGGCTTACAGAGGCTAAGGGCCCTCTTCTCACATGACAACACCCTTTAGTCTGATGAATAGAAAGCAGATGAGTAAAACTGGCCTCATAAAAAAGCATATCCTTTTAGATTGCCTCAGTCTAAAAATCCTAGTGGGAGGAAAGCAATCGTATTGCATTAAGTCGCATTGCTCAAAAAAGTTACAGAATTTCCATTACTTTTAATGAATGCTCAGGAATCACTGGACAGATAAATATGAGCCAATAATATTCTTCAGTTGCTGTTTATTGGACCTTCATTCTTTTTTGTGGTTGTTTTGACCAACCACTTCCAAATAATGTTATTAACTGGATCTACCTTAACATTCAACATGTGCTAACCTTGTGAACTCGTTTGCAGATGGTGAAATAGACTAGTTTGCTGAGACGTTTCTACTTCCTCTAAGCTGAAGGAATTAGTCCAGATAAGGATATATCCTTCAAAAGTGAATCTGATGCCTTCTTTCACATATTGCAGTAAAAATCCTTTACCTTAGTAGGAAAATTAGCATTGGCACCCGCAGCCTTTGTGTACATTAAGTGGAATAAGGACAATTGCAAGCTAATATGGCCAGTGTTAGATTCTTCCTTTTTATTTATCATTTGAGTCAGCTTTGTTCAATCAGCTCCACTAGTAACATATTCTTTATATTTTATGTTTACACCACGACATCAATACGTCACACATCGGACCTGAAATAACTTAGGCCCTCATTTTAACCTCGGCGGTCTTGCAAAAAGACCAGTGCAGGCGGTTTTCCACACAGCGTAATATGACTGCTGGCAGTCCTCTGTCCTTTTTCGGACGAAGAGCCGCCAGCAGCCATACTGGCGGTCGGCGGGGAAGTGGAGGCTGCCCCACCTCCACCGCCACGTCATCAGGTCCCATGATTTGGTGTGGCGGTGTTCTGGTGAGGGGGAGCTGTGGATCCCATTCCCTCCCAGAGGATCACCGGACCTGGGAAGGTGATCGTCCGTTAGGAGAGGGGGGTGTTGTGTGTTGTGTGCGTGCATGGGGGTGTGCGTGTGAGTGTGTAGAGGGGGTGTGTGAGTGCGTGTATGCATGCAGGAGGTGTGTTGTGTGTTTTGAAAATGTGTGCGTGTCTGTCTGTTTGTATGTCTGTGAGTATGTGTGCGTGTATGTCTGTGTGTGTGTCTGTTGGAATGTCTGTTTGTAAGTGTGCGGGTATGTGTAGTTGCAGTGTATGTGTGCATGTGGGGGGTGTGTCGATGTTGTGGGGGGGGGGTGAGGGGGACCTGCCACCTTTGGGGGGTAGCAAGGGGGTCGGGGTGTGGGAGGAGGACTCGGGGTGGGGGGAGGGGAAGTAGACACCTATCAGTGTCAGGGAAGGAATTCCCTGGCACTGATAGTGCCTACTGCCATGGATTTCGTGGTGGTACAGAACCCCACGAAATCCATGGCGGTATGCGGGGTCGTGTTACCGCCGGTGGTGTAGTGACAGCTGCTGGTCTGGAGACTGAAGTCTTCAGCCCAGCGGTCATTACCACCCTGGCGGTCGGAGTGGAGAAGTGGTCACCGCCATGCTTGTAATGCCGTTTTTTTTCCCACCGGCCTGTTGGTGGTATTACAGCCATTTCTCCACCGACCGCCAGGGTTGCAATGAGGGCCTTAGTATTTTTGTTATTCTTAATAAGGTATTCTTTGTTCCCACCATGAAATCAACACTCTATCACACAACAGACCTGCAATAACTTTGTATGCAACAGATTTCACAGCGGAAATGTATCACTGATCAGTTCCATACTGATGTTACGATCGATGTGTCTATCGTGGAAGGCGACAGAAGGGAATTAAAAGAAAAAGGGCAGGGAGCCATCCACCAAGAGCAATAGGTCTGCTAGCAGAATTGTCCATGCGGAAGTAAAACTGGGCGCAGGTATACTTTAACATTATCACTGAGAACAGAAGGTCGAATCAGTGTCAAGAACCTATCCTTAGGAAATGGTGAGCGTCACGGCGAATTTCGTGCGCTCATTTCGCTTTGAAGCTTTGCATGAATGTATCCCCCTAGTTCTTTATTTCGTAAGCCAATTACTTCTTGTCTTCATCCTTAAACTTGATTCTTCATTGGCAGTTTGACATGGCATAGTGATGCACTGATAGCGCTGCTAAGGTATGTGTTTTATTCACCATCGGGTCATAACTTGTACTGTTGTCATATCAACATCTCAATGTAGAACCAAGTTTAGGCATAAAGACTCTCAGACCGAGCCTGTGACAATTTTAAAGAAATAAACATTCCTGTATGTTTGCATTGTGTTGAAAGTGGCATAAAGAACACTTGTAACAATACATGGACAATGAACAACATACGAGAGAATCCATTACACTGTGAGGCTGACAACATACATTCCCATTGTACCGAGCCTACTAGGAATCAAATTAGAAAGGAGCACACAAATAAAGTTCTGCACTAATAAGTACGTATTTAACTCATCACCCCAGCACTATAAGTTGATATGTGCGATGGAGGACATGTTATGACATAGCCAATACACTGTTGTTATATTCTTCATGCGTTGATGACACCAAGGGGCAGATTTATGAAATGTGGCGCTGCACACAGTGCAGCACCACTTTTCTTGTGCGCCTTAGCTCCACCCCCTAATGCCGCCATGTGTGCGCCATATTTAAAATATGGGGCACCATGGCGGTAGTCAGGGGGACTAGCATCATCAATTTTGACGCTGGTCTGATGCTTTGCAGGATTAGCGTAAAAAATGTTGGCGCTAATCCTGCAAAGCACCCAGAGGCCCATTGAAAAAAATGGGAGTCTCTTTTTAACGCCTGCTCTTAGCAGGAGTTAAAAATGCCGATAAAATGACACAAAGAAATCTCTTAGATTTCTTTGTGCCATTTTTTCGGCCCCCTCTAGCGCCGGAACGCCCCTTTGCATACATTATGTCTGGCGTAGGCATAGTGTGGTCCAGGGGGTTACAAAGTGGTGCAATGCAGGCATTGTGCCACTTTGTAAATATGGCACCGCGTTTTTTGCCTTCAGTGCCACATTAGCATAAAAAAATGATGCTAATGTGGCGTTGGAATGGCGCTAGGGCCTCATAAATCTGGGCCCTAGTATATTAAATTATGATGTCCTTAATATGATGATCAGCCTGTACTAGTATTCAATTTATGCACAGAAACGTGAGGGACTGTAGGTTGACTGAAATTAGGAAGAAAAGTTTTCACTCTGAATAGACACGACTGTATGAACTATATGGTGATGGGTGTACACTGCCCTAAATTATGCTCCTTTGAAACTTAAGGTTAGTTTTGATGGGGTATATATGAGCACTGTAGTTTAAGGACAATGCAGAGCATTTTTAATTCCAAGAATCATTTTACCATGTTAGGAGGGTATTCTGTCTCTATCCTGTGGTCTTGAACTCATTGGACTTTGCTACACAGGTACGTAATGTGCAGATGAGTACCAGAGATCTTTTTTTTGATACTTTACCAATAATGTAAGTATTGTTTTTTTGTTTATATGACATAATTTTTATGTTAGAAATGGGGTCTTTGGTTGACAGTCAGGTTACCCCCTGTTCAAGCAAGGACTCTCACTCTAGTCAGGGTAAAAGAGAATCACCCTCAGCTAACCCCTGCTTACCCCCTTGGTAGCTTGGCAGAGCAGTAAGCTTAACTTCAGAGTGCTAGGTGTAAAGTATTTGTACCAACACACACAGTAACTTAATGAAAACACTATAAAATGACACAACACCAGTTTAGAAAAATAGGAAATATTTATCTAAACAAAACAAGACCAAAACGACAAAAATTTCCACCATACACAAGTCATCAATTAAAAATTAAAAAGAATCTTTAAGTAGTTTTAAAAACACACTAGCGCTGCTAGAGTGAAAATGTATCTGGTGTGCGTCAAAAATAACCCCGCACGGGCGGGTGTGCGTCAAAAATAACTCCGCATGGCGGTACTTGAGTCAAAAATCCAGCCGCACGAGGATCAGAAAATCCCGCAGCGCAGGTTGTGATCTCCCAGCCTCCGTCAGCGATGCTGCATGTCGTTTCTTCTGCTCTGTGCGTCGATTTTTTGGTCGCGTTTCCTGCGAGCATCGTTTCTCAGCTGCGGAGCTGGCGGCGCATCGTTTTTTCAGCCGCAGATCGGATTTGCGTCAATCTTTTCCCCACACGGCGCTCTGTGCGTGGATTTTCTTGTCTTTAGGCTGCCAGCTTCTCCTTTCAGGGTCCCAGGAACTGGATGGGCACCACAGGGCAGAGAAGGAGTCTCTCCAGAGACTCCAGGTGCTGGCAGAGAGAAGTCTTTGCAGTCCCTGAGACTTCAAACAACAGGAGGCAAGCTCTAGATCAAGCCCTTGGAGATTTCTTCTCAAGATGGAAGGCGCACAAAGTCCAGTCTTTGCCCTCTTCCTCTGGCAGAAGCAGCAACTGCAGGATAGCTCCACAAAGCACAGTCACAGGCAGGGCAGCTCTTCTTCCTCAGCTATTCAGCTCTTCTCCAGGCAGAGGTTCCTCTTGGTTCCAGAAGTGTTTCTAAAGTCTGTGGTTTTGAGTGCCCTTCTTATACTCAATTTCTCCTTTGAAGTAGGCCTACTTCAAAGTAAAGTCTCTTTGGAATGTGAAATCCTGCCTTTCCCAGGCCAGGCCCCAGACACTCACCAGGGGGTTGGAGACTGCATTGTGTGAGGGCAGGCCTAGCCCTTTCAGGTGTGAATGACCACTCCTCCCCTCCCTCCTAGCACAGATGGCTCATCAGGATATGTAGGCTACACCCCAGCTCCCTTTGTGTCACTGTCTAGTGTGAGGTGCAACCAGCTCAACTGTCAAACTGACCCAGACGGGAATCCACAAACAGGCAGAGTCACAGAAATGGTATAGGCAAGAAAAGGCTCACTTTCTAAAAGTGGCATTTTCAAACACACAATCTTAAAATCAACTTTACTAAAAGATGTATTTTTAAATTGTGAGTTCAGAGACCCCAAACTCCACATTTCGATCTGCTCTCAAAGGGAAACTGCACTTTAAGGATATTTAAAGGAAGCCCCCATGTTAACATATGAGAGAGCTAAGCATTGCAACAGTGAAGACTGAATTTAGCAGCATTTCACTGTTAGGACATGTAAAACGCATCAGTACATGTTTCACCTTTAACATACACTACACCCTGCCCATGGGGCTACCTAGGGCCTACGTTAGGGGTGCCTTACCTGTATAAAAGGGGAAGGTTTAGGCCTGGCAAGTGGGTACACTTGCCAAGTCGAATTGGCAGTTTAAAACTGCACACACAGACACTGCACTGGCAGGTCTGAGCCATGCTTACAGGCCTACCAATGTGGGTGGCACAACCAGTGCTGCAGACCCACTAGTAGCATTTGATTTACAGGCCCTGGGCACCTCTAGTGCACTTTACAAGGGACTTACTAGTAAATCAAATGTGCCAATCATGGAAAGCCAATTACACATACATTTTACACAGGAGCACTTGCACTTTAGCACTGGTCAGCAGTGGTAAAATGCTCAGAGTACCAAAAACAGCAAAAACAAAGTCCCGCACACAGACATGGGAACCAGAGGCAAAAAAGACAGGAGAGACCACGTCAAGGATGCCAGGTCTAACTGGCTAGCTCTTGATTTTAGAAAATCAGCTTGATCTTTTACAGTCATTTATTTCTTACAGTTTCTTAAATTTAGTGTCCTAAAGTGATTAATGATATATGTGAATTTAGTAGCTGAACTTTTGAATAGCTTAATTTCTGTTGTGGTTGACTGGGTAAAACATGTTTTTGTTGAAAACTGATAATAAAAGTATATAGGCCTCAATGTTTTAAAATAGTGGGGGAAACAATATGGACCTGATTAATTTCCTAGTTCCTGATCTGAAATTCCATTATTGTAAGTGCATAATTCAAATAAAATGTATTTCTCCAACAGGCTTGACAAATCCAACAAATACAGAAACCATTAAAGATTTTTTTCAATGATTGAAGATCCAATTAAAATTCCTAATCTTACTGAAGCCTATCATATAAAAGTATTCGATTAGTTTCTCATTTCCAAAACTCTACTTAATTATATTGTATACAACAAGCTCAACACTTTTACAAATAAGCAAATTAATAATCTTACAAGGTAGAATTACTATAAAGTTAGCTCTCTTGTGAGGTTTATTTTCATAGTTTTCAATAATATATACTCACTGTTAAATCTTCAAAGTGAAGGTTACTTTTTATGTAATACAAACATGGAAAACGTTTTCTGTTTTCATACAGCAGCAGCTTTCATACTTCCCTAAATTGAGATAATTTTATAAACTGATCTCTTATTTGTTTTGAAACGTTCGTTAAAAATAGTTGTATATTTATTGAGCAACATTTGTCCTTGGATTTAAAAAAATCAATCCCATAAAAAAAGCCTAAATTAAACAATTAAAAAAATTAATACCCCAAATTTTTAGACACTTGAAAAATTAGGACCAAGATAGAACAATAATCATTCAATGCAATATAGCCAATACGAATGTCAAAAGTATTTAAAGCAAATAGTAAGCTAACAAAAGTTAGTCAAAACTAGAGAGTACGTTATGCATATGATAACAAAGTAAGCCAGAGTCAATAGGAGTTTAATCCCAGATCTCTTACCAACTTGTCACTCTTTATCAAATTAAAGGTAGGTCTGAATTTTTTGGTCATCCATGGACTTTATGAACCTCATTTCTGACAATATACCAGAATATATTGTAAAGTGTCCTCCTACACAGATATCTTTGGGTTGTTTATAAAAATCATACCTATAAATAATTGATCTATAAATTGTCAAATGTACATTACCCAAAGTAAGAACAAAGTATTTCACAGAAAATGTACATACAGTATTTTAATCCTTAACTGTTTTCAAATTCATGCTCTCTGGGGATCACATCCAGTGTTTGCTGGGACACAGTCACATTGCTCACAGTCCATGATACAAGCTTGTTATGGACTGGCACTGAAGACTGGGCAGATGGCCCAGTGGCGGCTGAGGAGAGCTCAAGGGTGAAGTGCCAGGAAACACAGCTCAGCACTTCTAGAACTGAAAGATTGATAACATTCCAGAGGAGCTGGAGCATTCTTGAAAAGCCAGAACAATATGGAAGGAGACAGACATTTCTGGTACTTTTCAGGTCAGTAAGAGGTGGGAAGAGTTAAGCACCAGTCACAGTGTTATAGTTTGTATGGCAACACCAGTTGATTTCTTCTTTATTTGAGTTGCATAGTTCACACTGTTTGTGTTCCCTGCACCTTTTTGTTTTTCTCCCCTTTGGCTTTCTTGGGCGATTAGTGCAGCTCAGGATAACCTTTTCCTCCACAGATACTGAGCTTTGCTTGCTGCCATACTGGAATTCCTACTCCAGCGTCAAACACTGGAATTGATTCTGGCGCCCATTGTCTCTTCTATTTGGAGCTGACCTATGTATTTGGTTACCAGACTGTATCCTGGTCATCTGGGAGCTAGTCATGGCCTCTTTGCTTCCATACCCTGGCAAGCCATCCTACTGATATTGTTAGAATATTGGATTCTGTTGTACACAAGTATATTTAGATTAATGGTTCCCTGTCTTTTAGGATTACATGGATACCAATCAGTACATTGCACACTGAGGGTCCTTTCGCAACACCTTCCTCATGCCTGTGTTCCTGAGATCAGCAGACTTAGGGGGTCTGCCTGGCGGGAACCGCCATATGGCCGCTCCGCGGTCGAAAGACCCCTGGGGCCATTCTGACTTTCCCGCTGGGCTGGTGGGCGCTGGCCAATATAGCACCCGCCGGCCCAGCGGGAAAGAGGCCTGCAACACTGAAGCCGGCTCCGAATGGAGTCGGCGGTGTTGCAGGTGTGCGATTGGTGCAACTCGCGCTTTTCACTGTCTGCTAAGCAGACAGTGAAAAGCTTCATGGGGCCCTGTTAGGGGGCCCCAGGACCCCCGTTCCCGCCATCCTGTTCCTGGCGGTGAAAACCGCCAGAAACAGGCTGGCGGTGAAAACCGCCAGAAACAGGCTGGCGGGAAGGGGGTCAGAATCCCTTGCAGCGCCGCCATGGAGGATTCTCCCAGCCGGGGTTAATCCGGCGGGAAACCGCCGGACCCGGCTGGGCAACCGCGGCTGTACCGCCGCGGTCGGAATGACGATTGAAGCACCGCCAGCCTGTTGGCGGTGCTTCCGTCATTAGCCACCCTGGCGGTCTATGACCGCCAGGGTTGGAATGAGGGCCTTAGACTCTTATGGAATGTTTCTTTCCTCTCTTTCTCCCTTCCCCTTTTCCCACTGTGCAGTCACTTTAGGGGCGGGTGTTCCAGAACTTGGTGGCAAGGTAGGAGATGGAGCATCCTTTGCTGCGACTATGGCATATCTGCGGTATCTGTGCCAGGGTGAGGGAGATGGAGCAAAGGTTTCTGCATGGCTGGTGGAAGTTCAGGTGTGGTTCATTGATGCTCGTCCTTGGTCATCGAGGGTTCTGTAAGCATGTGTCAGTAGTTTGAATTGGCATCTATTCTGGATGGGGTGCCAGTAGAGGTTTTTCAGGTGCTGGGTGATGTGAGTCTGTTTGCGCAGGTTGAGGATCAGTTTTGCTGCAGTTTTGAATAGTCTGGAGCCTTCTGACGAGTTTGATGGTGGTTCTTGCGTACAGTGTGTTGCCATAGACCAGACAGCTATTGATTAGGGCTTGTGTGATTGTTTTTTTGGTGCTTGCAGGGAGCCGTTTGAATGGATGATGCGGAGGTTGCAGCCATGGTCTTTTGGCAAAGGGGTGGGTTTGAGTTCAGCGGGCCACCAGTTGTCATTCCAAAGGGAGCTATGGGTGGCAAAGATCAACACCTTAGTTTTGTCTGTGTTGAGCATGAGGCAGTTCTCCTTCATCCAGGCTGCCATGTTCCTCATGCAGGTGTGAAAGTTGCTCTTTGTTGTATTGGGGTCTGCTGAGAGCGAGAGGATGAGCTGGGTGTCGCCAGTGTAGGATATGATGTTGATATTGCGGGCTCTAAAGTTTGTTGGTTAGAGGTGTCATGTAGATGTTGAAGAGGGTGGAGCAGAGGAATGAACCTTGGGGATGCTACAGATGGTGCTCTTGGGTTGCAAGGTGAAGTGGGAAGATGGATTCTCTGCGTGCATCCTTTGAGGTATGAAGCAATCCATCTAGGTACATCTCCTCTGATTCTTATCTGGTGCAGTCTCTTAATGAGCGTGTAGTGGAAAACAATGTTGAAGGCTGCAGAAAGGTCGAGAAGGATCAAGGCAGCTGATTCTCCTCTGTCGAGTATTGTATGGATGTCACCTTTGGCAGTGATCAGGGTGGTCTCTGTGCGTCTGTGCTGTGGTTGGCTCGAAATCCTGATAGGGAGTGGTCTAGCAGGTTGTTTCTCTCCAGATGTTCAGTGAGCTGAAAGTTGATGGCCTTATTCAGGACTTTGACAGGAAACAGGAGCAGTTAGATGGTCACTTGGGTCTGCTGAGGGTTTCTTGAGGAGGGGTCTAACCTTACATGTTTCCATGCATCGGGAAAGGTGGCTGTGGCGATGAATGTGGTGAGCATGGGGGTGAGTTGGTGGCTTACCTTGTCCCCTCCTAGCTTGAAAAGGTGGTAGAGGCATGAATCGGTGGGTGCTCAGAGTGGATGGAGTTCATTATGGCTGTGGTGAGCTGTTCCCAAGCAGTGAGATGTTGGTCGAGGGAGGCTTCCATAGGAGTGTGGAGGCTGAGAAGGTAAATGGTTTGGGGTTCAAAATTTCTGTAAATGATGGATATCTTGGTGTGGTAGTGCTTTGCTAGAGTGTCACAGAGTTCCTGTGAGGGAGGAATTGTGTTCTCAGTGGCTGTTGGGCAGGAGAACTCTCTGAAGATGAGGAAGAGTTATTTGGTGTGGTTGACTCTAGCCTCCATGCATGTGCAAGGGTGTCCTTTTTTGCATCTTTGAGTCGTTGGTGGAATTTCTTGAGAGCTAACTTGAAGGTGGCTTGGTTTGCATCATCTCTACTGGTGCACCATCTTCTTTCTAGTTGTTTGCAGCTGCATTTCATTGTGCTGAGTTCCAGCGTGTACCAGCTGTCTTGTTTAGTGGATCTGCAAGTTTTGTCTGGCTTGAAAGGGATAACTCAGTCTGAGGCATTGGTGATCCAGGTGTTGAAGTTCTCAACTGCCTATTTCATGTTGGTTGCTGTGTCAGGCTGTGTGGTTTTGAGGGCATCCGTGCATTGGTTCTGTGTTACCTTGCTCCACCTGCCGAAGGAGGTGCTGGGAGGGCTGAGGCATGTGCAAGGTGTTCCTGCAATGGTGAAGTGGACGATGGAGTGGTCAGTCCAGGCACATTCTGTGGTATGGCTGTGTTTGACTGTTGATGGATATGAAAATAAGGTCCATTGTATGTCCTGCTCTGTGTGTACGGTCTGTGACCAACTGGTGAGGATGAGGTAGTCCATTTGTTCCAAGAGGTTGGTCAAGTTTGTGTCTGTGAGGTCTTCCAGGTGGACGTTGAGGTCCTCGTGGAAGATGTAGTGCTTCGATTTGATGGCGAGTGGGGTGATGAAGTCTGTGATGGTGTTGCAGAGGCCAGTTCAGGGTCCTAGGGGGCTGTAGCCAGGGGTGTCTTTGATGGTTGTATTGTGGTCGATGTGGAGTTGGAAACTCATGTGTTTCATGATTGGGTTCGTTTTGTCTCTAGTGGTGGTGCAGCGGATTGATTCTTCACGGTTGATGGTGATGCCCCCTCCATGTTTTTTGGTGTGGTCCTGGTGTTTCATCTTGTAGTCGTTGGGTGTCACGGTGGCGATGTCGGGGGCCAAACAGGATTGAGCCATGTCTCTGTGATGAAGGACACATTGGGGCAAGGGTGGAGATAGTGTCCCAGATTTTAGTGGCATGTTTGCAGAGCAATCTGGCATTGATCAGGAGGCGTCAGAGTGGTTCCAGGGTGGTGTTAGCCGGCAGGGTTGCAACAGCGCCAGTTCCTGCGAGGGCAGCGGTAGTAGGTTGCAGGTGAACTGAGATTGGTAGCAGGTGATTAGTCCTGCTGTGTGCCAAAGAGATCCGAGGCAGAAGTTGTTGTGGCTTCTGGTGTCCAGGGCTCCAAGATCTGCAGGGGAGTACCCTTGGGTGTCTAAAGGGCTAGGGTTCCTGGTGCTGGACGTGGTCCAGCCATGGACAGGCACAGATGGGCTTGCCTTTAGTGTGCCAGCTGCATGCCAGCTGTGCACCCACTGCACGTGTCCACTGTGCAGCCACGCTGTAGCCGCCTCCATTAAGTAGATCATGGGAGGTGGGCTGGAGAGATGGGCAGTGGGAGTGGGTGGCAGAAAGAAATAGGAGAAAATGGCATGGAAACTGCCAAGGGCTGGCAGACGACAATCAAAGAATGGCAGGGGAAATAAAATAAAATAAAAAACAAATTAAAGAGTGGAAGCTGACTGATAGGGCAGGCTGCCTAGAACTGACCCAAACAGGACAGGGACTGCCTTAGAAGCAGTGCAGCAGAAGAAGACACTGACTGCAGCGATGGGGGAGCTGGTGAGTTCCTAATTTTAATTTTGTAAGTACAGCATCCCAGTAATGCATTGTGAAGTTCTGCAACCCAAACGTTTCATGGTGAAATAATATGTAAAAAGAGCAGGAAAACCCACATCTACCCAGTGATGTTCCTTCCTACAGACAATTCTAAATCCATCGTCTTGTTCAGTTGCATTGCTAAAAGCAAAAACTAGGTCTAAAGAGCATTCAACTACAGTAAAGATGGCACACAGGTCTAGGATGTATCTTCATTATGTGTTTGGTTATCTGCCAGGCCTGCTATCAGTGGCTATCAATTAAAAGTAATTGCTTGCAAGAATTGTCTCTTGGACAATCCAGCAGAAGTAGGACAAATCTACTTCACAGCAACAATGGCTGCCAATCATTGAAGGGCTTGAGTTTGCTCACCCAGACATGTCCTTCTCTACTATAAATGAAAGCAAAAGGGCCTGGGTTTAAAATTAACCTTGCTCAGCCACAGGAGAGTAAGCAAACTATGTACCTCTAAATTCTTGCATAGGTTTTGCTCAATGCTCATTTGCTGCTCCAATTGCTATCTCACTCATTTGTCACCAATGTACAGGAGTAGGTTCTATAGCCTGACTTTTAAACTGTGTTCTGCTCATGTCACCATCCAGGTTATAGCATGCACTGTAAACATGCACAGTCCTCCATCTACCCGCTGGCTAGTTGCCTACATAGAAGTGAGCAACCATGAAAGGACAGACAAAAACATGCAACAGAATACCTCTCATTAATGCAAATCTTCACATATATGCCAAGCTTCAGCTATCATGTGCCACCTAGAGATACCACATTTATCTAACATTACTTCTTAGGCATGCCATACCATTTCATCTTAAAGAATCTAACATAAAAAAAACAGCACAAAGATGCCACACAGTTCGTCAAATGTTGCCTAAACTCTTTGCAGTGGAATTTGATAAAACCCTCTTCTGGACCTCTCTGAAACCAAATACGCACATCTACTTTATAAACGATGCTGCCACCAAACCTGAGGCAAAAAAGCTAATAGTTTTTAAAACACGTTATCAACAATTACTCATTCTCCTGTCTGTAATGGCACACTAAAGGCTGATACTGCACTACAGATACCCACATAGCCCAATGTAATTTAATAGATGTTAGTCATAGCTCGTAAGCCAAAAGAAATGTAAATCTACATCCATTTCTTAAAGTTTTGCCTATCCGAAACGTCCTAAGAAGCATTCAGTTAAGCCGAAAATGGACAGAAAAGGCAATTCATAACAAAAATCATTAGTCAAGAAAGGATAATCAAATCACGTTATTTAATCTTTTAAATAATAGAGTGGGAAACTGGTACACTATTTACAATCTGGTCAATAAAATGTAAAAAAGTAAATCCAAATGAAAGACTTTAGGACCCAAAACTGTAAGAACAATTCTCACAGTTCTTACTGCACAAGGACCCCTTACCATTAACACAATGAACAAGATGCAATGGTCATAACCATGCAGCCTTGGGGGTACCCAGCACTAGACAAAGAAATGTACATTTGTTAGTAGAATATTTCTCACATTATGGTTTCTTCTCCTCTTTTCTCTCTTTAACCTCTGTGCATGTATGTACTTAGTATGCAGCATTTATGTAGCTCAGACCTAGCCAGAAGCACTGGAGTGTGAGAGTAAAAGTGATACCTTGGAGAAGGCGAAATGCACAGCTCAGTTCTGAGAGCGGAGGAGGACTATCTGTAATGTTGAAGTAATAAAGTGTATGTAAAGTGGCTAAAAGTACAATTGAAAATTTTAATACGTACTGTAAATGTCAAGAAATTTGAAATTGGAGACGAAAAATTAAATTAGGATCCTCAGATTGATTTGTGGGAGATGTGCAGAAGCATCAAACAGAATATAGTATGGACAATGTGTGGCTTCAATTGAATTTAGAACAGTTCTAAAATGCCTAATAAAACTAGGGCCTAGATTTATGCAAAAGTGGCGCAGCACGGTGCTGCGCCAAAAGTAGCAGTGCCGCGCTGCACCACTTTTTAAATGCAGGGGTATGACGTATTTAGAGGAATACGGCGCACCCCTGCGTTTCCCCCGGCGCTGGCCCTGAATTTCACTGCCTAGTGCCAATGCAGACCTCCTTGCACCATAGTGCAAGGGTGTCTGCATTGAGGAGATTGATTGTTTATGTGCAGGAAGGTGTCCCTGCTTTACTAGGAGAGCTGATAGACCGGATATGGTACCATTATACTGTGGAGTTATTGTTACCCTTCAAAAATATCATACTCAACAAATTGGCAACCAAATTTCTGTCAAGGTAAGTAAGTAGATAAATGTAGGTTTTGAATAGTGGTGGGATCGAACAGCTACTATTTGATTGGCACGAGGTTATAAAAGCAAGTGTGATCAAACTGACTGCTGATAGCCATAAACTTCACAAGATGACTACCTCCACTTGAAAAAAAGGTGGGTTTGTATTGAAAAGATATGAACGCCCGGATTTGCAAAGGCATGAAGGCCCAGATTTACAAAGAGTTTGGGGTGGGTTTTTGTTACTTTTTTAACACAACCCGATGCAAAGACTTCTGCTGGAATTTACAAACCAACACAAGATATGCATTGGTTTGTAATCCTGTTACTTTTCATCACAAAGGTGTTGTGTGATTGGTGCCTGGGCGTTTCCATGGATTTTTACAAACATCAGGCTCTACAAAGAATTGTCAATTGGAATTTGACCAAAATTATTTGCTTTCTTAAGACAGGTGTGTTGGTTTTTCACCTTTGCATTCTGCATCACACATACAAAAAGAAACATGCCTTAAAGCATTATGTTTGTGCACGAAAGGAAGCTTCCCTGCACAAACATGATGCTGACTACAATGCACACATACTTGCATCATAAATTGCACATGGCAACCGTAAATGTGTCAGTGCAGGGAGACAGCATAATTGGCTCACTTCTAAGTAGATACGGTGCATGTGTGCTCTCTCCACAGCAACTTTAGTTTAGACACTGTGTTGTGTGAACTCTGCAACCATGCTCGATTCATCAGCATTCTTTCTTCCTTACATCCTCACTGTTTTAATATTGCAAGTAATAAACACATGGAAAAAGCAAACTACATGTGATGCTTTTCCAAGAAAACAAAGGTCAACTTCAGACCACTACAATTTCTATCTTGTGTGCAGTTGAAAACTGACCATATCACCTGGCAGCAGGGCATCCTGAGTGATCCGACCTAGAATGCATTTATTCTGGGCATGCTCAATTTAAAAAGAATAAGCTGGTCTATTTTCGAGGGAGGCATAATTTGAGAAAAGATTAATGGAGAAGGGCTCTGAATGTTTCTTTGCTTCTCTGCAATGGAAATGGTGTTGGGGTTCTCTTGCTCAGAGACCACCGACAGCCCTTTACAGAGCAGTGGCAGTGACATCAAGTGGGTAGATTGGTGAATTAAAAAATAGAGCATTTAAAAGGTCAAGGGTCATAGCACGCTTTTCAATCATGTGTAAAAACATATTGATCTTGTACTAGAGTTAAAAGGACTAGGGGCCAGATGTACGTAGAAATGGTTTTGTGACTCGTAAATTGCGAGTCGCAAAACCATATGCAGAATGGTGTCCCTGACACCATCTGTGAATCGCAAGGGGGTCGCAAAGACCCACCTCATTAATATTAATGAGGTGGGTCGCAATTTGCGACCCCCTAGCGATCCCTTGCACTCACAGGGATGGTGGCCTGCTGGAGACAGCAGACCACCATGTCTGTGACTGCTTTTTCAATTAAGCAGTTTTTTCTTTGGTATTGCAGTAAGGAAAACGAGTTGCAATACCCTCTGGAAAATGAAACCATTTGGTTTCATTTTGTCAGAGTAGGCAGTGGTCCATTGGACCACTGCCTGCTCAGAAAAAATATTTTTGGCGACATTCACAAAGGGGTCCCATGGGGACCCCTTCCCTTTTGCGAATGAGTTAGCACCCACTTCACATGGGTGCTAACTGCAAATTGCTTTGCGACCGCGTTCGAGGTCACAAAGCAATTCTGCATCGCAGTGCAAATCGCAAATAGGAAGGGAACACCCCTTCCTATTTGAGAGTCGCATTCCCATTTTGCGAGTCGGTACCGACTCGCAAAATAGGAATGTGCATCGCGATGCACGTTTTGCATGGCGCAAACTGCGAATTTCGGCAATGGCAATCCTAGGGTTTGTGACCACATCTTAACCCTAGATTGTAGTACAATTTGTAGCACCATGTGCACCTCCTCCAGGAGTTTATTATGATAGCAGGTAGAAGATGAGTTCACATATTATATTTGTAACTAGTGAGGTATCTTAGTGCTAGAATTGTGCAAAATGTGATACTAACATAAAACTTTGCACAGGGCTTAATAATATGGTAAAGAAAGTGATGTTATGGACCCCAAAAATCGTATAGCTATTTTGCACGTATAATGTCATAAAAGAAAATGGTCACCGCTATTATTTGTATAGCAGTTATGAATCTAATGTTACGTATCCATCACATCATTTCATACGTTTTTTTGGTCCGGAATGCCAAAAGTGGTACAAATTCTGCATTTAGTTTACTCCCGATGAAGTATGAGAAATTTTTGAAGGATCCAGTAAGTAAATACCTTATGATGTAAATACAAAAGTATGTGTTACTGCCGTTGTAAACTAACAATTTTTTTTTGTTGTTGCAGCATTCTGAAATTGTGAAAAGATTATCCGCTGTAAAGGAGTAAAAATGTCTACCAAACGAAGATGTGAATTTGTAAATATTAATGAAGAGTTTATATATAGTACACAAAATGTTGGAACTGAGATTTATTGGTTCTGTGTACGACGTACTAACAAGATTTAACAGAAGTTTTAGTGTTTTCAGCTAATAGTAAACGTTCTGATAAAAGAACTGGGTACAAAAGTTCACTTGACGATCTGCTAGCTTTTGATGAAAAAAAAAGGAATTCCATTAATCATCAAGACAAAATTGTAAAAAAATCATGATGCAGTTGAACAACTGTTAAATGAAAACTGGAAAATCCCAAAAATATGTAGAATAAATTTGACAAACACAAACCTGCAAGGTTATAAAAAAAGCAAAACTAGTTCAAGACAGTTTTCAAGAGAGTACTTCAGGGTGTACACGTGTTTCATTTACAGTTGATGAATTGAAAGATACGTGTATCTTCTGTGACGAAGAGTTGGGGCAGAGCTTATAAATGTTCGATTAAAAGAAAAGATTCTTGCGTTCCTACCAGAACTTACAGCTGAACCAAAAGGTAGAGATATTCTTCTAACACCAAAAACGATATAGGAGAAAATATATTCAGTATCTGGAAACACAATGCTCTTCAGGAGAGTATCTGCCTGGCCGATGCAGCTGCTATTAATAGAAAAGAAATGTTTCAACTTGAAGTAGATGGACTTAGTGGAGAGTTTGAACTAAATTGCTAAGAAAAGTCCATAGGGACAGCTATGCTAAATCTAATAAATTGATTATGGAAGGCTGTAACATTTCAAATGACAGCACAGTAAATGAAAAGAGGAGTGCAGCTTGTTCGGTATCATACCAGTAAGTGTAAGAATCCTAAAGGAAACATCTGCCACTAAAAGATGATGAACTCCACTACCTCTTTACATTAGGTTAATAATGCGTGCTAAAACCCGAAAACTGGAATTAGTTGACAAACAGCACAAATTGGGAACATGTGTGTCATATGAGCATGTTCAAGAAGTGTCAGCAACAATAACTAACAAAACATGTAAGCAATTCTGCAATGAGAGGGTTGTGTATCCAACAGGCCTTCAACTTTCCACTTTCACTTGACGAGATTGATCACAATCCCTCATCATCTTCATCCACTCAGTCATTCCACAGAACAGCCATATCTCTGATACTGAGGAAATAAGATGCACAGGGTCCTTTTTAAAAATTGAAGAAAATGAGTGGACCAAGAAATGTCCTTCATCTCTACCAGAGTGTCATTTGTATTTACCATGTACAGCAACAAAAAAACAGCCAAATGTACCTGTAAGTAATATCAATGACTTCCAGTATCCTCCTATTCATAATGAACCTATGTCAGAGGAATGGCTGCCGATGTTTCAAACTCTTGATCTCCATAATGTAACCAATATAAGCCACACCAGTTGGGCTGATTTCCACTCCAACAGAAGTGGTTCTGTCACAAAACGCCATAGTGTATTGCTACCTTTATTAAATGAGTCAATAAAGTCTCCTTTTATGGTACTCCACTGCTTTGATATACTAAAGCGTACACTGGCCACAATTAATTCTAATCAGACTCCTGTGGTGACATGTGATCAACCAGTCTATGCAACACCTAAACAATTACAGTTGTTACTTCCAGAATTGTAGGGGGAAGACAAAATGGTAGTCATGATGGGAGCTTTGAAATGTAACTCCTTGCAGTTTTAGGAGATTGGCTTTATGGTAGTGACCGGGCCAATATTTTAGTTGAAGCCAACGTTACCAGTGAGGGTAAAGTTGGACAATGTTTAAAAAGGTCTCATGGAAAATTACCCTGCTACATACACGTAGTCAGTGTTACATCACTGTATGTGCTTTTGAAGAAGGCTTATGATGTATCTACTGATAAGCAAATATCCATGAAAGAATGGATTACACGAAGAGTTGCAGAGTCTGTTCATTTCAAATATTGGTATATTACACTTCAACTCGAATTACTGCTATTCCAATTTCTTGATACCATTCGATCAGCAAATTTTGAGAAGTTTATTGTAACCCTTCAAATTATATGTCCTTGGATGTTTGCTATGGGCCACACCCACTATGCCAATTGGATGCCAGTGTTCATGAAAACACTTGTAGAGCTGAAAACAAGAATTCAAGATGTTTATGAAGAATTTTCAAATGGATATTTTCTACTCTACTTCAGAATGAGAGGAAACAAAATGAAAGGAATGCAAAGAATGCAGCACTCTTAGTCTAATAATGAATTTGATAAGGCACTTCCCAAGTTTCATACACAAAAAGAATAACATGAGCTGTTATTTCAAATAAAGCGTGCACACATGCAATTCTAAAAATAATCACAGCAGTAAAATAATAATGATCACAGAAACAAAGAAAATCAATACTTCAACATTGAATATAATATATGTATATATATTGACTACGTATTCATGCATGTATACAGCAAAGCTAAAAATAAGAGAATTGAAAAAATACATCATCATGGAGCTTGACACCGCCTTCATCCCTTTGTCTGCCAATTTCAGGTTGTGGAATCCTGGACAACTGAAACAAGATGTAGACCACCCGCAATGGGATTTTTTTCTGGGCATGGCGTCCCTTCCCAGAGGAGTTCCTTCTTTTCCCCATCGTCAAGCTTTCCCACCTTATATACTTTAAAAAAAACTTAAGGGGAAGGTTCTAGAAACCCCCCTCCCTTTGAGTAAGTTGTGAAATTCTCAGCCTGGTGCCTGCTTATCTTCAGTGCTCCCCCATGTTTTGTTCCTTTCCCTGGTGAGAAGAGCAAAAACAGGTTAACAGGCTGTGCATGGAAAAATCTCTGCGCCACCAATGTGACGGTGTTTGAAGCTAAGATGAACACAAAATTGAGTCAGTGGTTAAGATTGAGCCGGTGGTTAAATACAGGTAGCATTACACTTGTAAAAGTGGTAGGCCTTATCCCTGCATATCTCATCATCAGATGCATAAACAGTGTAACAAGGATATAAAATCAGACAGCGGGGCATTTGATATTCTTGATAATCCCAGTGCATTTATGAGATGGATGCTGTATGGACCTGTAATTGACAACTTACTGGGACAATTAAAGGAAGAAATGGGATTCAGTGAAAACTAAATAACTGTGTTGACCATGAAGACAACATCTCTTGCAACACTCGATTTGAATAATGTTAAGGAACTTACACAAGTGTTTTCGCATGATAACAGAAATCCTTATGCCTGTAATATTGGCTAAAATCTTATGAAGATTGCATACAACTTGCTCATGAGTGATAATGCAAATAAATCTGGATGCATTGCTGATGATGTGGAGAGAACCTCAATATGTAATGTTTGTTCAAGAATGCCTGGTACGCTGTGAAAAATCTATTTTTGAACCTATTCTGAGAAACAAACTATGTTAATTTTCATAAGGTAGTCTCAAAATCAGTGAACCACAAAGTATCCATCTTAAAAAGCGACTGCTCACTTTTCACTAATTGTATATTGCTTGCCAAGATAAAGAAGGAGTTTTAAAGGATTTTTTTTGCTCATGAGAATCTTGATTATCTCTATCAGTTTATGAGGGAGGATTGCTAAGAAAAGGGAAAACGTGTGACATCATCTCTTGTTTGGAAAGCTTAATGGTGCTGTAGATAACATGAATAACATTCCCGATACTGCAAGTTATGTTATTATGGAGGGGTCATCAAATATCAATTTCTTAAAACCCGACAATGTATGCAATTTTCAAGACTACAGCACCTATATATTCCAGCCTTATGAAATGTCATACTTAACAAATCAAAATGAGTAGACTTAGGCCCTCATTATGAACATGGCGGTCCGTTCCACTCCACCGGCGGTGGCGGTAGAAACCGCCAACAGAGGAGCGGGCCGGACCGCCAAATAATGAAGCAAACGAAACACACGTATCCCGCGCACCACCCAACGCCAGGAAAGGAGTACCGTTGACGACGGCAGAGTCCGCCCACAGGCCGTCGGAAAGGCCCAACCTGCCCATCAAATTATGAACTACCAATCCGTCGGCAGTTCCGGGGCAGGAACCACCACCACACAAAGCCGGGTGGAAAAGAAACAAATAGAAGGAAACACTCACCAGAGTTCCACAAAACGTGCAGCGGCAGCCATGGACAGAGTGCTGCAGATCATGCCAGCCTTGCTCCTTGCCGTATATCTATACGACCGAAACCGCCACCGACGACGGTAAGTACCGCAACCTACGACACAAGGGAGGAAAGGGCAAAGTTACATAACCACCCACTCCACCCACTCTGCAAGGCCCCCTCAACCCTTCCCAGCAGCACAAGTCAGACACCCCACACCAAGAGGGACGTACCCGACCGAAGGCCACTGCAACTTGACCATATTACATACAATAGCCCCACACCCATAAATAATGAAAACAAACACCAGGGTGGAACTGCGTGCAGCCCAAACAGAGGCCGCACAGAAACTTGAATATGTAGCTCACTGAGCAAAACAGTGCCAAAAGGGCCAATGGCCAGTCCATAAAAAGTCATTTGTCCTTGGCCACAACTGGCCACACCTGTCTCCCACAAGTGCTGGGTACTCCACTGAACGGGGCACCATATGGGGATCCAGGCACGGAAGGGGGGAAGGAGGGGCGGGGTGGGTATTTCCAACGGGGTGGGACTTAGACTTCCGTGAGGAGGTTGGGGGGGTGGGCTTCTCCTTTGAAGGGGGTGGAGCTGTTTGGCTCGGGTGGAGCTAGATGCCTTAGGCTCTGAGGGGGCCTTCTTCTTCACCGGAGAAGGGGCACGAAAATGGGAAGGCTGGACCAGGGTGGGCTGTGATGTGGAAGAAGTGGAAAGGGCAAGGAGGTGAGCACGTTTTGGGACAAGATGTGGTGGGCCAGTGGGTTGGAACAAGTCTGCACAGGAGAGGAAAAGTTTTTTGGGAGCAATTGGGGTGGGCGTGGATGAGGGCATGGGAGTGGAGGCAGAGGGAGTTGATGTATGGGGTGTAGGTGTGCGTGTAGTGGGTGCCGGTGACTGCTCAGTATGCTGTGGTGTGGTGGATGTCTGATGGGTGGGTGTCTTGGTGCGTTTGAGTGTTTTGGGAGGTGGGAGTGGACACAGTGGGAGAAAACAGACATGTATGTTGGGTGGGTGTCTGCAAGTCTGGTGAGTGTGCTGCATGTGTCAACTACAGTGGAGGTGGTGAGTGCAGGTGTGGTGTATGGGGTGCATGTATGGCTGTCTGCTTTTGTGGTGAGTGCAGGAAGAGGAGCAGTAACAGTGAGTGAAGGTGCAGTGCATGAGGGTGTGGATGTTGAGGGGACAGACAGGGAGGCGGAAGAGGCGGGAACACTGGGGGAAGTGCAGGTGTCTGTGTGAATGTTTGTGGTGGGAGGTGTGGTGCTTGTGTTGGGAGGTGTGCTTCTTGTGTGTTGATGTGCCTGTAGGTGGGTCTGATTGTGTGCTTTGGACGGGTGAAGGGAGTGGGGTGCTGGAAGGGGTAGAGGAGGTTGGAGGGGGGACAGAGGCCCAGGAAACTGGCTTCCATCCAAGAGGAGGCCAGAGCCTGAAAAGATCTCTGTAGGGCAGACATGGCACCTTGAATGCCATCCAGATAGGCATTGGTCTGCTGCATCTCAGAAGCCAGACCCTGGATGGCATTGACGATGGTTGTCTGCCCTACAGAGATGGTTCTCAGGAGGTCAATAGCCTCCTCTGTGAGGGCAGCAGGGCTGACTGGGGCAGGGGAGAAGGTGCCTGGGGCGATGGAGACGCCCACCTTTCTCGGTGGGCGGGCACGGGCAACTCGGTGGGGAGCAGAAGAGAGGGCGCTGATGGTATGGGGGTGGCGGAAGATCTCACGGTAGTGGTTTGTCCACTAGGGTCCGCCACCACCGGAGGACCCCCATCGGAGGAGGTCTCATAGTCACTACCTCCTGTGGTAGTAGCTACCCCCGTAGAAGTACCCTCACCCTCCCACCCACTGGTCCCCTGGGTGTCTGTTGTCTCTGCCTCGGAGGATCCGTGGGCCACTGCCTCCCCACTTGCCGGTGCCCCAGCTCCCTCGCCTGATGTGGATGCTGTACCAAACAAACACAAGAGAACAGGGATGGGGAGACAAAACAGGAGAGACACTTGTAAGTAGCTGAATGCTGATACACAATGGCCAGACATACACCTACCCAGCAGACACACCCAACAGGCAGCACCGTGCACTATGCCCATGGCCCTGACTACTGAGCAGTATACTGACCTACACCCATCCCCTGAAGTTGTATTGGAGCTGAGGTAGGTGAAACCTGACAGTGACACCCCTACACCCTTTGGGGAGCAGACAGTAGGAGGACACCAGTCAAATTCCCTGCTCTAAGAACCATGAGCCCTATCGCACACACACTCGTCCTTCCAGGCTGAAGTATGGGCTGTGAGAACTCACCCCCTGGTGACTGCTGTGCAGCCTTCAAGCGCCCATCCAGGTCTGGGTATGCCACCGTCAGGATCCTTCGCATGAGGGGGGTCAGTGCCCGACGGGCACCCCTTCCACGCTGGGAGGACTTCCCCTGATGGGCCTCAGTGATCTTCAGCACTCAGCGCCGCAGGTCCTCCCACCTCTTTCGACAGTGGGTACTCCACCGGTTGTAGACCCCCAGGGTCCATACCTCCTTGGTGATGGCATGCCAATGTGCCCTCTTCTGGTGGGCGCTGACATAGTAGGGTGACACAGAAATGGAACACAGAGGTCAGGCACCTGCACGATGGCAACAGCTGGCAGATTGTCAGACATAGGACAGAGAGTACTCCCAGACATGCAGGACAGTGGCACGCAGCATTCCATGCACCAAGGCCCATCCTGGCTCACAGGAGCACACATCTGTGCAATCCACTCCATCCATTACTCACACAGTGTCCCCCAAACCCGGACTCACCTGTACCTCTGGCCGGCCGTAGAGTCTGCTGTACAGGGGCAGGACCCTTCCACAAGTTTCTCCAGTTCTTCCTGGGTGAAGGCCGGGGCCCTTTCCCCTGCACCACGTGGATCATCCATAGCCAGAGGCAGGTCACAGCAGTACACAGAGTGGAGTACCTGTCCGCACAAGATCAGGGAGTCAAGTGATCAAACGATGACGAAAGCACGTACATTCCTCTGTGGTATGCACCGTCACCGCCGGCGGCGATCATGATGCGCCAGGATTCCCCCATTGGCATCCATGTTAGCCAATGAGGGTGCGAACAGCGGTCAACACCGCCATACGCTGTGACGTCAACCGCTAGCGGTATTAGGTCTCTTCAACAACGAAGGGGCAGAACTACAGTGGGCAGACATTTTGCCATCACTGACGCATCTTGACATTCATAATACTCACAATGCTTGGCCTACTAGCCATATGAAGCACCTAGGCCTCTATCCATTAAGTATATAATCTCATGATTTACTCTTTTCCCTCCTAGTGATGTACATGTACATCTGTCAGGTTGCAGTTATTGTACAGACACTACTATGAAGAATGCACTGCATGTATGTAGCAAATCTGCCAGTGTATGTGTGCACATCACTCCTTTTTCTTACCCCTCATAGGTACCGACCCTTTTGGCGAGGAAGGGCACCATCGGTGTACAGACCACTTGCGGATATGGGGACCATGGTGGAGCGTCAGATCATAATCACCTACAGACTCACACGTGCAACTATTCAGGACCTATGTGCATTACTGGATCCTGCACTGACTCCCAGAAATCGTAATCAGCATGCCATTCCAACTGAGGTGCAGGTGATCTCCGCACTCCATTTCCTGGCCACAGGCTCATTTCAAGTGACAGTGGGCATGGGTGCTGGTTTCTCACAGCCAGTGCACAGCCAGGTACTGACAAGATTTTCTGAATGCATTTGTGCAACATCTGCAATCCTATGTGCGATTCCCCCAAAGTGCTGACCTCCCTGCCATCAAGTCTGCTTTGTATGCCTTTCCAAACATTCCCCATGCCATAGGTGCCATCGATGGCACCCACATAGCTATCATCCCCCCAAGAGTGAGTGAACAGGTGTCCAGAAACAGGAAGAACTTTCACTCCATGAACATCCAATGGTATGTACTGCAGACCAGTACATTTCCCATGTGAATGCCATGTTTCCGGGTTCTGTCCATGATTCATTTGTTTTGAGGAACAGTAGTGTGCCACAGAAGATGGAACTACTACAAGAGGACAGAGGGTGGATCATAAGTAAGTTTGCCTGTCACTAACTGACACATTGCAGAAAACCAGCCTGTCTGACTAAGGGACATTACAATGACAACTCTGTATTGACCATTTCTCTAGGTGATTCTGGCTGTCCAAACTTGCGTTGGCTCCTGACACCAGTGAGGAATCCCAAGACGGATGCAGAGAGGAAATACAATGAGGCCCATGGACATACTAGGAGGGTGACAGAGCGTACTATAGGTCTCCTGAAGGCTAGATTCCAGTGCCTACATATCTCTGGGGGTTCCCTGGCCTATGGGCCTGATAAGGTGTGTAGAATAGTGGTGGCCTGCTGCATGCTGCACAACGTGGCTGTGAGGCATTCAATCCCCCTTTTGGAGGTGGAGGGTGCTACAGGTCCTGATCAGTTACCTCAGAGAGGTTAGGAGAGTGATGGTGAGGATGAGGAAGGGGAAGATGTCAATTCCAGGAACTAACTGATACAACTCTACTTCCAATAACTGTGTGGGACTTACGCCTGTAATTGTGGTTAGTGACTGATACTGTAAGTGTGCCATGTCATATAGCGGGGATTGGTCATGATAGGCGAGACATGGACCTCTTCAGCATGGTACTGACAGACAATATATGCATTACCTCCTTGCATAATTTGAAACACACCTTACCACCACCAAGCACAAATTGACAATAAAGTTGTTCCCTGCCAGTTGCATCCATACTCCACTTTGTTCAACATTGAAGAAAGGGGACAGTGTTACAGATGAGAAATGTTGCTTATTGGTCGAATACAGTGAAATGTGCTATGTACAGTGATGGATGTCGTAAGGGTTGGGTGTCCTCAAAACCAACTTGGTGGCAGCCCTGTTGTATTTCATAGGTGGGTCCTATTTGTAGTACAGTACTTTATTTAGCCCTCAGCTAAGTGTAGTTGGTGAATGGGTGGAATGGTTGCTTTGCAGTAGTAGCAGTGTCAATTGTTGGAGTGGGGCTTGTTCTTAGCTGGGTTTCCAGTGCCATATCTTGGCCTAAGACTACATTTGGGTGCCTGCTGTGGAGCTTTTTGAGGTGACATGGTTGGCCCTTGTGATTCCTGGGAGGGTATTTCCTGTGCTGTTTCTGCTGCTTGGGTCATCTGTTGCTGATTGTCCAGGGATGTTGTGGGGGCCTCTTGTCCGGTGTGGGTGTCTGACTGTTTGTTGACCAACTGCAGCAGTGGTCCAGCAATGGTGGCCATTGTGGCATTGTGTTTTTTCCACTGCTCCATGCCCTGTCGGTGTTGTTCCAGCTGCATCCTCTGACTTTGCTCCGAGGTGGATACAATCTGTGCCAACCTGTCTTGGGTATGTTGGTAGGCCCCCAATACCTCTGCAATGAAGTCCTGGGCTGCTGCATCCATCCAGTACCCTACCCCCTGACCCACTGGGGCACTTGACCTTGGCCTGGCCCTCTGTGCCTGTGTCCCCTGCACAGGTCTTGACGTGCCACTTGTGCTGGGGCCCTCACCTTCCTGCATGTTGGGAGTGGGAGACTGTGGCCTCTGTAGCTGTGTTCTACCTGTCTGTGCTCTGGGTCCACTGGTGTGGGTACGCCTCCCCTGGCCTGCTGGTCTTGACTGGGTGTTAGGGGTGACAGTGTTTTCCTGGGTGGGGCTGCTGCATGGTGAGTATCCAGAGCTGTGTGAGGGGCCTGCCTGCTCATCAGTGTCCAGGGGTCCTTGGCCAAGGTCTTGTGATGTGCCTCTGTCTGCCTGGAGTGCTGTGGCACTCTTTGTCCCCTCCATTAGGGTTGCATGGGTGGTGGTGCCTATTGGGGGACATAGACATGTCTGTTACATATGCATGAGGGTTTGAGGTGTACTGAACTGTGCAATTTTGTGCTGGTGTGCCTTTCAGTGGCCGTCCAGGGGGCCTTTGTGAGGTAGTCATTGCATTTAGTGGCAGTGGTGGGGTTACATTGTGGTGGGGGTTATTATTCCATTGTGGGTGCGTGCACGGGTGGGTGGCTGTGCACAGCGGGAGTGATGTGGGCCTGCTAGTGAGTTGTGGGTGATGCAGGTTGGTGGATGTGGTGGGTAATGGCTGGGTGGGGTGTGGGTCTAGGTCGGTGTGGGTGGGGTGGGGTGGTGCATGCATTACAGGTATGGTGTATATGGGGTAATTGTAGATTACTTACCCGAGTCCATTCCTCCAGTGAGTCCAGTGAGTCCCTCTGGGTGCAGGATGACGAGTACCTTCTCCACCCAGTCGGTGTAGTCGGGTGGTGTTGGTGGCGGTCCTCCCCCAGTCTTCTGCACTGCGATGTGGTGCCTGGATGCCATGGCCCTGACCTTCCCCCGCAGGTCGTTCCATCTCTTGCGGATGTCGTCCCTGGTGCGTGGATGGTGTCCCACTGCATTAACCCTGTTGACAATGGTCTGCCACAGCTCCATTTTCCACGCAATGGGTGTGTGCTGCACCTCTGACCCGAATATTTGTGGCTCCACCTTTAGGATCTCGTCCACCATGGTCCTTAGCTCCCTTTCGGTGAAGCGTGGATTTTTTTGGGGGGGCCTGGTGAGGGTGGTGTATGGCGTCGGGACTCTGGACGGGGTTTGGGAGCTCCTGTGTGGGTCACTATGCGTGTCCTGTCTGCTGGTGTACTCTGTCTGGCTCTGGTGCTCTCCGTCTTCTGGTCCAGGTTTCATTGCAAGGGATTGTGGGGTGTGTCTGGGGGTGTTTTATGGTATTCTGGATGTGTGTCAGGTGTGTGGGTTCTAGGCCTAGCCAATGTGTGCACTGGTTACTGTTGGGCTCACTTGCTGCCCATTGAGGTAGCAGCAGCCAATGGCCGTCCGGCCGCCACTGTCCGCCGAGGTGATTCGTGCACCATTATTTGGAGGGCGGGATGTGGGTGGGCCGGGATTCCCGCCGACAGGGTCCTGGCGGGGAGTGGTGGGCTGGGAATTTTTGGCGGGGTTGGGTTTTTCTATCATTATATGGCGGGTTTCCATCCGCCGCCGCCGGCAGGATTCTGTTCACCGCCACCACGGCGGTCGGCGGTCTTTCCCGCCATGTTCAGAATGACCGGCATAGTGTTTGACAGCTACATAGAGGGGTCTCTGAAAAAGG
Organism: Pleurodeles waltl; assembly: GCF_031143425.1. Lineage (NCBI taxonomy): Eukaryota > Metazoa > Chordata > Amphibia > Caudata > Salamandridae > Pleurodeles > Pleurodeles waltl. The sequence continues at coordinate 189,012,558 of NC_090444.1, read as the reverse complement.
AAGAAAGTAATAGGTGAGGTTTTGGTCCACGCTATTGTGTAAAAGGTTCAAAAAGATACCATAAAACTGGGCGAATTTGTAGAAATTGAAGACAACAAAATGATTTGTTCCAACTCTTGGCTTCTAACTTTTTGGGTCTTGAGATACCAGAGAGTAAAATTGAAGTACTGACAAAGGGATAATAACATAGTGAATTTTCCCAAAACTCTGAATGTATCAGAACTCACTCCATGTTATCAAGAAGAAGCTGGTACCAGAATACTATTATATGTAAAACATGCTAGTGAAAGAGCCGCAAGTCCAGAACTATACGTACTGTTTATTCCAATGTAACACTTGTTGCTTTTTATGCATTTAGCAGCTTAAATCTTTCAAATTTGTGGATAGATTTTGGTAGTGAGAAACATCAAAGACTGTCACAGACATATTTCTTGAGATCTCTCATTGCCCACCAGATATTTCAAATAACAGTTTCAGTCAGCTTCAGCAATTTGTAATTAGATTATACAATAAGAACATTAAAACGGATTCTGTTAACGAGTGTTGAAGAATGATGGAGAACAAACGTAATCGCTTACAAAGGAAAGAACAGCAAAGGGAAGAAGGTTTATAGGAATAGGCGCTCACAGTGAATCACCAAGTTAGTATAAAATCCAATCAATCGTAGGCACGGTGCTCCTGGCAGGAGGATCCTCCCCACTCCTCCAATGTTTCTCTATGAAAAACACAGCATAATCAACGAATGTCAAGGCACTCGTGAATTAGTAAAAGGTCAGTAGTCCATGTACATATACAGTAAAGTCCTATTCCAAGCAATCAGGTACAACGTAGACCGTGAAAAGTTAGCATGAATCCAATTTATTCTTGAGGTGGGATATTCATATACTAGTAAAAACAGATAACAGCCAACACGTGTTTCGTCTTAAGAGAAAATAATCTCAATGACTTCCTCAGGGCTCAACACAGTGTTTGGACAGAATAAAAAATTATTCAAAAAGAGCTATAGTTGCTCTCCTGAAATCCCAAATACTAAATATCCAGTATAAAGCACTGTATTAGTGAGTCCATGTATGCATGTAAGGGGTGTGTGTGTATACACCTCCTTAACTCAACACAGTGTTTGGACAGAATAAAAAACGATTCAAAAAGAGCTATAGTTGCTCTCCTGAAATCCCAAATACTAAGGGCCATATTTATACTTTTTGACGCAAAACTGCGCTATCGCAGTTTTGCGCCAAAAAGATTAGCGCCGGCTAACGTCATTCTGAAGCGCCATGCGGGCGCCGTATTTATTGAATGGCGTTAGCCGGCGCTAGCAGACCGGCGCTGCCTGGTGTGCGTGGAAAAAAACCACGTACACCAGGCAGCGCCGGCGTTGGGGAAAATGGCGTTAGGGCGTCTTAAAATGGGGCAAGTCAGGTAGAGGCAAAAAAATCGCCTCCACCCGATTTGCGCCATTTTTAACGACGCCCAGACGCCATTTACATGACTCCTGTCTTAGTAAAGACAGGAGTCATGCCCCCTTGCCCAATGGCCATGCCCAGGGGACTTATGTCCCCTGGGCATGGTCATTGGGCATTGTGGCATGTAGGGGGGCACAAATCAGGCCCCCCTATGCCAAAATTTTTTTTTTTTTTTTTTTAAATTATACTTACCTGAACTTGCCTGAATGTCCCTGGGATGGGTCCCTCCATCCTTGGGTGTCCTCCTGGGGTGGGCAAGGGTGGCAGGGGGGGTCCCTGGGGGCATGGGAGGGCAGCTGTGGGCTCATTTTGAGCCCACAGGTCCCTTAACGCCTGCCCTGACCCAGGCGTTAAAAAGAGGCGCAAATGCAGGTTTTTTTGCTCCGCCCACTCCCGGGCGTGATTTTTGCCCGGGAGTATAAATACGACACATTTGCGTCGCAGTCATTTTTTTAGACTGGAACGCCTACCTTGCATCTCATTAATGCAAGGAAGGCGTTCACGCAAAAAAATGACGCTCATTCCTCATACTTTGGCGCTAGACGCGTCTAACGCCAAAGTATAAATATGGAGTTAGTTTTGCGTCGAATTTGCGTCGAAAAAAACGACGCAAATTCGGCGCAAACGGAGTATAAATATGCCCCTAAATATCCAGTATAAATCACTGTATTAGTGAGTCCGCGTATGCACGTAAGGGGTGTGTGTGTATACACCTCCTTAACTCAAGGGTACCAGGAGGACATGAATATCGTGTCCAGAGAGTAAAGTTGCACTCTCCGTTCGGCGTATCAGCGTATTTTTATTCTTGATAACTGGTAATGTCTTTCAAATGTTTCATTTTTCTTAGCCCCAGGCATGTGTTTTGCTCTTTATGATTGCTTAGACTGCAGACTATTAGCACCAGTTGTGTTTTAAGTGTGGTTCCAAAGGGATTATATGTAAAATGTTTTTTTATAGTTGGTTTCACTATCATGTTAGATGGTATGCCTAAGATGCTAGATTAGGTACTGTATTTACTGATTCCTTTAATTTCAGATCTTTCCAGACATATGCCTCTTGCCACAGAATCTAGGATATACCACACTGATAGGCCTAACAAAGCTGACAGTGGTCTGGGGTTGCTTGTGTTCCCTTCTAGAGGGGGGCCTTGCTTAGCATTTGACATGGACTGTTCCCATGAGGTGCAGGGCCAGTACTTATTTGCATAAATCAGGTCTCCGTCTAGAGTATCAGAGTAGATGAAAAGCAATGGGCTCAAATGCTTCTCCAGAGCAACTGTCAGTGGTTTAGACTGATAGCAATGATTCCTTTCATCACCTTTTGTGTGGTTGATGTATGGCCCTCAGAAGCCAAGGTTATGTCCAAGTGTGGGTCCCTTACTTGCTCTACTATAGGATCCAAGCTATGCCTCACTAATGAGGTCTAACAAGATTGAAACCAGACTGAGGCGTTGATTCTAACCGCGGCGGGCGGCGGTCGCCGTCCGCCATGCGGTTACCGCCAAATGACCGCACCGCGGTCACAAGACCGCGGCGGCCATTCTGGCTTTCCTGCTGTGCTGGCGGGCGACCGCCAAAAGGACGCCCGCCAGCACAGCGGGAAAGACCCAGCAACGATGAAGCCGGCTCCGAATGGAGCCGGCGGAGTTGCTGGAGTGCGACGGGTGCAGTAGCACCCGTCGCGAATTTCAGTGTCTGCTAGGCAGACACTGAAATTCCTTTTGGGGCCCTCTTACGGGGGCCCCTGCAGTGCCCATGCCATTGGCATGGGCACTGCAGGGGCCCCCAGGGCCCCCGCGGCACCCCCTACCGCCATCCTGTTCCTGGCGGGAGACCCGCCAGGAACAGGATGGCGGTAGGGGGTGTCAGAATCCCCATGGCGGCGGAGCGCGCTCCGCCGCCATGGAGGATTCTCAAGGGCAGCGGAAAGTCGGCGGGACACCGCCGACTTTCCGTTTCTGGCCGCAGCTGAACTGCTGCGGTCAGAATGCCCAGCGGTGCACCGCCAGCCTGTTGGCGGTGCTACCGCGGTCATTCGCCCTGGCGGTTTTTACCGCCAGGGTTAGAATGACCCCCTGAGTCTGGTTGTGTACCCTTCTTGAGGGGGTACTGTCGGGCAGTTTAGGAAGGAATGTTCCCATGTGGAGCAGGGTCAGTTTTGATTTACATAAGGTGGGTCACCCACAAGAGTGGGTGAAAAATGATGGGTTGAATTGCTACCCAGAAAGATTGCCAGTGGGAACAAAGCTAGGCATGATGCACCAAAGGACAAGCCAACGGACTGCACAGAATGTGGGAACCAACTGACACCAAATTTGCCTGCTGACTGCAGTGGCCTACTACAGGTCTGTCCCATGCTTCACAACATGGATCTTAGTAAATGATCACCAATCTTTAATGACCAGGCGAATGCCAATAAAATGGCGTGCCAAGGAGAGATGATAGTTTGGCTCACTGAGACACCAAGCAATAAATAGTTACATACTATTAGGTTTTCATGAAATCAGTAAGGAGGAGAGAGAATATTTCATTATATGTTAGTCATGAGCTGTTGGTCATTCTGAAAACCAGACTGCGCTTTACTATTTTGTCTGGAGAATTTCAGCCCCAGTTCTGCTATTTTTCACTTTCTCAGTTAGACACATTACACTCTGTTAACAGTGTACTGTGCAAGTAGTGTAAGGTATGTGTTAGACTTAACAGCCGTTAGGGTGGTCTTGCCCAAAACATTTTGCCTACTAACGCTCTGTTGCTGAAATTCACTGTTGCTGGCTTTGTGACTCACTGCTAAGCAGTTCTAAGGTGTTTGTGCTCAGTCCTTAAAACAGGGTAAAATTGGTCTACACCTGAGTGGCACATGTAATTTACTGATAGGTCCGTAGTAAAATGGTACAACTTGTACCCAGGGCCAGTATGTTAAATGCTACTAGTGGCCCTGCTGCACTTATATTGACACCCACTTATGTAGCCCTTTAAAATATGCTTTAGGCCTGCCACTGCAGTCTGTGGGCAGTTTTACACTGTCATTTCAACCTAATAAAATAAACCTTTTGCCAAGCCTAAACTTCCATTTTTAGTACATAGAAATCACCCCTAAGATATGCCCAAAACTGCCAATGGGGCACTGTGCAGTGTACATGAAAAGTTGGACATGTACTTTAAAGATGTATATGTCCTAGTAGTGAGGCCTACCTCTCCCATAGTATAACCTTGGGCAACTGTATTATATTAATAAGTGCTAACGTTTGACTGGGAATAGGTAGAAGAGTCAAGTTTGGTCTCAAAAGAGTTGTAATTTAGACTCCTCTTTAAAGGTACATTTGTATTTTAAGTCACAATTCTGACAGCCACTTTTAGAAAGTTTACATTTTCTTTTCCTAAGCATTTGGTGCCTGCAGTCTGTGTCCTGGGTGCTAGGTCACATGATTTGGTGTAGTTGGCAGTGACCTTTGTGTATTCCTCCCACACAGTGAAGCGAAGAGTGACTGGGTGTTGGCAGGATGGGCTATCCTGTCAGGCTGTGAGGGGCGGAGCAATTGCCTTCACCACTTTTATTTCTAAGGGGCTGGCTGCCTCAGCACACTCACAAAGAACTTAACACCAGTTCATTGTCAACCTAGACACCTTTGTGCTAGGCAGGGGAGGATGGAAATTCCAGATCCAGATGAGGAGGGGGAGGAAATAATGAAGTTTTCTCACTTAAATGCTGGTACAAGGTGTATATATATATATATATATAACCGTCGGACAAAATTAAAAAATCTTCTGATCACTCTTTGGCCTGTGGCAGAATTCAGAAGGACTGCCTTGTACTCAGGGACTGCCCTGCTGCTTGAGGCCTGCCTTGTTTCTCAGAGGACTGAAGTGCTGCTACCAGAGGACTGCCCTGCTTCTTGAGGCCTGCCTTACTGCTTGAAGGAGAGAAGACAAACTCCTTGTTCCAAGGAAGACCTGAGTGGCTCCAAGGGTCAGTTGGCTAACCTGTTCTGAGCTACAGGGACACAACAAGCTCCAGAGGACTCCATGTAAACTCAACAACTGACCTGTTGCACCTACACCTGCCTGGACCTGCAAACTGACCTGTTTGAGCCCTGCTGACCTCTGCTAGCGTGAGTCCCTGATTCCCAAGAGGTGCCTCCCCAGATCCTGGACTCTTCACTGCCATCACAGTGCACTCCCTCATCAAGAAAAGGAGAAATCCTGAAATTTGGGGCATCTTGGGACTGCAAATAGGCACATTCAACCTGAGATTCTGCTGCCGAAAACCACCAACACTAAGCTTCAGTGAACCTGACTCTTTGTGCCACACTGACAGCCAGCAACGACTGGCAATGGGAAATCTGCACTTCACACTACAGCAATGCCAGCCAGTGGTGACTGCCAACATTAAGCTCCAGCAACGACCTTCTGTGACACCAGACAATATCTTCACGCTACCCTCTGTAGTATCAGGCCCACTCTTCGCACTACAGCAATGACAATATACTCCCTGCTCCTTCCGGCCTCTTCCAGTGGGAACAGAACTCTTCATGACAGACTTCGGGAAGGTAATTTTCTCAGCAGGACTAACCTGGTTCCTGTATCCAGCCCATGCTCCATTGCAGTCAGCCTGAACTTATAACTTTCCCCTAGTGTAGCACAGTCAGATGGTCGTGAGCGCCACTTTGTGCTTTTCGGTGCTCTACTTACCTAGATCTTTGAAATTACATATTTCCAGTTCCACTGATTGACTTGTTGTCATTGTGGGGTCAAATTTTAGTGTGGGATTTTTGTTGTGTTGTGGTTCACTTTATTACTGTTTGTGTTTTGCATAAATACTCAACATATTGCCTCTAAATGAAGCCTGACTACTTTTGTGTGAAGCTGGCAGAGGGATAAACACAAGTTAATTTAGTGATTTATTGAAAGGGATTGTGGTGATTAATAGAGAAGTGTCTTCAGCCCCCTCCACTAAAAACCTAATTTCCTACAGTATGTTTATGTTTAGGCAAATTTAACACACTTAAAAGAAACATCTCAACATCAATCAAATACATGTTGTTTAAATAGGAAAAAAACATACTTCACATCGAATAAACCAGTATTCATGTCTATATGTTTATAACCTATTTCAGTGAACATTGGTGGCATATGAATGCATCAGAAAAAACTGTCCCATTTTTCATATCCGTTTGAGAGAAAGAAAATGGAGACAGCAGGTTACAGCACTAACACAGACATTATTGGACTTACATTTGACAGTAAAACACGAAAAGAGCAAGGGAAGAGAAATGTGTCACATACTGACTACAGGGAAACTGCAAAATATCTAATCACAGCAGTGCCAGGAAACTTGAACCTGTCCAAAAGGATTCGTAGCCCTCCCTGTCTAATTGCTGTTGATGGGTGCTGGTCAGCCATGCATGACAATATGTGTGTCGCGCTGCTTCCTGCCTGTATTCGTTCCTGTCAGCCTTCACTCCAGGTGACGGGAGCTGCTCCTCTGACCACGCAAGGATGTAGGGAAAAAAGCCCTTACAGACATAAAGCTAGACGCACACAAATGACCCAAATGCGGCGAACACTGTATCTTAAAAAAGGCTGCTCTAAATACTTTTTGTGGGTTCATGTTTTCTCCTTAGATTAGGACGTCTAGTAAAAACAGAATGGTATTCAAAATTCTAGGAGTAGCCATTTTTACTGACATGGTTCAAACAGTACTTAATTTGTAAATAAAAATGTGCCGTGCCCAAAACCGTCCTTTTAAACATGTGGCTGCTACAATTAAATGTGGTAGCACGGAATACTGATGCAGCGTAATCCTGAAACCATCTCGGGCCTCTTCAATCCACTTTAAGCCACTCCCTGCCCCTTCAGCTCAGTTTTCGGCTTTCTCCCATTGTGACGCTTTTTCGTGTCTCTCTTCCTCCGTCTTTCCCATGGGTGTCTTTTGCTCACAGTAAATGCTTGAGGCAGAAAAAATACGTGCCGGCCCTCAAAACTAAGTGCCAGTGCTCCGCACCGGAAATAACAAGCACAAATTAAGCACTGAGTTCAAATATTAAAGGGAGTTTTTTAATTCTTTAAATATATCTCAATGTGCTTTGAAGCAACATGATTAGTAACGGAAAGTACTGGACCATTTTTTGCCTTATGAAAGCTTAATTTGTAGTAGGAACAGAAAATCGTTAGGTCCCTGGAGAAAGTGCAAGATCAACCATCGCATGTCTTCCACCATTCTTTGTGGGGGTGAAAATTCCACTAGTACACTTTCTAGATTTACTGTTCATTCCATATATTAGTTGCCCCTCGACTCCTAATTCAGGCACTGAATAGTATTGTTCTGCCACCTGCAAATGCCTGTATTGCAGAGTTGACCAACAAACTGAAATTGTTTTTAGAAGAATAAGGTCTAATTCATAACGTCTCTCGAACCTAAAATGTATGAGTACTTTACTGAAAATATATCATAATATTCCTATATTTTTTCACAAAGATGTATGCAGCAATTTTGACTCACGGATCTGGAGGCCAATTTACCCTTCTGTGTTCGACTTATTCCTGCAATATATTTAGCATGTAAATCTTCATAATTACTCGATTGTCTGTGAGAAAATGTCCCTTTTTGCGAGATAACCCCATTTAAAAAAAAATGTATTACTGATTTTTGGACCCTGTACACTAGTGCACGACTGTCCAGTACCCCGTGTATTTGCTCTGACCCATAAAATATGTAAAGTCTGGCTAATCCCTACTTGGCTTATTTAATTTTGTTATAAAGCCTAATATATGGTGCATACAATACACCTATGGCATAGAAAACTTAAAATGTCATCCATGGACTGCAGCACTTACTGTGTCATCTGCAAGGATAATGAAGAAAAAATGTCTTCAGGCATGCCATTGTAGCCTGACTGCTGCAGTTTACAACCTGCAGGTGATCTGATACACAAATTAGGGTGCATGGTATTAGAAGTGGGACATGAAGAAAATTAATGTTAACATGTTGCCACAGGTGCTGGTTTGCGTCAAAAAGTATAAATATGGGGCTACCTTTGTCCTATCAGACCTGTCTCCAGTTTGTTGTGGGTGTAGGGTTTGCTTAATATTGGATTTTAGTGTTAGATGTGGGAGGACCCTGGTGAGTACCATTGCACACTCATCTACACTGACAGTCCTCAAAGCCCCAGTTTAATGTGGCTGAAGACCTCCGTCATGTTGAAAATGCTCTGGCACATGGCATTTTTGGCCTATTTGTAGTAAGGTAAACAGATACTACTGAAGAATTGGCTAGGGCTACCCCAGGTAACTTTTACCTCATTAGTAAGAGAATACACAGGAGTCCCACCCTCCTATAGCTGGTTTCAGGCATAAATGTGGCACCCCAAGGCACACCATCAGAACACTGCCGGACTTGTGAAAGGATACAATGCAGACTGAGTCTGGGGCACTTGTCACCTGTGAGAAGGATGGACCCCCTTACTCTTGAAATCCTAGGACAGAATAACCTCCAAGTATCAAACAGCTGATCTCCTAGGTGGCTCTAGGAACATAAAAAGCTGAAAAGGACATTTCTGTGAAAACTATATGTCTGACACCCTGGGAGTCTCTATGTGCTCCCCCAAGTTCCTGAGAGTGTTGGAAGTGTATGCCTCTGGTAGTTTTGACACCAAAAGAAGCTTTGAAAACTTTTGCTTCATAGCCCCAGACCTTCAAGGGGACCTACTGAGAAAAGATTCCAACCAGCAATTCCATGACATTGGAATGAATTTCATGTTTGTCCTGTGTGGAGGAGTTTTTCCTCAGAAAAGCCCATTTTCAAATTGGGACTTAGAAACTTTTTCAAACTTCCCTTCTTCCAGGCCCTAGCGGTGCCAATCTATATGGTGTATTCCATGCTCCATCGTGAACCAAGTCTACCAGGACCATAGGCTGTAATTGGTGCTTTGCGCTTTTTTGATGCTATTTTCACTTGCATTTAAAAAAAAACATATCTCTGTTTTCAATTACTTTTTTTTTTTTTTTTTTTTGTCATTTTGTTTATTAACCCCGTAGCTGCTGGGCCTTTTCCTGCCCAGCGAGGAGACCTCTTTTTAGCTATTTGGGGTAGTTTGTGCATAGGCGCCCATAACTTTCTGTCCACATAAGCTATCCTCGCCAACTTTGTGTCCTTTTTTACCAACATCCTGGGGATACTAAAGGTACCCAGAGTTTGTGGGTTCCCCTTGAGGACACCAAGGGATTAGCTAAAATACAGCTAAAATGTGGGTTTATTTGGCAATATGGGAAAAATTGCTGCAGAAGAAAGCATCTGTTTTTTCCCTGCAAATAGGATCAATGAAGGGTTTGCTGGACTGAAGTCACCATCTTCCCATCTTTCAGGAACAGACAGACTTGAATCAGAAAACCAAAATTTTCAACACAGTTTAGGCATTTTACCGGGACATTTCCCATTTTTACAATTTTTTGTGCTTTCAGCCTTCTTCCATTTAGTGACAGAAATGGGTATGAAACCGATGGTTCATGCCCATTTAGTGACAGAAATGGTGGATCCCAGACAACTAAACATCTCTGAAAAATGGACAAAATTCTGAATTCAGCAAAGGGTCATTTGTGTGGATCCTTCAAGGTTTTCCTATAGAAAGTATCAATTGAAATTAAGTTGAAAAAAACAAGCCATTTCTGTCTACGTTTTCTTCTGTAACTTTTCCCAGCTATGGCAGATGTTTAAAAGCAGTATACTGTTATGTCTGCTGGATCCTTCTGGTTGCAGGGATACATACAGCTTGTAGGTTCATCAAGAACCGAAGGTACCCAGAGCCAATAAATGAGCTGCTCCTTACAATGGGTTTTCATTGTATACTGGGCATGCAGCAATTCATTTGGTAAAATATAAAGAGTGAACAATAGGTATCAAGGAAACCTATGTATTTCAGAAATGGACACAAGATATTGAGTTTAGAAGCAGTGGTTATTTATGTATCTCTGAATTGGGGACAGCCATTCTAGCATGTGAATTACAGGGCATTTCTCAAAAGGACGTCTTTCTTACACACTGTCTTACATTTGGAAGACACAAATGTAGAGAAAAGACAAGTGGCAATAGCACTTATTTTTCTATTCTGTGCTCCTCCAAGCCTCCCGATAAAAGTGGTACCTCATTTGTGTGGGTAGGCCCAGTGTCCACAACAGGAAACGTCCCAAAACGCAACATGGACACATTAAATTTTTCCACTGAAAATTGACCCAATTTTGGCAAAGTGACTAGCTGTGGATTTTGGCATCTAGGTCAGCCGGCACCTAGGGAAACCTAGCAAACCTATACATTTTTTAAAACTAACAATCTTGAAGAATTCAGAATGGGGTGACTTGTGGGACTCTCGCCAGGTTCTGTCACCCAGAATCATTTCCAAACTTCAATGTTTGTCGAAAAAGCAAATTTTCCTCACATTTCAGCCATACAAAGTTCTGGAATCTGAGCGGAGACACAAATTTCCTTCTACCCAGCATTCCCCCAGGTCTCCTGATAAAAATGTTACCTCACTTGTGTGAGTAGGCCTAGCGCCTGCAACAGGAAATGCACCAAAACACTACGTGGACACATCACATTTTTCTAATGAAAACCAACGCATTTTTTCCAAAGTGTCTAGATGTGGATTTTGGCCTCCAGCACAGCTGACACACAAGAAAACCTAGACACCTAGGGGAATCCCAAATGGGTTGACCTGTGGGGCTCGCACCAGGTTCTGTTACCCAGAATCCTTTGCAAACCTCAAAATGTGGCTAAAAAATACTTTTTTCACACATTTGGGGGCATATTTATACTCTGTTTGCACCGAATGTGCATCAAAAATGTTGACACACATTTGGCGCAAACTGTGCACCATATTTAGACTTTGACGCCCAAGCCCGCGGACGTCAAAATTCCTCTGTGTGCGTCATTTTTTGGATGCAGAAAAATGCCTTGCGTTAATGACATGCAAGGTAGGCGTTCCTGCCCAAAAACTGACTTTAAGGCCTGTGCGCCTTATTTATACTCCCGTGTCATTTTGACGCACAGGAGGGGGCGGGCCTTGAAAAACAACGCACAGCCTGATGTGCACCGTTTTTTAACACCTGGGTGAGGGCAGGCGTTAAGGGACCTGTGGGCTCACTTCCATGGCCTCTGACCATGGAAGCAGTCCAAAGGTGCACTTCCCTGTCCCCAGGGACACCCCCTGCCACCCTCGCCCACCCCTGGAGGATGCCCATAGATGGGGGGACCCATCCCAGGTAAGTACAGGTAAGTTGAGGTAAGTATTTTTTTTTATTTTTTTAAAGTGGCATGGAGGGGGCTAACTTGGGCCCCCCTACATGTCACAGTGCCCAATGGCCATGCCCAGGGGACAGAAGTCCCCTGGGCATGGCCATTGGGCAAGGGGACATGACTCCTGTCTTTGCTAAGACAGGAGTCATTTCAATGGGGGTTGTGCATCAAAAAATGGCGCAAGTCCAGTTTGAGGCATGATTTTTGCCTCAAACCTGACTTGCACCATTTTCTGATGCACAACCCCCATTTTCCCATATGCTGCGCTGCCTAGTTTGAGTAATTTTTTTTTTACTCTGACCAGTCCGCAGCGCCGGCTAACGTCATTCCTTAAATAAGGCGCCCGCATGGCGCATAGGAATGGCGTTAGCCGGCGGTAACATTTTTAACGCAAACAGCGCCGGCGCTGGTTTGGTCAAAAAGTATAAATATGGGCCTTGGTGATGGAAAGTTCCAGAATCTGAGGGGAGCCACAATCTTTCTTCCTCCCCGTATTCCCCTAGATCCCCTGATAAAAATGGTACCTCACTTGTGTGGGTAGGTCAAGTGCCCGCGACAGGGAAGGTCCAAAAACATATTGTGGCAATAATGCAAACTAAGGTGAGTGTACTAATTTGTCTTGGGATAGGGAATCATTTAGAGAAACCTATCAAACCCAGACATTTCTGAAAAGTAGACATCAGGAGGAGTCCAGGGCAATATCACTTGTGAGGATTCCCCATAGTTTTGTACCCCAGAATGCCCTGCAAAGGTAAAACTTTGAATGAAAGTACTATTTTTCCTTCTATTTCTGTGACTCAAACTTGTATTCGACTTTTCACTTTTGAAGGGTGTTCTGGGTAAGAAATCTTTGGCAAATCCACACAAGCCACACCTCTGTGGACTCCCTCAGGTTTAAAGTTTTTAGAAATGTCTGGGTTTGGTACGTTTCCCTATAAGGGCTGCCGAGCCCAGGACCAAAAATGCAGTTTGTTTTGCAATAGATCATTTTGATGTCTTCACACTACAATTTAGGCCCTTCCCTGTCATGGCCCTGTGCAAAGATAGGGGTTACCAAGACTGTCTGGGTCATCCAGACCCTGGGTCTGGGTTTCTGCACTAACCCTATTTTGAGCATAAGGGCCAAAAATATCTTCAACTCCACCAGCAAAGTGGGAGTCCACTAGCATGCCCCAGAACAGGAACCTAGAGCTCCCCCATGCTCCCGCAGAACTTGTTTAGAATGCAAATTTGTTTGCTGTAAAATTTGCTGAAGGAAGTCAACATTCAAAAAGAGATGGATGTAGTCAATTGGCCACAAGTTGGCTGTATCGGCTTTTCATCTAGCGTCACCAGTAAAATGTGGAATTTGGGGCTGGACTAATTTGGGGGTCTGCCAAGAGACCACTCTGTGCTTGACACCACACGCTCCTGCTCTCTCGGTTGGGCTAACCCACTATTGTCCCACTGCACAGATTGTGCTCGCGAAGGGACAGCATGACTGTCCTCATCGTCTCCGTCAGAATCACTGGAAGAGGAGTCATCAAATGGGACTCCTCCCACTGAAAAATCACTCCCAGAGTCTGCTCCATTGTCCCCTCCCTCAGATGCTGACTCAGCCCCTGATCCTGCCTCACAGCTGTACTCCATAACCACAGTCAGGGCTTGAGCAGCAGTCAGCCCACCAGACGCCATCTCTGCTACTAACTAAACTGTCCCTCTAAAACACTGGCCTACATATAAGGCAATTACGGCCTCAAAATTGCTATTGTGTGTGTATAATGCATGCAACAGTAAATGTCATTCACCTTACCTTCGCTTCTTCCCTCAATCAGCAGGTTCTCTGAAGACACTGAAAAAAAATAAAAAAGACACACTATTCCTTCACCTTGCCACATACCCATCATCACAGCCTTTAGCGCTGTTGGCGCCCAATCTGACAATTATTTTTTGTGCTCCCACTCCTATGACCTCCTCCTCAGATTCTCTCACTACCACCCAGCAAAAGTGCCCTTCATCTCTCCATAGCCATCTTTGCACATACATTTAATTTGTTTTAAAGTGTAGGTAACGGCTGACTTTACTAATCCACTTAGCTATTCACATAAAATACAGATCTGTTCTTTGCAGCAGGCATATAAACCTTCTCCACTACTTTATGGCATCAAAACTGCCACTAGACCAAAGTATGATCTATTTCCCTAGCAGGAAAAAAAAGCCTAAAAGCTAGGATCAAAACACTTCGGTTGGCGTATATGCATTCCTTTGAGAATTACTAAAATTGGTAGCAAACGAAATCCCTGAAGTGCAGTGGTATTCTGGTGATGTGTACATGTTACAGAAGTATGGCGACTACTGACGCTGACACCGGCAAAGAAGCCTGCTGTGTGTCCCCCGGTGGCGGCTATATATGTTTATATATTTATATATATATATATATATATATATTCACTGAAAAAAACAAAGGTTACAGGATGTTAAAATTAAGAAATAGAATTTAAAAAAAACAGAAATTCACTGAAAATAACAAAGATTACGGGGGCATTATAGTTAGGCTCATATTTTAAATGTACAAGACCTTAGAAATTTGCCAGTTATAGTCAGAGTTATCTAAACTAACTATAACTCGTGCCCTAAGGTAAGTAGAACTTGTGCCCTTGCCAGGGCCCAGCTCACGGGCGACCACCTGGCAATTTCATTTTATTCTTTTTTTTAAAAAAAATTAAAACTTTTAACAACCCTCCAGGAGTAACCCAACATATTCATTTTTAAAATATGTTGCACCCGGGCAGGGCGGCCCATTTTCACGAGGGCTGATTCCCCCAAGTATAATCACTGGTCTCTAGTGGGGTTTTCTGGCCCTGGATCCCAGTGCGGCTGCAAGGCCAGGAAAGCATTTCAAGAAGGCCTTGTTTGAAAGGGGAGAGTCTCCCCTTTCAAACAAGGCCTTCCTGAAAGGTGGGAAGGTACTTTTGGGCCCATTTTTCCCACTGGAGTAGAAAGCGGCCTTTCCTGCTGACTCCTGCTCCACAGGGGAAAACAAACTGTGACATCATCACACCTCGCAGTGCGCTGACATCACAGATGGGTGATTGGTGGGACAGGGAGAGACACGGAAGCTTGTCCATGTCTCCCGAGGGGCTTTAAATTAAAAACATCCTATGATGCGAAGCACGGAAGGATTTTTGAAACCCCTCCCTGGTGTCGGCCAATTGTCACAGCCTGCACCTGGGGCGTGTGTCGGCCATTGGTCGATATACGCAGCAATGGGGTTAAAGTTTTTTCTTTTTTTATAAACAAATATTATTAGTTTTAATGATGGTGTAGGAAAAGCACCACAAACATCATTGCATCCAGTTCCAGTCCTCGCATCCACACCCGCCTCTTTCAGCAGCCGATCCTATTAGTAAACAACATTTAAAGGTAAAGTTCTCTATGATTTGTTTCTCTTGTTTGGCATGCCACTGCATACCATATCACAACAATTTAAGACTGGATTGTCTTAGCAGTTTCCAGGAGTGTGCGATGTCTCCTTTAGCTATCAGGGCTGCCAATCTCACCAACATCCTATCACCCCGTACCCCCCGAACTAATCCATTAGACCCAAAAGGGCCACCTTCGAAGTCAGCTGTGCGGAAATCACTAGTTCCCTAGCAGGCATGAAAGCCTTGCATCATTCAATCTCCTCTTATTTGCCCACCCATCTCTGCCAACTCTGTTTAATACAGTCCAGTTTCTCTGGGGTAATACACACAAGGGTCCAGTGAATCTGGGAAATACCTCCTCAACCCAATGTCCCCAACAACAGATGTGCCCCCAAGGGGCTGAATTCTGGTACCTCCTGCAGGCAGGCGCTGTACTGACCCAGTGTGTGGCGCAGCTGAAGGTACTTGTGAAACTAAATTCAGGAAAGGGTAAACTGAGTCTGACGATCATTGAATAAAGACATAGTAGATCAATGCTACACTTCACCCAACAGTGTAATTCTGATTGAGTCCCAGAGGCAGAAACCCTTCAAACAGGGCACCTGTTCCATCCAGTGTTCTCGCCAATAGGGAGTCTGAGTCAGATGCCGGTCCCCGCTGGTAACTAATGTTTCTGCCCTCCACGCTAGGAAGATCACTCTAGTGACCTCTGAAACTGTAAGGGGGAGTGGTTGGCCATATAAATAATGCATCACCACATCAAGGCTAAGGCCAGACAGTTCAAGGTAGCATGTTGGGTCATTCCACCCACCAGTCAGCCAATCATATATGACCAACAACTGAGACACCCAGTAGTATAAATGGCTGTCTGTTGCCTGAGGCCACCTTCCTACACTGTGCAGGAACATTTGGCTTGAGCAATACAAGGGGGGAAACCCTCCACAAAAACAACTGAAGCAGCGCTGCCACCTTGTTGAACAATGTATTGGGAATTTGGAGCCAGAAGCTCTGCAAGATGTAAAGGAAGAGGGGAAGTATCATCACTTTAATCAATGCCACTCTGCCCAAGACATTCAGAGGGAGGTGATATCCATGATGTTAGAATTATTTGGGTCGTATTTAGGAGGGGAGTGAGGTTGAGAGTGCAAGTGAGGTCAGGTATTATTGAGATGTGGACTCCCATGTATTTGAAGCTCAGACGGCGAACCGGAATGCCAGACTGCCAGTCCAATGACGCATGGCCGCCCCATAGGGGAATGATGAGTGATTTACCCTCTTTATTCAGAGCCCAGAGGCTTCCCTGAAGAGGGCCTGTGTGCCAAGGGCTGCAGGGTCAGCAGGAAATATGAGAATATCGTCCGCGTATAGTGCAATCCTGCCACTTGAAGCTCCCCCCTCTCATCTCCAACCCCGCAACTGCACATCCCAGTAGATTATATGAGCCAAATGCTCAAGGGCAAGAGTGAAGAGGAGTGGAGAAATGGGCATTCTTGCCGGATATCATGATGGATTGGGAATTCGCAAGATAGTTTACCAGTAACCAGGACTTGGGCTGTTGGTCATGCATTTGACCCTATATTGCAATGTAGTAATCACTGCAGTGAGATCCTCGAGGGTCTGCCCCTGCATATGGGGAGTTATGTAGCTGCTCAGCAAGTTTCCCTTCTAGGGTCCCAGCCAACCCCTACTTTTGTGGAGAAGAATTGCCACCTCTCTGGGCCCCCTAGCAACTATTTCTATAAGATGGAAATGGGATTCTTTTGTGCTGTGTTTTAACTTTGTAACTGTTTTGGCACTTCCAACTGCTTTACACATTTTTGTTAGGTGAGGCCTGTGTACTCCGTGCCATAGTAATTCGATCCACGAACAACAAATCGAGTTTCCGAAAATCCCTCAAGACTTGGTTATTTAAAAATGTATCTTTTGGGTGATACCTCTGGACATTGTGCAGTTGTTCTCTTTTTTCATCAGAGGTGGGATGCCTCTGGGTCACCATGCACTTTGTAAATTGCCAGGCATAGCAGAGTTACGAGGGGCTGAGCTCAGTCCTAAAGTATTGAAACCTTTGACTGGACCCAACAGAATAGTGACTTTGCTACTTGTAATGGATACCAATCCACCCTAGTTAATAAAGCACTTTATCATATTGGTGTTCATCAGTGGGATCCAGAACTTGTGTTTAGCAGTGGCACTCAGTTTTAGAATAGGAAATTAAAAATCCCTAAATGTAATTGACAGCAAAAAATGTTTTTTGATTTTTAATTGGCATCAGGAATTTTATTAGGTCATGTGTGATTTTTCTAAAGCACTTATTTGTCCACTTTTTACACTTTAGGTCCTTTTGGGAATGTGGAGGTGGATCTGGTTATGCTGGCTGATCTTACTGTGGTGGAGATGGCGGCCATGTGCAGAGCAATATACCTAGGAAACTGATGATGGGCCAAGATGCTAGCATTTCGGACTATGAGAAAGCAAAGGCCTTTGAAGAAGTCTGTCAGCCACAGATCTTTTTGGAGGAGGCTGTTGATGTTATCTCAAAAGAAGCTTCTCATGTACACTTTTAGTGTGAAAAGTGAAGCTGCCCACAGCCTCAACTCCTCATAGACAGCAGCCCGCCAGATAGAGTTCCTTGACATTTGGAGAGGGAGTTTAAAAACCAGGCGAATCTGGGTGCCCTAGCACTGAAGGAGAAGAAAATTGCAGTAGTGGAGATTAAACCGATCCTTAGCAGAGAGGATGCTCAGACTGGGACTTAGATCAAGGGACGATGGTGGGTACAATGATGGGGGCAGGGCTACACCAGGGAAAAGGGGAAGCAGCAGGTCTCAAATAAAAAAAATCATTAGGGTCATAAACATCTGGAAAGGGAAAAGAATCCCAACCCACCCCTGAAAAGCAGGATAGTGGTAACTAAGGGGTTATAAAACCCTTTGACAGGGGTAGGTGGTTTGACTTTCTGACACTAGGGCATTTAAAGGGAGATTTCTCATAGCACCCTAGAAAAGTTAACACTAGTAGGCACTACACGAGGTGACAAGGGTAACTTTTGGAGTTATTATCCAGAGGAGGTCCTAGTAGCCCTTAGCTAGGAGATGGACCCAGAAGGTACACTGGAGACCCCTGAGAGTTCCCGAAGAATTACTTCAACAGAGTCACAGTGAACAGTGTTCCTCTCACTGCTCTGTGCGTTGATGTGCCAGCCACACTATGCTTGTGGAAAGGATGGTTTCCATAGATTGAATCTGCTAGGACAGGTCTGTAGGGTTCCTCTGGCCCATGGTCTGAAAACGGTCCACCCTATGCCCATGGTCTCCTTAGAATGTGATGAGGTACTTGCACAGAGTGGGTAATTTACAGTCCTCACATGACTAAAGACAGCCTCCTTTGCAGCAAACTCTCACAGGCAGGAAAAGAGACAGCACAAGCAACAGCCCATGGTGCCTCAAAAACACAGCTTTCCAGGGTACTGTCCCTAAGCAATGGGTACAGAGTAGTGTTAAGAAGTAAACTCCACTCTGCCGGCGGAGTTTGAGGAGTTTTGCAATTCAGCGCTCTACTGGGAGCACAGAGATGGGCAAAAACCTTCACCATCTGGTGCTTGCCGAAGTTTACTGGCCACCTCATAACCCATTCTCTACAGAAGCATCTTCACATGACGTTAGTTTGAGGACATCATGTCCCTCCAATGAAATAGGGGTTAAAGGTGGAGAATGTGACATCAGGAAGGCACACCTAAACTTAAAATGGCTCTTTTCCTCCTGCTCAGGCTGTTCCCCAGCCTTTGGGTGAACTTAAACCAACTGAACCAGGCCTGGTTGGGAGCAGGGACTGCCTACTGACACCAGGAGGATACACTGGAGCAGAAGCTACAGAAGCCACAGTGAGGGTGTCCACATCTAGTCACAGGCTCCACCTCGAACACTGCGCTGCCCATGATTGCACTGCTCCATCCCTCACACACCAGTAGTTTGCATTAATTAACTGTGGACTGCCCCTTCACTACACAAGGTGGGGCCAGCAATATGCTGGGGGCTACTTTTGCACTAAAAATATTCAGCAGTGGAAAGTAGATCAGTGTTCCTGCTAGTTGCGCCGGAAAGGCTGCTTAGGGTTGTGCCAGCGCCGAGCACCTTCACAAAGTAGTAATTGATCTGGACCCTTGTATCACCCCACCGTCTATTTTATAAATCATGGCTAGCAAACACATCAGCTTGGTAACTGAAGGTAAGATGTATGTGTATTTTTCCGATGTGTGGTTCGTCCATGCCATGTTGCGTACATAGTTTATTTTCATATGTTAATGGTTGTGATTTGGGAACTGGTATGCAAAAAATTTCAATGAAGGATTGTAAATGTCACCAATGCGAAATCATTGGCTCACATTGTAAACCTAGTGCAGCCCACCAGAGGCGGGAGGCCTGGAAACCTATTGGGGGAAAGTGCGCACTGAAACCCGAGGAGAAGGAATATATACTGCAAACCTTGCGCAGCCACCAGGGATGTGCGGCCTGGAAACCTATCAGGAATTGTGCCACTGCAAACTGAGGGGAGAGAGTGTACACTGGAAACCTAGCACAGACACCTGAGGTGTGCAGCCTGGAAACCCATCAGGAGGTTGTGCCACTGGGAACCGAATAGAAAGTGTCCACTAGAAACCTAGAGAAGCCTACCAGAGGCACGCAGCCTGGAAATCTATTGGGGGATTGTGACATCCCACCTGAGGCGTGCGACCATGAGGTTGTGCCACTGGGAACTGAGGGAAAGGAGTGTACACTGGAAACCTAGAGCAGTCCACCAGAGGTGTGCAGCCTGGAAACCTACCAGGAGGTTGTACCAATGGGATCCAATGGGATAAGTGTAAGTTAGAACTGGCTCTGGAATTGGAGCTAGTGGTGTTCTCACTGACTGAGAACCCTTGCATATCTATAGATGTTTACATTAGAGACAATCACAGCACATCCGAGGCGTGTGCACTACCTAGTATAGCTATGTGTGCATGCACTGAGTAGCCTTCTCCGCTGTGGTGTGCCCAATGGTAGCAAGGTACTGCCTAGCCGTGGTGTGTGAACTCATAGGCACATCTAGAGCAGGCCAACTGAAGGTGTGCCATGCTCACTGAAAGGCAAGCCTACAAGAATTCAGCTGAGGGTGTGCACTACTTACAACACTAGAAAATGAGTACACTGATGTAGGGTAAACAGGCAAATGTGGGCAAACCTAGCTTGGCCTAGCTGGGGGAGCGCTCACTGACAGAGCAGCCAAGTGCTATACAGCTGAATCTGTGCAATCTGATGTGCACACACGGGCAGGCAAACCAAGCTCAGCATGGCTGGAGGTGCTCAAACTGTCAGCGAGACCTAAAGGTGCCCACGTGGAGGTCTGCACTCTCACTTGCCTGCACAGAGTAATCATGCTGGGGGCACGCACGCTTCAGGGAAAACGAGTCAGGGATCAGCTTGAGGTGTGTACACTTGGAAACGCGTACCTACCGCAGGTCCGGTGAATGTGTGCAAACAGGCTGTATATAGTGTGTACTGATTTGGTGTAGAAAAACCGAGGTTGTTCACACAGACAGGATATTTAGATATTTCCTACTGTCTGGAACTGTGGTGTGTACCTTTCTAGACTATCATAGACCAGCTTACCCAACGCAGAAAAGCTTGAATACAGTACATGTACATAAAATATAAAATGTGTAACCTACCACCAATTTCATTATATTTATGCACACCCAGGATATATTGTGCATTACTACCTTACTATAGACCAGCTTAAAGTGTGCACACAGACACAGTATATATAGTGTGTACTAACCTACAACATCCCAGCTGTATGCACACAGTTGGCTAGCGTGGGTACTACATTATTACAGACCAGCTTCAAGTAACATATAGCATTTCTAATAACCTACCACAGGCGAGCTGAATCTGTGCACACGGACGAGATATAGTGTACACTTCCCTCAAATCAGCTTAAGGAGTGCCCAGAGATTTACTTCAGACCAACTGAATCTATATATGCAGACATGAACTGTAGTAATCATAATTTGTTTGCATTACTTTTTATTTTTCATTTCAAAGTAACTACTCCATAACTGGGAACCACCACAGACACCCACCCATGTGCATGTGCACAGTCTCACAAGCACACATCGCACACACATTCAAACGCACACAGTGCATTCATGCACGCACACATTCACACACACTCCTCTCCCACACACGCTTTGCTATTGCTGCTACCAGTATATCAAGTTATGTTGATTCATTTATACATTAATTTCCCCTCAATTCTGTGCACAGCATGCAGCAGCAAAAATGCAACTGTTTACCATTTTTCAAAGGACAGCGACTTTCAGGCTTTGGCTGCTGGCAGAGAGCAGAAACCCTCAAAGCCTGGGTAATTGCTGGAACACAAGGCCAGGTGAGCAATGACTGAGCAGCAGGCAGAAGAGAGGTCAGTACAATCTGTTCTGTTTTGACAACTAACAGCATTTATTTAACATCAGTGTTTAGGAGATTAGACCCTGTTTGAACAATAGCAATACTGAGAATTTTTTTTATCTATATTAAGGTTTTCTTAAAGTGGGCACACTGACAAGAGCTTCCACACTTGCTCTGGCCAATTTATCATTAAGTTAGCTATGCAGAATCACACAGAGTTAACATTTAACTTCGTGGAACTCCATGAGTTCCACCTAGGCCTAGTACAGAGACCCTGGAGAAGAGTAAGGGTAGGACGAGGTTGCCAGCCACAGTGTAAAGGATAGGAGGCCAAGGATTACTTGATCTGATAGGAGAGGGTATCAAGACTGGTACTGGTAAGGCTACTTTGGCCAGGTGATAGTCCAGACAGACACCTACAAGACAGAGTGTGTTTCATCCTTGAGGGTGACTTTGTGTCCACATTAGAAGCCCTGGCCTGACAGGCGCTTGGTCAGTCTCAGGATACAGACCCTATGATTGCAGAAGTGAGAGTGGAAATAGCCGGTCTGCAACCTGAGATTTCCACCGCCCCCACCCCCAACTCTGAAAAACCTAAAAGGCCAAAGGGATCTCAGGAGCAAGAGTCATTGACAATGCATCTAAAACAACCATAGAGGTGGTCAATCATTGGCTCTGTCTTGGATAATAGTCTTTTCAGGGCAAATACACCTCCTGCAACCCAAATTGTGTGACCTCTTCTGCCTTCCTGTGGCCACCTATAGTTGGAATCTAGTGCATCGGCCTGATTCACGTGCAAAACCTGTTAGACAACTTACTTTTTGACATTCTCAAACTATTCCAGAACAATTGCTGGGAGGCTGAGACAGTGGTAGGTTCCCAGGATTACTTCTGAAATACTTTGTGAATACCTACTCACCCCAAGGTGAAATGATTTTCAATCAATCAATCAATCAATATTTATATAGCGTGGCTAACCAATCGTGGGGCCTCAAGGTGCTGTTTGAGGGCATGCTGCTCAATTGAAAAGCAAGGTCTGGAGGTCCTTTCTGAAGTGCTTCAGTGATGCGGTCTGTCTGAGTTTGAGAGGTAGAGTGGTCCATGTCCAGGCTGCGAGGTAGGAGAAGGATCTTCCTCCTGCTGTATTTTTTTTGGGTCTTGAGAATGACTGTGAGTGTGAGCTGGGAAGATTTGAGTTGTTTGTTGGGTACATAGAAAGTGAGGCGTGGTTGAGGTCTGGCGGTCCTATGTTGTATAGTGCCTTATAGATGTGAATCAGAAGTTTGTATGTGATGCACTTGTTGACTGGGAGCCAGTGTGGGTCTCTCAGGTGGAAGGAGATGTGGCTGTGTTGGCATATGTAAATACAAAGAGTGTATATTTATACATATGTGTCTATGTTAGGTATTAGTGTAACTGCATTTAAAAACCTTTTTTATGTGTTTTTTGACACAAGGAAAATATTTTTCCATTGAATCAAAATTCCTTCCACCAAACCCCACCAATATCCCTTCCCACTCCCAATCCGGACATGGATTTACTGTTGCTTTTAAGAGGCATACATATACAACCGAGCCCAGTGGAATGGGCCATGGAGAGTAACTTTGTCAGCGTGCCCATGGCAGTAACCAGTACTCGAATAGAGTGAGGGGAATTGTGAGTTTGACAAACAGCATACTCCTGCATTATTGGTGGAGGACCCTTTTGCAAAAAAATATAAAATATAAAAATGCCTTTAACTATAAGTTCAAAGAGAGAGGAAGCAAGAAATCAAGATAGTACCCTTTGGCTCAAATGACCTACATTTGATGTATGAAAAACAAGGAAAACATACATAATGAGAACATACATCTACATAAAACTTACAAAATAATTGCAAAAACCTATGCAGATGTAAAAGACTAATAATTCACATGGACCAGGCGCTGTTAAAGGCAAATTGATGTGATAGGGTGTCTACTTGTCTGTGCTGCCACTGAAACTCTTGTTCATTGTTGTTGCTTCACGTAATGGCCCCCAACTGGCAACATAGGAAGGGGTGGCCTGTCTTTCTACTAAATTCAGCATTGGCTGTACAACATTTAGGGGGTTATTCCAACTTTGGAGGAAGTGGTAATCCGTCCCAAAAGTGACGGTAAAGTGACGGATACACCACCAGCCGTATTACGAGTCCATTATATCCTATGGAACTCGTAATACGGCTGGTGGTAAATCCGTCACATTTGGGACGGATTACCACCTCCTCCAAAGTTGGAATAACCCCCTTAGTTTGCTGCCCCAGGGATAGACCCAGGTTAAATTTGTATTACACTCGGGTAAATAGCATAATTTCAGGAATTTTACATTACTCTTGTTATGCAAAATTCCTGAAATTATGTAATTTTGCCACATTTCGTAATCGTGCATCAATCTCAATAAAATCTTTCCACCAACACATAGGAACAATGCAACTGACAAAGTATCACAAGCTGTTATTCCCAGTTCTTTTTTAAACATTTTTTAAAGTGTATCCTGTGTCCTTGTGTCCAAAGTGACAAGAGGATGCATTTCACTCTACAGTGCACCACCAAGTATGAGCTTTACAACTCACGCAATTCTCATCATTTCACATAATTTAGCCAAAATGTCACATAATTACGCAAAAGTAAATTACCTGGATTTCGCATACCCCTAACCAGGGGTCTGTCTGCCAGTGTAAAAAACTTTAGCGAAGTTTCAATTGTCTGATAATTTTAATGCATTATTTAAATTTTCAGATTTCTGAGTGTGTGCGTTTGCCTGTGTGCGCACGTGCGTGTTTGCAAGCATGTATTACAGTCTGTTAAAGTAACTCTGAAGTTATGAATTAAATGCACTCTAACTTTTTAGTTCGCTTAGAATTTTTGCCCTGTTCATAAAAAATTGCCACAACCCAAGCAAAGCTGGCTAAATTTATGTTGTTTTGAGAGGGAGAAAACAGGACAGTGCTGTATGTATAGTGATATGTCCTGTCTTCCTCTCTCTCCCACGCTCTAGCACAAAATAAGGCTGCCAATGCTATGTAGACATCTGTGCACCATAGTACAAGGGTGTCTACATAATTGTTTTGTAGTGTACCCTTCAAGTACAAAATATACTTTAACTTTAAACTTTTCTCGTTTGTGAGTGGGGTGTACAGGGCAGTACACATGCCGAGCAAAGATTGGAGGAATAAAAGTATTTCTCCTGGATAACACCAATGTCAAAACAGTGTTAATTTTTTATGAAAAACTCGGTCAATTCTTTTAGTAGATAGGCTTTCGCATCAAAAACCGCAGGTTGCTGGATGGAAACCCCCATGTACCACCCATGGAACACCCCTTTGATGCTAAGTAATGCAAAGCAGTGCTAGACATTGCTTTGTGTTACTTTCTGGTGACTTTCCGGTGCAAAAAAGTACATGGAATGTAAATTTAAAATAATCATTCTGTATCTATGTCCTTCCCTTTTGTGACACAAACCCTGTGCAAAATGTTAGCAAATATATCCAAAATTTGTGGTTAAAGAAAATAAATCAAAAGGCTTTTGATATATTAGTGTATTAATGAAGTCTTATGCGGGCTACAAAAAGTTAAAATTTGGAGATATATTGGCTGTTATTCTCACAAGCAGGACACTTGCAAATTCTGTAAATATCTGTCACATTTGAAGTGCTCTGGAAATGTTTTTGGCTGATGTGGGGCTTCATATAATTTTTAAGGCCATTTTGGAAACAACAAATTAGCTCAAACTCATGACTATTGTGCATTGGAAAACAAATTCATAGAGAATAATGGGAGACACGATGAACAATTCTCTGAAAATGGAGTTAGATATATATAGAGAGGGCACCATACTCAGAAGATCCAAACAAATGAACACCGCACTTCCAACTTTAGATGTAGAAACATTGTCAACAATTTTCTTGATGTTAGGATTTGCAGTGAAATTATAAATATTATGAATGCAAAACAACAGGAAAATCTATATACTTATATGGCTCCAAAGTACACAGCTTTCAAGGACAGAGTAAGAGTGGATGAAGTAAGACTTAAGTAAATGTCTCAACTACTCTATAAAAACCCTTTCACACAAAGCAAGGTTCCAAAGTTTGAAAGGTGAAAAGATTCCTCCTTTGTATTCACCTGTGTTTGAAAAGATGAGACATGTTTTCTTAAGTGTATGTGGTTAAAACACTGGCATGAAATTGCATATGGTGAAAGGAATTGGTGGTTTTCTGCACAAAAATAATCCTTCCTGCAATGTATGCACCCTTGCACTACATTGGTGCTAGGAAGCACACAGTGCACCAGCGCAAAGAGAGCGCAGACGTGCTCTAAATCTTTGTACATACAGAGCATCCCTGCTCCCTCTCTTTCACACAATGAGGCACAGCATCTTTGTTTGCTACCCTACATTGTGTGTAAGATTAGTGAATATGCCCCTTGGTATCCAATCATTGCTTAATGAATCCATGGCACCTACAGCGTTCTATGGTTAGGTAGTATACTTATTATTTTTGTCTGTAGAAAACTTTTTTTCTTGTAACCGGTACTCTGCTACCAAGGATAGCAATGTGCAGTATTGAGGGGGCTGGTTTGTCTGATTATGATGTGATCACCTGGTTCTTGAAGTTCTGGATCATCATGCTGACAACTAAAACATGGAGAATGAACACCTTCCCCTATTGACAACCACAAGAAAATGAACAAGTCTGCTCCCAAGTACAGGACTATCTAGCCTAAATATGACTCAGTCATTTCTTCACAGAGCTCGTTTTCTGCAGAGAAAGCTTACATTAGAGTCCAAATGATAAGGGATTTGGCAACCCATAAACTGAAGGTGTGTACCCAAAGTGACACATTAGAAAAAGAAATTAAGGCCCAACAAAAGTCCTATTGGATGGTACCCATGTGCAAATAACTATGCCTACTAACCAGGAAAAAGTATGACTTGAATACTATGTATTCCACAATGCAAAGAAAGCACAGTTCTAGATCAGAAGTAATCACTACGTGCATGGAGAAAAAGAAGAAGGACTGATAGCACTGCAATTAAAACAGACACTAATTCATCCATCCTGACTATACAAAGTCCTACTGGCCAGTTACTAATGAATACATGTAAGATCACTAATGGGTTTTCAGCTTATTATGCCCAGATCTACACTTCAGACATTGCTGCAAGTGTTAATGAGGCAGAAACAATTTTAGTCAGCCTCTCAATCGCATAAATGACACCAACTCTGGGGAGACATTGGAGCATGATATAACATTAGGACAATACAATAATCTTTATTGCTTGATTAATAAAAACAATTGCAACATAATGCATGGTAAAATGCCAATACTAGGTAGGTAAAATCAACCGCATAATTCATAAGAAAATGACTTTAAAACTGTGGGTGTGAAAATTTCAGTCAAGACAGGTAAAAACCCAAGTACAGGGCAACCAATAATACCCATCTGTTACAATAGCAATACTCATTTGTATTTTGACGTAGTGCAAGAAAGTAATTTGCAATACAGTAAATAGTTGTAAAAATCTAGTTTTGTAAGAAGGCGCCAAGCAGTTGGCTTTGATAATGTCTTGGCCAAATAAGCTTTTAAAAGAGCTAGGGTAGTGTGGGGAAGATTAGGGCCGAGAAGACTGAGGCCTGAGTGTGGATACACATGGCATATAAACGAAGGCCCCAGAAAATAGAAAGATAAATACTAAACATCCTTTGCTGCCTCAGACATGGCAAATGTCCAGGCCTGTTAATCTCGAAATACAAGACGAAAGTGCTAAAACCAATATCCAACTGAGACCCACTACTTCCTGATTGCTTCTACACAGTCAATTGCCCAGATTCTAATACTTCACTGCCCTGCAGCAATTAAGAATAGACTAGCCGTTTAGCCAACCGATTACTGTCTGTCTGCAGGAGCGAACATTTTGAAATAGAAAATGCTGTTTTAACAATCTTCTTCTTTCTAAGCCCAAGGTCGGACAGGTGCAGAGAACGTGCAATAGGATTTCTCTGTTATAATTACATAATCGGGAACTTTGATCTGGAAACCGTTTTTCCAAAGGTATCTTTGGTGGGGAAAAAAACATACTATTTAGCAATAACTAATGTTTTATATGAGCAGAAAAATGTTCTGACAAATATCCTTGGGGAGACAGAGTCGAGTGAGGCCCCAAAGCTGCCCAGGCATGCCACATTTTAGCCAAGGAGTCCTTGTCTGTAATGGGCCAAAAAGTGCAAACAGAGATGTTTACAGATTTGTTGAAAGCAGCCATCTCCATACTGGATTTCCAGGCGTCTTCCATACCCAGGACTTGGATAACATGATTTAAATAGTTTCCCCAGGTTCCTTTTCTATTATTAATTTGTTGAGCCTTCGCTTCTTGCCAGCAGGAGTTGATTATGGAGGTGTTCTCTGTGGCCCCCAGCCTCCAAGAAGCTTTGAGAAATGCTCCCTTACACTGAAAGACCTGTTTTTTTAGGCAAACTCTAGCCCAGGGTTCTGCAAAGTCGGTCCTGGGGAGCTGGGTCCATGCCAGATTTTTAGCATATCCACATTTAGAAAAATGCACATTTCTGGAACATCTTTTTTCTAAATGTGGATATGCTAAAAATCTGGCATGGACCCGGCTCTCCAGGACCGACTTTGCAGAACCCTGCTCTAGCCTGACCTTGATCGGGATGCACTTTTCGGAATATTAAAAACAGCCTTATAGACTTTTATATGTGGCTTTTATTTAATCGAAGGATATCCCGGCCCCACAAGACTTCAGTGCCATAAGAAATAAGGGGGAGCAACTGAACTGACATGACTTTGAGAAGGTGGGACAAATTGGGACAATCCAATTTCTTCTTGAGTAGCTTAAAGCTATACGTTAATGAGTGGACTTTTGTCTGGATTGGAAGCAACTGACACTCCCACATCAGTCGAGGTTCAAGATGGACTCCTAGGTATTTTGTATGACAGCACTGCCTTCACTTTTTTCCCTCCCAAAAAACAAGCAAAGGATTTATGTTTAATGCCAATCAGCTGCTTTGATTTTGTTTTAGCCAGGTTTATTTCTAGACCTTGTTGATTCAGAAAGGTTTTTTAGGGCTGACATACTCTGCTGGAGACCCATTGGTGTCTTTTCTGATGTTTAGCCCTCCTCAAGCTCACCGGCCAACTACTGAAAACATACGAGACTCCTTGTTTTCTGCATGGTTTCTGGACTACTTTTAGTTTTTTAGTTCCTACACAGCGCGATCTTGCTGGGCAATAATCAAGCGCTTTGAATGACTACCAGTTTGTTTCTACTGTATCCAAGCGCTGCTTGGAAAATTAATAGTTTTACACAGCGTGATCGCACTTTTTTTAAAAAAGATATTTTTCTGTAAATTTCCCCTGTCCCCATCCATGCCCCCAACCTTCCCTCCCCTTGAGATTTGCGGTGGCTGCCTCTGTACATATGCATTGCCACACATTCTCTAGTTTACAACGCTAATAGATCTAACTCAAGCAAACGCGAGATCCACAGCATTGCAAGTGCTTGTATCAAGGTGAAGTTACTGTAACTGCTTTTAATTGAGATTTAACCTTCCACTTTACATCCACTTGAAGGTGTTCTGAAAGGCTATGAACATTATTTTTTCTGTTAATTGCGATCTGATCTAGCTTTGTTGTACTCTGTTCTGCTTCAAAGGAGACGATTGTCACTCTGTACCCAGCACCAAGAAGCCACTTAGTGAAGTAATAATGAGTTTTAAAAATAATAAAATCAGCCAGTGCTGCAGCTAACCTAACAGTTTCAGGTATACTGCAACACAGATATGGGGAAAACGGAATTAGAATGAGTCTGTCCATCTCGGCCGGTAAATCACCACACTGACTCTGGGAAACCGAGCTAGAGCGGTACATGTCTGTCCGCAAAGTGATAGAAGCAGTCTGTCGGCACAGGACTACTGCAGTATACACAGGATGTGTTTTTTCTCTGTGATGTATCAAAACTCCACCCCTTCCCCGTACTCCAGCTGAGAGTCCTATCGAAGTGCTCCCTGCAGAGGTAATTCTACCTGCTGGCTCCTATTTATAGCAATGCTAGTTAAAGCTAAAATGCTCATATTAGCTTTTTTTCCTGACAATGTGTATTTGTCTTGCGTACATGCTTGAAGACAAAATGGTCCACGCTACAAGTGGAGTCGCTCGCTCATCCCTATTGGGAGTTCCGCTATGTGCGGACGGTTTTCGGTAACCTCGTTGAGGTTAGCGGAACAGACCCTTTTCCGGCCAACTCGAGATAACCCCTAAGAGATTCTCCAGATGACATATGAGTGGATAGTGCTTGACCTTTGCGTGCTCTCACAACAGAGTGCCTTGGAAGAGTGCATGACTGATGGTTGGTACCTATACAGTGCAATACAGATATCACAATCAGCAAGGACCAGTGTTCAGTATGTGGTAAAAAATGGGATGACCAATGTGGATTAAGGAGAGTCGAATCCATGCCATATATCAGGATATCCACAAACTATATATTTAAATTCAATGAATAAATGTAACTAACTGACATAGCTTGAATCCAGTCCTCCAGTACCTACATTTGACACAGCTGGACCCTTAGCGACCGGGATGCAGATTGATATAGCATCTTTTCACCTTCCGCTGGTCCATACAAATTTCAAATGTGGCTCTCCCAGGAATTTAAGTGAATGCCAACATTGTGACATCTGCCTCTGCCAACCGCTAGCTCATTTACCACTTGCCAAAAGGTCTTGCTGTTTGGCTCTTTACTTGCCCAGAGTAACTTAGACCATAGGTTTTCTTGAAATCTTTTTTTCCCTTCAACAGTCTTCACAATACTTATTTTTCAAAGCCCAAAGGGGTAGTTTCCTTGGGGCCTCCATCAGATAGATGCTTTTGCCAGTTTTCTGGTCTGTCAAACAATTTGTGATTTCTGGATGCACAGGGCCTGGTTGACCCAGGCTTGTCGTTCTTGGCCCCTCTTTTTGTTTAAAATGTCAGGCTGAATTTTTAACTTTGTCACAACCAGGAATTTTGCCAACAAAAAGTTAATTAACCCAGCCCGTTCCTTGTTCTAGTTACTTTTGAAAGCATGCTCCTTTTCTTGCATGGCCAAAAGTATTTTTCTCGCCTCCAGTGACCCTGCCCTACAATACACCACATCTATCATGGCCGCTATCCCTTTGTACTGCCATTTTATTCTTTTGTGATTAAACATAAATGGGGATGCCATTAAGCCACTCAGGATTTGCAGCTGCTCAGATCTGCATGCTAACTCCATTGTTTGAGGAAAGTGGTCACTCTCTGCTCTACACTTGATTTGGAACCTACACACCAGGAGTTTGCAGAGTTACTTATCAATGTATAATCGATGATTGAACAGGTTCTGCCGCTAGCAAATGTGATGGAGGCTGGATTGTCCTCCTTGCTGTTCCCATTTAAAATTGCTAGGCCTAGTTTTCCAAATATTTCCTATGTTTACTTGTGGCCCTGTTCTTTGCATTTCCCCCTGTCATATTTGCCAGGATAAGACTGAAATCGCCAGAAACTATGAATATGGCATCGTTGTACTGTCTTTATTAGGTCTTAATTAATTCACCCAGCGTTTCCACTTTGCCCCCTTTACATGCTTTTTGGATGGATGTAAACGATTATGAGCATTAAATCTTTTTGACTGCTGCTGTTCCCACTGAGTGTGAACTTGGTTTCCTGGATCCAGTTTAGCCCTGTGTCAACTGTGTATTTGGAGGATCTCTTCACTGGAATGTGCAGGTCTACATAACCAGCCCTCAATATTGGCCCTGAGTTTCAAGTTTCCTGGATTATATCATATACCTGGAGGAAGGACCATACATCTGGGTCATGCAATAATGACCCAATTCCATGAACCTTACATGAATAGATGTTAACATTATGCCTCTCTGATTTCCGGTCCCCAAACTTTTTGAAATTGTCAGGAACAAGTGTTGTCTGTTGCCCCCCAAATTCTTGACATTTTTGTGATCTTAGGGGCTTTTTATAATCCCAATAAAATTGGCCTAGGCCAGGCTTGCCTGTGTGCTTCACAACCTTTAGATTTTCTACTTTCACTAGATTTATAGCTCCTGTTGCCTCTCTTAACACTGATTTCTTGATGGATGTGACAGCCTGCAGCAGTCTTGGATTGTGAGGGTGGTCGACCTTTCGTAACTCAATGCCCCAAGAATCAAATGTATCAGAATGAATAAATAGTTGATGAACTAGACCTGAGTTGGCCCACATAGTTATGTTGACTTCTTGGTCACCCCTTAGGGGATGAGGTTTAAATTCTACAGAGAGTAGATCTGTCGATTACCCGTGGAAAAGTTATCTTATTTCCCCTATCAATTTTAAAATATTACTTCTATTGAGGATATCAATGAAGAGAAGCTTGTACGCCTTTGAAGGCATGGCTACTGGCAAGTCCTCCATTTTCTTTTCCCTTCATTGGCCTTGTGTGAAATCCTTGTGGCCTGCTTCCTGCCCTTGTGGAAGCGATTGATTTAATCACAAATTGACTCCAGACTCCATGTTGTTAAAAGTTTTGTTTCCTATTAAACTGCAGGGCTCGTTGTTCTTTGAAACACACTTTGGCACCTTTTCCACCTGGGCTAAGTTTATATTTCCTGACTTGCTTGCCAAGTTAGCCTCTTTACTTTTCCCCTCAACTGGTTGTCCAGAAATGGTTCTTTGTTCCTCATTCCTCTGTCCCCCTCCTACTGGGGTTGAGATTGATCTTTGAGGACTTAGGTTTGACTGGCCAGGGTGGGAAAGGGCCTTTTTACTACTGTAGACTCCTGCTTGACACCCGGTGGGACTGAAAACTTCTAATTTTCTATACTCATTTTTGGAGAGGCCAGGTATTTGCATTGTGCATAGTATTGCCATATGTTTTTCTGCTAGATGTTTTTTTCTTTGTTCCATGCTTTTTGTTGCTTCTTCTTTTCCCTTTTTGTTTTTAGAGGCTCTGGACTACGTGGATCGCCCATCTCTGTGGTTGTGCTTGTGCTCTTGAATTCTTTCTTTATTTTAAGGTCTCCTGGCTGCAGGAGAATTACTGTGCTTCTGTGCTCCATATGCCCTCTTTTTTCATTGTGATGTTGACACAAATGGCCCCTTTAGGGAGTTTCCGTGATCACTGTTTCATGGTTTGAATCCGCATTAGAGTAGCTTTTTTCTTCCAGTTCTAGGACCCGAAGCCTTTCCCTTGATTTCAAGGCCAGGGCTCTAACTTCCAGGAGTATCTCCTTGAGGAAGGAGGAAATGACCTGGGGCTTTTTTTCCTAATGTGGCAGAATCACATACAAATTTCTGCACATAATTAAACTTTTGGGCTCTTTGAATCAGGTCGTTAACGGTTTGTAACTTTGAGTCCATGCCCACAATATGTTTGGCCATGATGTTAAGTAAATCCACTTGGATATCTTGTTAGTCAGCATTGATAAAAGTGCTCCCCAGGTACTGGCTGGTACCTCCATTTCTGACAGAGGGTTTTCAATATGTTCCTGAAAAGGGCTTAAACTGATTATGGTATTGTTCATTTTCTCCCCATCTCTTTGTTCATGTCCAAAAAGAGCAGCTGAAGTGTTCTTATCCTGCGCTGTGCTGACACCGTCAGCAAAAGAATCTGTGTTTCGGAGCTCTATTATGGGCTGATCCTGGGCAGCAAAAGGGTCTGCTTCCCTGAATAATGTCTGGTGTGTGGGCTTGAGAATAGATCCTCCTATTGCTAAAGTTCAATGAAAGAGTAGACTCCAAAAGGTCAACTCTGTCTTTTTTCGCCTTCCTACTCCCTGGTGCGAGAGGTGATTGCGATTTTTGTTTGTGCCTGGTGTCTGATTTCTATGCCGAGTTTACTATTTTGGGGCTGGGGGGATTCTTCCCCGGGAAGAGCTTGTTTGAGTACTGCCCCTTGAAAGGCAGCCTTTTCTTCCTGTGACCTTTGATGTCGCGTTCACTAAATAGTCTGTTATTTTGCACCCCTCTTTTTTTGTAGGTTCCCCTTTGATGTTGTTTTCCAGGTCCACTGCATGATGTTTTTCCTCATTGATCGAGTCATCTTGGCATGCTACAGATGAATTCACCAGGGAGCTTTGCCTAGTTATTTTTTGTAGTCTTTTCCTTCCCCCATGCGGGGCCTACAGGTCTTACTGGATCATATGGTTCTTTCCTGCTGATTCTATGGCTATGATGTTTACTGGGAAGTTGATGCCTGGGAAGCCACTGGTCAATGTGTCCAGCTGCTTTTAGCTTCCCACTTCCTGGACCTACTGTGTACTGTGTGTGGTATTTGGTATTGTGCCTGGGAATTCGTGAATCTGCCTGGTCCAGCCTGGTGCTGCCTGATGCCGGGAGCCAGGTAGTTATTTGCGGTTACAGGATGCAGATGAAAGATGATGTATATCAAAATGCGTGATGGATTCTGCCAATTGCAATGGATTAGGAAATGCTGTTGATGATAGCAATACGTTAGAAGAGATCTCGGAAGCCATTAAATGTATGCCATTAGGAAAGGCACCTGGAAAGGACGACTTTCCAATTGACTTTCAGAAGATTACCACTAATACAACTGTCCCCCCTCTTTTGACGAAAGTCTTTAAAGAAGCTGCTGATACCAGGGTGCCATGACATGAGTTTAATAAGGTGCATATTTAAACTTATATTCAAGCCAGGAGAAGACAAGGCTCACAATACCAACTACAGATAAGTATCACTTTTGATCAACGGTGTCAAAATATTGGAAAAAATGCTTGCCACTAGGTTAAAAAGGGTGATTGGATTTCCTATTCGCAAAATTCAGGTTAGGTTCATACCAGACAGGTCATCAGGAAACCATTTCCAAACTTCATTGCTTAAGGCACGTGAAGAACAACGCAACAGATAAAGTGATCCTGTCCCTAAATGAGGCGAAGTCCTTCAATCGACTGGAATGGGATTACTGGTTTAGAGTGATAGCCCATCTGGGCGATGGAGCTAAAATTCACCAAGATAGTGCAAACCCTTTATCAGAACCCCCAGTGCAGGTCAATTGCAATAGTTTCATTTCAGGACAACTAAACATCAGAAGGAGAACAAGGAAAGGATGGACCTCATACCCTCTCTCATTTCTGATTGCATTGGATAGAATTCAGAATGCCACTGCGATACATCAAATAATGACGCCAGTGGGGGAGCAAAAAATAATGCTCTATGCAGATGATGTCTTACTCCTTCTTTAAGAACCAGACACATCTCTACCAGCACAGTTTGTAATTAATTGGATGAAAAGTGAGGCTGTGCCAATGACCAACACTATTAGTATCACATTGTTATCAGGACTCCCTTTCAAATAAGTTGACATACCTTCTGTCAAGTGGTACAGCATAATGTTATAATGCTAACTGACCAAATTTAGTGAGAATTCCATAAATTGAATGGTCTCCAACTATTTGTTAGAAATGATTCTTATGCCTATCCTGTGTGCAGCATTGCGCTCCATTGACTACCAAATTAAGAAGTATTTCTAGTGTGACAGTAAAATTAGACTAGCCATGTCTAAACAGACCCTACTTCTGGAAGCCTCTGGCTCCCAATACTGAGCATTACTACGAGGCTCATCAATTGTCTCAACTGGCCTATCATTTCCAAGATGAAATGGAAACACCATACTGGGTTCCTTTAGAACACCTCTTCAGGGAGGGGGGTGACTGAAGGATGTACTATCATATACAAATGATCTATTGGATCACAGGAATGAAATAACTTCATTCAGCAGCTTTCCATTCAGTTTTTTTCATATTGGAGCACTGATATGGTGTAACACTGAACTACTAATAAAGGAGCAACCCTTTTATTGGGAGCCCGGGGCCTCTAAGGGGATTCTATAACTTCAACATCTTTTTACAAATTACTCTATAAAAGGATTTCCTGCACTACAAGCAGAATGTGGCCTCTCTAAACAAAAGCAGTGAAAGTATCTACAACTGAGAAGCTGTATCATGAAAAGGGTGGGTTACTTGACATGAACAACCTCCACTCCCGTTAATTATGGCTATTAGGTAAAATGGAATGGGAACAAGAAACTTATCTCAGGTAATTATATCCTAATGATTGACAAACTGCGCTCAAAACCTACCAAAAACTACCTGCAAAATGTGTGTTCTATGTAGTGTCAAAAAGACTTTGCTGAGGAATGGTCTGATCTCACCCTAGCACATAGTAGGAGCTTCTGCAAAGTCCATTAAAAGTTTCGCTATTTTAAGATTGGCCATAATTGGCACTGGTCTCCCTTCAAACTTTATCAAGTAGATTGAGCCCCCCTAACTGTTGTTGATGTGGGCAGACTGATTTCTTCACTGGCAAGAGCTACGATGTGCATCCTAAGGAAGTGAAAATTCGCACCCCACTGTCACTCTGTGACTGCTCCAATGCCACAAATACCTTAGCAATACCTTTTCAACTTTTGAAAAATTGACCTGCAAAGTAAATGACCAGCTATTTCACATTGACCAGATCTGGAATCCGTTTCTTGAACTTCTGTCACACTGAATTAGGTGTTGGCTACAGGGGTTGAGCTCCTTTCTTATATTTACTTCTTAACATGATCTTCTTCCAGGTTTGACAGTTGGCCTAGTGGTTTGAATGGTGAGGTCTGCAAGATGGGATGGAAAGAAAGGGTATTTAGGAACAGGGAGGGAGGTGAGATATGTCATACCCGGTGGATATCATACAGTGAGCATATTTGTACGTTTGCTTTGACTGATTTATTGAGACCTTTATTTTGTGTGTGATATAATATTACTCTAAAACAGTTTGTTCAATATATTAAATTTGCCACTCATGTTATTTAGACGACTTTAAAATTAATAAAAATCTATAAACCGCATTTGGGCCCATATTTATACTTTTTGACGCAAACCAGCGGCAGCACTGGTTTGCGTAATTTTTTTTACCGCCAGCTAACGCCATTCCTAGGCGCCAGGCGGGCGCCATGTTTAACGATTGACGTTAGCCGGCGCTGTGGGCTGGTCAGAGTAAAAAAAAATGACTCAAACCAGGCAGTGCCGGTGGAAGGAAAAATGGGGGTTGTGCGTCAAAAAATGGTGCAAGTCAGGTTTGAGGCATGGCTCAAACCGGACTTGCACCATTTTTTGATGCACAACCCCCATTGAAATCACTCCTGTCTTAGCAAAGACAGAAGTCATGCCTCCTTGCCCAATGAACATGCCCAGGGGACTTCTGTCTCCTGGGCATGGCCTTTGGGCACTGTGGCATATAGGGGGGCCCAAGTTAGGCCCCCCATGCCACTTTAAAAAAATATAAAAATTATACTTACCCTAACTTACCTGTACTTACCTGGGATGGGTCCTCCCATACATGGGTGTCCTCCTGGGGTGGGCGAGGGTCACAGGGGGTGTCCCTGGGGGCAGGGAATGGCACCTCTGGACTGCTTCCGTGGTCAGAGACCATGGATGTGGGCCCACAGGTCCCTTAACACCTGCCCTCACCCAGGTGTTAAAAAACGGCACACATCAGGCTGTGTGCAGTTTTTTAAGCCTCACCCCCTCCTGTGCGTCAAAATGACGCAGGAGTATAAATAAGGCGCACAGGCCTTAAAGTCATTTTTTAAGTGGGAACGCCTTCCTTGCATGTCATTAGCGCAAGACGGTTTTCCGCATTCAGAAAATGACGCACACGGAGGGATTTTGAGGTTCGCCGGGTCGGGCGTCATTGTATAAATATGGAGCAAGGTTTGCGGTGAGTGTGCGTCAAAAATTTTGACGCACATAGGGCGCAGACAGAGTATAAATATGCCCCTTGGTTTGTGATTCTGGTTATGTTGGTGGTGCAAATTGTGCACAATCTGGAGTGAATTTTGGAATGCTTGTAATTTGTATGGAAATAACATATTTTCTGCACATGCTGGGAGTGTGGGTCCACAAGGCTGAGGTTGATGATTTGTGACTAATCATGGAAGACATGCCAATGGTAACCTGTTTAAGAAAAGTACAGCTTGTCATCTTTGATAGAATTCTGGTTGATAGAAGCACAACTGCAGAAAAATTCAGATTGTATCCAAAAGGATTTTGTTCCTTCAGTGCAGCAGAATGAAAATCTGACACAGATAGAGGTTACTGCAAGAGCCCAACAATTATAAATGCAAAATGTGCATGCGAATATGCCTGTAGATCTGGAAACAAAATGCCCCAGTACAAGAGGGGTCCAGCAGAATCCTTTGATTCTGAATAGTGATTTTCCCCAGTTTAAGCAGGACTTGATTAATTCATAATCTCTGTGATTGCGGGGCAAGGAGGGTTTCATGCTTGGTGCAGGCCTAGAAGTAGACAAGAGTTGCCCATATGTAGATGGTGAGGTGAATGGCCACACCATATTATTTTAAATCAATACTGGGGCTACCCAAGGCTTATTCCATAGAGGTCAAAACTTTCCCTTCTCAGGAAGAGAAGTATAAATCATAGAGATTACCAATTGACAGATTACTTATCAGGTTTCAGCAAGCATCCTTGTAAAAACTGTCTCAATTCAAAAATGTGCACCGATTTATATTTTGTGATTCAAATCCTGATAATTTATTTCGAAAGGATTTGTTGTGAAAGATCAATTGTGTGATCTGCTGTACACCAGATGGTGTCCAATTCAAACTAAAGATGAGGATTTAGGGCCTGATTATGACTTTGGCAGAGGGAATTACTCGTCCCAAATGTGACGGATATCCCGCCCACCGAATTACAAGTCCATTATATGCTATGGAACTCGTAAAATGGAGGGCAGGATATCTGTCACATTTGGGAGGGAGTAATCCCCTCTACCAAATTTGTAATCAGGCACTTAGGCCCTCATTACAACCCTGGCGGTCGGTGTTGAAGCGGCGGTAAAACCGCCAATAGGCCGGTGGAAAACAAATGGAATCACGACCATGGCGGAAACCGCCAACATAGACAGCCACTTTAAAACTCCGACCGCCATGGCAGTACAAACAAACACCGCAGCGGTAACCGCCAACAGACAGGCGGAAGACAATGCACCGCCCACAGTATTACAACAGGCCAATCCGCCACCTTTTCCGGGGCAGTTTCACCGTGAACAAAAACACAACGGAAACAGGACTTGGAAGGGAAAACACTCACCTCTACAAGCCCCATCAGGAACCAGGACGCCATTGAGACAGAACTCCATATTCTACTTGCCTTTGTCTTCCTGCTCCTCTACCAGGAGCACAAACGCTGGCGGTGAAGACCACGGTGAGTACTGCACCTACGACACAGGTGAGGGGAGGGAAAAGAGAGTGACACACACACACGCAACACGAAACACCCCCACCCTCGCCCACTACGACACACACACTAATACATGTTGATACATTACAGTAACACCCCCCAACTCCCTGAAATAATGCAAAGACAAAAGGAAATTATTGTAATGTTTGTAATCAATTAAAATCCGGTACTCAAAAATAAATATACACTATAAACAAATATATACACCAATAATACAAGTCCAGGTATTGCACCATTTATAGTCCGTGGACCACTGGGCCCAAAATGCATGGGCAAAGCCCACACAAGATACCCGATCAAAATGGAGAGAACACTGCAGGGGCATCAGATAGAAATACAACAGGCACCTCAGGGGAAAGGGAAGGGGGACACCTAAGCCGAATGAGTGCACGACGCCAGATCCACGAGGGGGGTAAATGCCCACTGCTGTATCCTAGGGA
The DNA here is from genome assembly GCF_031143425.1 of Pleurodeles waltl. Taxonomy (NCBI): domain Eukaryota; kingdom Metazoa; phylum Chordata; class Amphibia; order Caudata; family Salamandridae; genus Pleurodeles; species Pleurodeles waltl. The sequence goes on along the minus strand of NC_090444.1, from coordinate 188,973,222 downwards.
GTGCAAAGCCACAGTCTCTCAAGTCTCTCAAGTGGGTGGCTTTCCCACTACTTTATCCTGGGGAGTGCAAAGCCACAGTCTCTCAAGTCTCTCCAGTGGGTGGTTGGCCCGCTGCTTTCTCCTGGGGAGTGCAAAGCCACAGTCTGTCAAGTCTCTCCAGTGGGTGGTTTGCCCACTGCTTTATCCTGGGTAGTGCAAAGCCACAGCCTCTCAAGTCTCTCCAGTGGGTGGTTTGCCCACTGCTTTATCCTGGGGAGTGCAAAGCCACAGTCTCTCAAGTCTCTCAAGTGGGTGGTTTGCCCACTGCTTTATTCTGGAGAGTGCAAAGCCACAGTCTCTCAAGTAGAGAACAGTCTCCACTGGTTATGGAGGGGGCTTTGTGCCCAGAGTGCTTCATCCTTCCAAGGACAGAGGTAGTGGATGCCTTTCTCCACTGGTTCTGGAGGGGGCTTTGTGCCCAGAGTGCTTCATCCTGCCAAGGACAGAGGTAGTGGACGCCTTTCTCCACTGGTTCTGGAGGGGGCTCTGTGCCCAGAGTGCTTCATCCTGCCAAGGACAGAGGTAGTGGACGCCTATCTCCACTGGTTCTGGAGGGGGCTTTGTGCCCAGAATGCTTCATCCTGCCAAGGACAGAGGTAGTGGATGCCTATCTCCACTGGTTCTGGAGGGGGCTTTGTGCCCAGAGTGTTCTATCCTGCCAAGCACAGAGTTAGTGGATGCCTATCTCCACTGCTTCTGGAGGGGGCTTTGTGCCCAGAGTGCTTCATCCTGCCAAGGACAGAGTTAGTGGATGCCTTTCTCCGCTGGTTCTGGAGGGGGCTTCGTGCCCAGAGTGCTTCATCCTGCTCGTGGCGGCCTCAGTAGCAGCGGTGCTTGCAGCACTCATTGGCCTGCGGTGCTGGTGGGTGGCTCAGTGAGCGTGCTGCTGGCGGCGGTTTCCTGGGTAGCGCTGCTGGTGGCGACGGTGTCCTTGACAGCAGTGCTGGTGGCGGTGGCGTCCTGGGCAGCGGTGCTGGTGGTGGCGTTGTCCTGGGCAGCGGTGCTGGTGGTGGCGGTGTCCTTGGCAGTGGTGCTGGTGGCGGCGGTGTCCTGGGCAGCGGCGCTGATGGCGGCGGTGTCCTGGGCAGCGGCGCTGGTGTCGGCGGTGTCCTCGGCAGCGGCGCTGGTGGCGGCGGTGTCCTGGGCAGCGGTGCTTCTGGTGGCGGTGTCCTGGGCAGCGGTGCTGGTAGCGGTCTTGTCCGCCTTGCAGGTTGGCGGGCACTTCCCTTTCTTCCTGTGCCCCTTCCCCACCTTGGATGGTGGCGCCGCTTTCTTCCCACTCCCAACTGTAGCCCTGGGAGGGCCCTTGGTGGCAGGTGTTTTGCCCTTCTCCCTCCGGGCAGTGGCCAACTTCTTATGCTTCTGGGTTGGGGGACTGTCTGTGGTCTGGCTCCTTGGCACACTGGCTGCCCTGTTGCTTGGTGCACTCCAGAAGCCGGTTACTGCTGGCACCACTGTTCCTGCTGATGTGTTGGCTAAGGTGCTGGGTTGGGAACTGGAAAGCCGTGCCCTAGGGGACTGAAGTGGTGGGGGAGGTGAGGGGAAGAGGTGAAGGTTGGACAGGAAATGTTTTTTAGACACACTGGGACGGGTAGATGGAGGGGGTTTGGGAGTGGAGGAAGAGGTAGTGGTTGTAGGAGGTGTACGTTTGCTTACTTTGGGTGAAGGTGCATGGGCTAGAGGCTGTTGTGAGGTGGATGGCTGTTGGGTGGGTGTGTGACTGCGTTTGTGTACCTTGGGAGGTGGGCTCACAGACACACTGGGAGAGGACACAGGGGATGTGTGAATGGCAGTGGGGGTGGTGAGTGCACGTGAGCGGTGTGTGGTGATGGGTGTGCTGGTGATGGACATAGTGGATGAAGATGTCGTGCATGCAGGTTTGAGTGGAGACGTGACAGGGAGGGAGGAGGGAGACGAGGAGGAGGGGGACACAGTGGAGGCAGTAGCTGTTGGTAAGTCTGCATGAGTATGATGCTTGTGTGAGTGCCTGTGGGATGTGTGGTGCTTATGTTTGCCAGAGCTTCCCTTGTGTGTTGAGGTGTGTGCATGCTAGTCTGATGGTGTGCTTGGGATAGGCTGAGGTACAGCGGTTTGGGTCTGGGTGGAGTAAGTTGGAGGGGGAGGCTGGACACAGGGACAATGGCTGCCATCAGTGCTGAGGCCAGAGTCTGAAAAGCCCGCTGTTGAGCTGTCTGACCAGAATGAATGCCCTCCAGGTATGCATTGGTCTGTTGCAACTGCCTCTCTACACCCTGGATGGCATTCAGAATGGTAGACTGCCCAACAGTGAGGGATCTGAGGAGGTCAATGGCCTCCTCACTGAGGGCAGCAGGGCTGACAAGGGCAGGGGCTGAGGTGCCTGGGGAGAAGGAGATGCCCACCCTCCTGGGTGAGCAGCCACGGGGTACACGCTGAGGGGCTGCTGGGAGAGCGGTGCTGGTTGGGGTGTGGCGGCTGTACCTGTAGATGTGAGGGGCAACGAGGGGCCCGCCACCGCAAAGGAGCTCCCATCAGAGGAGGAGTCCGTTTCGCTGGTCTTAGCTCCTGTCCCCGCCGTGGAGCTCCCCTCGCCCTCCGTCCCACTGGTGCCTTCAGACTCCATTGTCTCGCCCTCCAGGGCCATGTGGGATGTAGCTCCCTCCTGCTCCGGTGCCACTGCTCCTCCACCTGATTTTTGCACTCAAGAACAGGGAGACCAAAAAAAGGGGAGGGAAGACAGAAGAAAGACATGTTGAGTGCATGCAATACCGCTACCGTTGGCGGACACTACAGACACAGAAGACCTCTGCACTACGCCGTGCACTTAGAGTTCCCTAATTAATCATAGGGACATGGGGTACAAGGCCTATGCCCTATTGATGCACACATGATAGTCACACGAGCCTGACTAGGTGTAGTTGGCTCTGAACACTGGTGGGGTGGGGTGCCACATGGCCTGCCTTACGAAGGGACCTTGTCTACTAAACTCGCCTTGGCCTAGGGGAACCCACAGCCCACCTCCCCCACCCAGACACCTCGTAATGCGTGCTGAATCAGCTGAATGAGAGTATACTCACTCCCTTGTGGCTGCTGTGATGCTCTCAAGCGCCCATCCAACTCCGCATACGGCACCACCAGGATCCGGAACATCAATGGGGTCATGGTGCGACAGGCACCCCTCCCACGTTGGGAGGCCATCCCCAGCTGGGCCTCCGCCGTCTTCTTGCTCCACCGGCGAATGTCCTCCCATCTTTTCCAGCAGTGGGTGCTCTGTCTGTGCTGGACCCCCATGGTGTGGACTTCCTTGGCGATGGCACGCCAAATATCCTTCTTCTGGTGGGCACAGACCTACAGGAATAGTACAGGGGAAAAGGAGAAAATATAACCGCCTGGACCGTCACAGTCATTGGCCCGTGTTCCTACCCTTGCCATGACACATGCACTCATCGTCATTTCATGCACGCCTCATTCTCCCCCCTATCTTCCATCCACACCACTCCACACAGGCATTGCCCATACAGCATGCTCACAGTGTACTTACCTGTTTGTCTGGAGGACCGTAGAGTAGCGTGTACTGGGGGAGAACCCAATCCACTAGTTTCTCCAACTCCTCCGTGGTGAAGGCAGGGGCCCTTTCCCCAGACACATGAGCCTTTGTCTCTTCCAGACTGAGGTCACAGCAGCACTTGCAGTGTAGGTCCTCTCCTGTCGAAGATCAGGTATCAAGTAAGTGAACAGATAGAAAATGGCGGTCACGTCCGCAGCGGTGTGTACCGTCACCGGCGGCGTACATCGTCATTGGCTCCTGGTACCTATAGGGTCCAATGTTAACCAATGCGGGATTACGCCACGGTCTTCGACCGCCTAGCGCGACGGTGTACAATGCCAGCACAGTTACCTCATATGCCCTTGTCCCACATTAAAGGTCAGGCAGCCACCATTTCAGGGGGCCACATGGCATTAATTTTAAATGTGTCACACATGTCTAGGCCTTGCATACACATTAAGACAGGGACATAGCAGATTGAAAAATGTGTGCAATAAAGTAGTGTTTTCGTACCTCAGTGTTGGCTGACCCTCTGCTCGCTGTTCTCCTCCATAGAGCATGTCCGCTGGGGCAGGTGAGGAGATGGCGGCCTCCTCCGGTGTACAGACCACTGGTGGACCTGTCGACAATGGAAGAGCGACATGTAATTGGCACCTACAGACAGACTGTGCCACAATCCAGGAACTGTGTGCCCAGTTGGAGCCGGACCTGATGTCAGCTATCCGCCATCCCACAGGTATCCCTCCTCTAGTGGAGGTGCTGTCAGTACTCCATTTCCTGGCAAGTGGGTCTTTTCAGATGACAGTGGCCATAGCATTAGGGATGTCCCAGCCTATGTTTTCCAATGTGTTGTCCAGAGTGTTGTCTGCCCTGCTGAAACACATGCGCAGCTACATCGTTTTCCCTCAGGTGGGGGATTTGCCCACAGTGAAAGGTGACTTCTATGCCCTGGGACATATCCCCAACATCATAGGTGCCATTGATGGGACACATGTGGCCTTGGTCCCCCCCGCAGGAGTGAACAGGTGTACAGAAACCAAAAGAGTTACCATTCTATGAATGTGCAAATGGTGTGCTTGGCCGACCAGTACATCTCCCATGTGAGCGCCAAATTTCCTGGCTCAGTGCATGACACTTACATTCTGAGGAATAGCAGCATCCCTTTTGTGATGGGGCAACTCCAGAGGCACCATGTGTGGCTATTAGGTGAGGACATGGACCCTATACAGTGTGACAAAGTGTCTGGGGCTGTCCCTAAGGGTTAGTGTGTGTCTAACAGTTGTCCCTCGACATTTGCAGGTGACTCTGTGTACCCCAACCTGTCATGGCTACTGACCCCAGTGAAAAATCCCAGGACAAGGGCAGAGGAACCCTACAATGAGGCCCATGGGCGAACTAGGAGGGTTATAAAGAGGACCTTCGGCCTCCTGAAGGCCAGGTTCAGGTGCCTCCATATGACAGGTGGTTCCCTATTCTACTCACCAAAGAAGGTGTGCCACATCATCGTGGCCTGCTGTATGCTTCACAACTTGGCTTTGCGATGACAGGTGCCTTTTCTGCAGGAGGATGGTCCAGATGGAGGTATTGTGGCAGCTGTGGAGCCTGTGGACAGTGAAGACGAGGAATCAGAAGAATAAGTATATCGACAACAGAAACACAGTGATTCATCAATTATTCCAGTGAGACACATGTAAGAAGACATCACTGCCTGCTACATCTGATACACTTGTTCTGCCTCTCATCTGTCTGTCACTTTCACTCAGTGTATGAACCCTGAGTTGTCACTTTCCCTTTCGATTTCACAGATGTGGGTCCCACTGTGTGACATCTGCTTTGTTTGCTCATGGACTAGAGCTGTGTGACATAGGTATGTTGACAATACAATGGATATATCATTTTTCCTCAGTTATTGCAAATACACATTTTCGAAAGCGCAGACTGAATCCAGATAGTTTTGTGATTTAAGGGTGTTTATTTAAGTTCTAAATAGTGGAGGGGGTTGTAAAATGGTCAGGGGTGATGGTGGAGGAATGTCCATGGCAGAGTCCAGTCTATTAGTCTCACAGGTGCATTGTCCAAAGGGACATAGGAAGTGGAGCTGGAGCAGTTGATGGATGGACAGGGTGACAAAGTGGGACAAAAGGATGACAATCAGGGTGGTCTCATTTCTTGGCGGGGTCTTGGCATTGTTCTCTGTCTTTGTCCTGGATCTCAGGGACCGTTTGCGGGGTGGTTCTCCATCTGCAGGGGGTGGGGTGCTGGTGTTGTGGTCCTGTGGCGGTGCCTCCTGTCCACTAGCGCCGGCGGAGGTGGTGGGCAGTTCATCATCCAGGCTAGTGTCAGGGGCCCCTTGTTGTGCCACAGTGTCCCTCCTGGTGTTCACGAGTTCCTTCAGCACCCCTACAATGGTGCCCAGGGTAGAATTGATGGATCTGAGTTCCTCCCTGAAGCCCAAATACTGTTCCTCCTGCAGCCGCTGGGTCTCCTGAAACTTGGCCAGTTCCTTGCCATCGTCTCCTGGGAATGGTGGTAGGCTCCCATGATGTTGGAGAGGGCCTTGTGGAGAGTGGGTTCCCTGGGCCTGTCTGCCCCTGTTGCACAGCAGCCCTCCCAGTTCCCCTGTGTTCCTGGGCCTCTGTCCCCTGAACCGTGTGCCCACTTCCACTGCCCCCATGTCCCTGCTGTTGTTGGGTTGGTGGGTTAGCCTGGGTTCCCTGTAGTGGTGGAAACACTGCTGCTTGATGTGTCCTGGGGGCAGAGGTATGGGCCCGCTGGGTGGGTGCTGTGCTGGTGTTTCCAGAGGGAGGGGCTCTGTTGTGGCTTGTGCCAGTGTGAGGGGAACGGACTGTCCCGAGGTCCCAGATGGGCCAGGCTGGTCATCTAGATCTAGTTGGACAGAGCTGCTGTAATCACTGTGGACCTCTTCTGTGGGGGGAGTGGACATGTCTGGAACCTCCTGTCTGGTGAAGTTGGGTAGGGGTCCTGCAAGGGTGTAAAGGCATAATTATTGCATCTGTGTGTGCCATGGTGTGCAATGGGTGGATGACCCTGTACCCCATTGCTTGCATTCTTGTGTAGGACTTTGTGTGATAATTGTTTAGGGGTGTGTGTGGGTATGTGCAGTGGCCATGCATTGGTGATGGGTGTCCATGCTTTGGTGTTGCATGCAGGGCTTGGTGTTGGGATGGGTGGGTTGTGATAGTGGGACATATGTGAGGAGTTGGAGTGATGGGGTGAGGGCGAGGGTGGGGGTATGTGATAGCATGCAGGTAGGGTGGGGGATGAAGTAGTGAAAGATTTGACTTACCAGAGTCCATTCCTCCAGCTACTCCTGTAATGCCCTCAGGATGCAGTATAGTCAAGACCTGCTCTTCCCATGTTGTTAGTTGTGGGGGAGGAGGTGGGGGTCCGACCCCAGTCCTCTGAACTGCGATGTGGTGTCTTGAGACCACAGAACGTACCTTCCCCCGTAGGTCGTTCCACCTCTTCCTGATGTCATCCCTAGTTCTTGGGTGCTGTCCCACTGCGTTGACCCTGTCCACGATTCTGCACCATAGCTCCATCTTCCTAGCTATGGTGGTGTGCTTCACCTGTGATCTGAATAGCTGTGGCTCTACCCGGATGATTTCCTCCACCATGACCCTGAGCTCCTCCTCAGAAAACCTGGGGTGTCTTTGCGGTGCCATGGGGTGGTGTGGGTGATGTGTGAGGTGGTGTGTGTTGTGATGTGTGGGGTGATGTTTAGGGGTGTGTGGTGTTTTATGCGTGGATGTGTATGTGTGATGGTGTTGTGTGCCTCTTTATGGTGGGGTTGTCTTTGCTGTGCTGTCTCTCTGGCCTTCGTCTAAATTTCTGGTTGTAAGGGTTTGTGGGTGGGTGTTTTATATTGTATTGAGTGTATGGGTGTGGTGTGTGTATGTGTATCAGGTGGGTATTTGGAATTGTCCAATGTGGTAGTGTTTTGTAAATGTGTGTGTATTTTGAGCACGGTGGTGTGTACCGCCAATGGAATACCGCGGTTCGAAGACCGCTGCATGGATTCGTGGTTCGTGATAGTGTGGGCGTATTCCTGTTGGAGAGACGGTGGAGGTTTTGTTATCGTCAGTTTATCACTGACCTTTGGTGTGGCGGACTTGTGTGGGTGTCTGGATTTTGGCGGCTTCTGAGCTATGGGTCGTAATAGCTGTGGCAGAATGGCGCGGCGGTGTGTTGGCAGTCTTCTGCATGCCGCTAAGCAGCATTTACTTCCAATGTTATAATGACCTCTCAGTGTTTAAAAATAAAATCACAACAGTGAAGATTTCTGCTATTTCCATTTGTTACAAAAGATGACCTGCCTCTTGATATTAGACGTACAGTGAAAAAGCAGCTGTGGGATTTTACAGGTAAATAAATAAGATTGATGAATAGTGCGGAGCTAGTGAAAGTTACAGTAAAGCCAGATGCAGTTTACCTTCAAAATCATTCATACATACTTTCATGAGAAGCGCAGGAAAGATGAAGACTGTCATAGAAATAAATTATAGAACAGGAAATCCTACAAGCAGTGCTTGGTAGTACTTGCAGCTAAACTGTGATGAGCATTAAGAAAAGATGAGTGGTAAATGGAGGGTAGTCCATGATCTTCATAAGATTAATAAAATTGTAGGTCCATGTTGTCCGGTGGTACTGAATCCTGTTGTGAATTTGTTTCAAATTTCTGCAGATCCAGAATGGTACACAGTCATCGGTGCCACGCGTACTTCTTCATTTCTATTCATGATGACAGGCAATATTCTTTTGCATTTTTGTTCCTCAAAAAAGACCTCATTTGTTGCTGAAACTTACAGGGGTATGTAGAGAGCTCCTCAATCTTCAGTCATGTTCTAAATAAAGATTTGGAAAGTATGCAACTGCCCTGTACCTCATTGTTGGTACAGAATATTAAGAGGGTGGGAGCACACTGCCTCACATCCCAGCACTCAGTTCACTACAATGCATCATGGTAAATGCAGTTCATGATAACACTTACTTCAGTGACAGTCTTTAGTTTTTCACCCTTTTTGGTACAATCAGTGCTGTATATCTCCTGACGTGTTTCAGGATTTCTGTCCTTTTTCAGAAGAGAGTAACACTTTATTTTTGGGGTGCTGTAAATGCTGCCCAAACTGTCATTGGGTCTCTGTACCACTCACTGGGCACAGGTGCATCAACCAGAGCTCATCAGCTCATTAGCAAGATGCCTCACATCCGAGCATGCAGTTCACCCCAATGCACCATGGTAAATACATTGATGACTTCATGGTAACATCCATAACAGAAGAAGATTGCAGGTTTAATACTATTGCACTCCTGAACCATGGCTTTACTTGCCTGCAAAGATACTGTACTGTTAAAAATTAGTGATTTACCTTGGTAACATTCAGAAAGGAGTGAGAAAAGGGTCCAAAGTATGCAGTCCTGAGAATGAATTCTCAAACTACCTAGGGGAAAGTGGGGATGTCTTTGGAATTGTTGGCTACTGTCGTCAGTGGATTCCAAACTTTTCCCTGACTGCAAAGGCTTACTGTCAGCAACATACTGGATCAGCTCCCATTTGACGAAGAACTCTGAGACAAATTCTACAGGGAACCAGCTCCAGGAATGCCCAATTATGACAAATAAATTGACCTTTCCTGCAATTAAAAAGATGGATGTGCATTATAAGTACTTGTACAAGAGAGTGGTTGAGTCAATCAGCCTTTCGCTTACTTTTCTACTACATTAGATCAAGTAGCTGCAGCTGTTCCTGTTTATTTTAAGTTTGCAGCAGCTGTTTGGCTGGTTATTGAGCAGAGTGAAGGGATTTTGGTGGCGTACACACTTACTGTGTTAGCTCCATGTTCAATTGAGATTTTGCAGCCTTGTAAGCAAACTCAACACATGACAAACAGCCACCTTACAAAGTATGAACAAACTATATTAGCATCTGGTAACATCTCAAATAGGACATGTGATACTATGACTCCTGCAATACTGCTGATTCCAAACATTGATAAAGATGATGAAGGCCCAGATGATGATAGCATTGATGTAGCAGAATTGTGCAACAAACCAAGACCAGATATAAAAGATACTTCGCTTGATGACTGTGTCTAACTATGTTTTAGATGGTTGCTTCTTGTAAGAAATGTAGTGGCTAGCAGAGAGGGGAGGAGGTCCAACTAAAATAATAAAAACAATCCTTGTCAGGGTAAAACACAAAAGTCAACAAATTAACTTCTGCTTAGCAATCTGGTAGCTTGACACAAAAGCAGTCAGGCTTAACTTAGAGGCGATGTAGAAAACATTAATGCAGCACACAAATAGTGATAAAGTGAAAACAAAACCCAAGAAAAACCCCAGACGAATCTAGAAAAATAGAGTACATTTTAACAACATACCAGAACAACAAAAATCCAACCAGTAGAACAGGACTGGAGGTATACATTTTTGAAGTATGTAGTGAAAATAGCACCAAGAAGCAGAAAGCACTGCTTCATGGTTATCTTGTCACGCTAGACAAGGGAAAAATCACAAGTTCAGGCTGACTGCAGTGGAGCACAAGCCACATACAGGGTCCAGATTTGTTCAGTTGAAAAGTTGCCTTGTCAAGTCTGGCATGAAGGATTCCATTCAGGATGGAGGAGGCCACAAGGAGGAGGCTTTCGGCCCAAAGTGTAGGTTGAGTGTTGGGGACAGTCATTGCTGTCATGGATTTGTGTCCATGAGTATTGGTGGTAAGGTAGAAATCATGTCCGGGAGCAAGGGGGAGTTGGAGATTTGCTCACCTCTCCTTTCTATTTGATGGTTGTGTAGGCGCTGGAAAAGGCACTGACCTCTTGTGGTTTCGTTAAGACACATTATAGACTGGATACACACTATGGGTCCAT